>NC_089241.1:2400000-2744166 GCF_000512585.2 Kwoniella bestiolae CBS 10118 | reverse complement strand
GAGCTCGAAGAAGGTTCCAAAGAGGTCTCAAGAGACGACCCTTGGGTCTCATCAAGAAGCTCCGAAAGTCCAAGAAGGAGGCTGGACCTAACGAGAAGCCCGCCATGGTCAAGACCCACTTGCGAGACATGATCATCGTTCCAGAGATGATCGGAAGTGTTGTTGGTGTTTACGTGGGTGCCTTGTCTATCCCTTATCCCTAGCGAGGATGCTTGTAGGAAAAGGAATCAAAGCTAAACTGATTTCCTTTTAACCATACAGAACGGTAAGACCTTCACCACCGTCGAAGTCAAGCCAGAAATGACCGGACACTACCTCGGTGAATTCTCGTAAGTCACTTGTCTCCTCTTTCCCATATACTTAAGGGTGTAAACTCATATTGGTAATTATATAGAATCACCTACAAACCCGTCGGTCACTCTCGAGGTGCCAACATGAAGGACTCCCGATTGTGAGTTTTTGCTCTTCCTTCCTTCCTCTAATGCCCGATCTGGCTCATGCTGATGTATCCACTCACAGCGTTCCCCTCAAGTAAGCGGTTCGATGATGGAGAATGGAAAGCGGGATGTGGTGGTAGTTTGTTCATTTGGGATCTTGTATCATTGAATGCAGATACGATATCTTCTCGTTGTTGATTTTGGGGCGGTTGCATGCGTTCAGGAATAACAGGTACTGCGCTTCCGGGTTAGAGTGTAATGATGATTCCTGGCTAGCTGGTGCAGCTTTGCCCGTTCCGAGCGATATTTGAGTTTACCAGCGTGGTATGCTTTCAATGGTCGCTTTAGCTACTGCTTTTCCATGCGTTAGATCCCCCTTACATTCTCTGCTGTAATCAAACGTATTCATGAGCTCGGGACGTGTACTGAACTCTTCATATAGAGTACTCGTCTAGTACAACTGGATATCGATCATCCTTTTACTCGGAGTGGAGGTCGTCATCCCTCGGTCATGCGATCAACCTTCAAACATTGCACATCCCATCTCATATAGCACAAACAAACACCTTGACGCTAATCTACTTAGTCTGCTTATCGACAATACTGAAACGCTAATGGGCGTACATCGTCCTCGCCGTTCTCGGTACTTCTCGCATGCACCGAGGCGACGGTCCAAATCGGATTGGGGACCTACTTATTGACCCAAACCAATCACTCCTGATCGATTAATCAACGGCCTACATTAATCCTTTCAACATGAAATCCATCCGATCCGTAGTCCTTTGTCTGGCTGTTATGGTTATACTAGTACCATTCTCTTTGATCATCCTGTCAATCTTGATGGGAGATCCTTTGGATGAAAACGGGGTTAGTAGAATTATCCCTCTTTATCCCTGATTTCCCCTAAGTTCAAACACATGTATTGCCTGCGATCTAATCGTCCATCCCTGTATTAATAAGAAAGAAAGGAATGATCCTTTCATGTAACAATCTTGAACAAGAGTATGACCGAGGAAGATGAGATGTATAAATAGCTGATTCATCTTGGTTGATTGATCAGGTCGAACTTTCTCTATCATCTAAATTTGATCTATCTACCTTGTCAGAGAGTTGTGCTCTCCAACCTATCTATTCGCTCTTTCAACGTTATCATCGTTATACTCTTACTATCATGCGACCCTCAACCTCGGTCCTAAGCTTACTATCAATCATACCCTTCCTCACGGGCAGAGCCCTCGGATCAACCAAATCGTGCAAAGCGAAAAGCACGACCGGTACCTCCGTCATTGGTGTAGCTGCAGTAGCTACCGACGGGACCACCTCTGCTGTTGGCGCTCTTTCTTCCCTTGCTAGTGGTGGGACCGACCTTCCCAGTGGGACAGCGACCTCTGCTCCTGCAGGAGACTCGTCCATCGCTGCTGTCGATGCAGGTTCTTCCGCACCAACATCAACAGCTCCAGCTTCAGCTGCTGGAAACTCCTCTTCCACTGGGACAGGGGTTAACCCAGCTGATCCGACGATCTCTTCTGGTTCTCATCCTACTTTCGAATTTAAACAGCCAGATAAGGAGGATTGTAAGTGCGGATACAAGGTATCTGGACTGGACGATATCTACATGCCTTTCAAATTTCAATTCAATTTCTCGGAGATCGGGGATGCTGGGCCGTTCAGTGGTCCGGATGATTTAAAACAATATGGCTGGAGAATCAATGAAGGACATCACGTTGGTAGGTCGACTTTCTTCGTATAGCAGTACTTGGTGATTCATGTGATCCCGTACCGTGACACTGTAATGTCAATGATGCTGACTTGAATGCGAACAGGCGGCCCAAGTTCAAATGGTACAGAGACCGACCCGACCACGGGTGAAACCAAGACCGTCCCCATCAATCAATGTCTCGGCGACCCCTCTTCGCTCTCCGTCCAGGGAGGTAATTTACACTTGACCATGAAGGGAGGGCAAACCCCCAGTGGAGAGATGAAGTGTCCAGAGATCATCCATGATAATGCGACTCTCTATGGTATCTTCCAAGCGGAGATGCAACTTGATGATACACCTGGTACCTGCATGGCCTTCGTTGAGTTTATTCCGCAAATCATTCCTTCACACATAGTTTTACTCCATTAGAAATAATTGCTGACGTTACCAAATTGTCTTTTCCCATATTTCGGAACCGAACGTGTAGTGGTTGAATCATACTGTCAATGCTGAGAATATCGCCGACGAATTGGACTTAGAGGTCATCTCCGGGGCTATCATGCAACCTAGTCCTGAGGGTACTGCGGCGGGTGAGTTAAACTTTCTCTCTATGAATGAATCCCCCTCCCGCTTTGCGACCTCTCAACGATCAAGAAATAGGATGGGGTATTTTCTGCCCCGTTTCTCGAGAGGATCCCCTTACTGATATTAATTGATTTTCTTCCCAATCTCAGGTTTATGGTCTACCAATTGGGACGTCAACGGTAACGTGAGTCATCTCCTCAGAGCCTCTACCATAGCTCCCAGCTGAAACGGAATGTGTTGTTTTAACAGTCCAGTGACCCCCTCAATCTCGAACACACCACCGGATCAGACGGTTCTTCTCCTACTCCATTCGAAATTGATCCTACTCTCGACTTTAACACCTACACGTGAGCTCTCTCTCTCCTCCGAAGAAACATAGCTGATCAGGTCTTGGTTTGACGTAGGATCGCATGGGTTCCGGGTGAATATTCACCCAGATACCTCAACGGAAAGGAAATCGGCTCTCCCAGTCAACACAATGCCATCCATGCACAGGAAGCGACCTTCAACACGTGGTCAAATTCGGCATCTGGATGGTCGGCTGGTCCACCTGTCGACGATGTGACGATGAAAGTGAGGAGCGTCTTGTTCTATTATCGAACAGAGGAGGTCCAAGGTCTCATAGACGGATGTTCGGAGGAAGACGTTTGTAAAGTTTAGTCTGTCGCCATGCACTCTCTCCCTAATCGCTTGCATATATCCCTGTTTGCTGTATACCCCCTCTTCTAGGTCCGTGACCTCTTGTAGCTTCTTTGTACACTTGTTTATGAATCCATCACGTCGATGTGAAGGTGTGTTGAGAGACCATAATCGTGGATCGAAGGAGGTGAAACTTAATTGAGCCTCCACTTTGTTGCAGTGATGATCCGGGGTAGATTTGATTCCGGGCTTGCGGGGGATGGGATCAATGGAAGAGAGGGTGAGGATAGCAGTGAGAATGTAAAAGCAAGCAATCATGATCAGATGAATATCCTCCTGTTTTATCGAATAACATACCTTATATACACCTCAGAGATATCACCAGAGTACACTAACCCAAGATGTCGATGAGGAAGCTAGCGGGTGGGTGGAGTAATACGACTTGAGGAAGGGAATGGGTTTGAAGCTGACTTTTGTGTTCTAATCCCTTCCTGACTCCTTCCTTCCTTCCTTCCTTCCTTCCAACATTACAACTTCGCAACGACCTCTCTAATCCACCATTCAACTCCACCTTGTTTACCTTCCAATACACTCCCCTCTGATATCCCCAACCCATATACACAGCCGAGATCGACAAGACCCTCAAGCAAGTCGCAGTGGGCGTAGAAACCTTCGAACTGACATTCGACAAACTCGGTCATGCGACAAACTCGACCCAGAAGGAGAAGACGGAGAATGACTTGAAGGCGCAGATCAAGAAGTTGCAGAAGATGAGGGATCAGATAAAGGCTTGGATAGGGAATAATGATATTAAGGATAAGAATGCGTTGTTGGATAATAGGAAGTTGATCGAGGTGGTGAGTTGTGGGCTCTTGTTCTTTTTCTTTTTGGCGGATCGGCGGAAGGAGACGAATGGGATTGTAGAGGAGGAGGGGTCAGGGGAGATGAGGAGAGAGGGAAGAGATGAGGAGGTAGGCGGGAGAATAGCAGAATGTAGATCAGAACGACAGAGAGAGGACGATATGGCGAGAAAAGTGATGAGCGGAGGTGGTCCTGGTTCATCGTCAATGATGAGACGAGGTAATAAGGGAATCTCACCGCCTTCGGGAGTAATGCTATTGAGGATCGAGAAAAACTTCCCGAGCCCACTGCTAATACTGCTCACACCATCAGCAAATGGAACGTTTCAAAGCCCTCGAGAAAGAGATGAAGATGAAAGCCTTCTCCAAGGAAGGTCTCATCGCCAAATCCAAATTGGACCCCGCTGAAAAAGCACGAAGGGATATGATCGACTGGGTGGGGAACACCACCGACGAACTATCGCGACAGATCGAACAGACCGAGGCTGAGGCGGAGGCTCTGCAAGCTACGAGGAAGAAGAAGGCTGCGGGAGATAGGTTGAGTGAGCTGGAGGAGCTGAACGAGAGGAGAACGTGGCATATGAGCAAATTGGAGTTGGTACAGAGGATGTTGGAGAATGGGACGTTGCCTGTTGAGGATGTTGAGAATGTGCAGGAGGATATCAAGTACTTTGTGGAGGCTAATGCTGTGAGTGGGCAAATCACTGCAGACTTTTTCGATTTGGTGTATATTCACCATCGATCAGTCTCTGCATCGAACATCTCATTTCCGCGTGTTTCTACGCTGACATATCCTCCAATTACAGGAGGAAGACTTTGACTACGATCAGGGTCTCTACGACGAGCTCAACCTACAAGAAGAGGAAGACTACATTCACGATTACGGACATGTCGACGAAGGATCCAACGTTGACGACGCATCAGTCGCCGATATCACCGAATCTGTCAGTACAGGTGCACCAAAGACACCCGCCAAGGAAGAACCTCCAAAGAAAGCTACACCCGCTTCCAAAGCTACCTCTACGACCACGCACGACGATACACCTCCCAGTCCCGTCTCAGCTAAGAAAACACCGTCTAGAAAGGCTACCATGGAAACCAAGACGAAGAGTTCAGAGTCTTTACCACCCGTTCCATCTGTACCTACACCCGCACCCGCACCTACGCCCAAAGCCGCTCTTCCTCCTATTCGATATGCTGCGGCCGCTGCTGCTGCAGTAGGTGGATTGACGAGTACGCCTTCCTCAACTACTGCTGTACCCCAAGTGGGATCGGAGACTTCACCTTCCAAGGCGAAAGAAACACTGCCTACGCCGTTGACGGAAACTCCTCAGGAGGAAGCCCCCACCCCTGCTGAACCTCAGAGTCCACCTGAACGAGCTGAAAGTCCTGCTAAGGTGGATGGTCAGACCAATGTAAGTTCACTCGTTTCCATTCTCACAAGAAACAGGTTAGCTTACTCTACTCTGCAGGGTCACGTACCTCCCCCGCCACATCCTGGACTTGCCGCCGAACAATCGCCCCTTCCAACCACTCCTGCTGTCCCTCCTCAAACCTCAGCTCCGACCGCCAATGCACCTCCTCCACCGGGATATGCACCCCAGCATGCCGAGTCTAGTCGAGCCGCTCAACAACCTCCTCAGGCTACACCGCAGGCTGCTCAACCGGGTGTGATGGGTAATTTGATGCAGAGCTTTGAGATGGCCAAGGAGATGTGTAAGTGTGGCTCGCCCTGCAAGTTGGGGAGTGAGCTGATGAATTGTTGGTAAATAGCTAAGAGAAGGACCAATGATGTACATGAGTTGAATACTGCTTTGGATGGAAGCTTTACCAATATCCCACAACAGTTGGATGCTGAGCCGTGAGTGGATGTTTCATATTACCAAGAGACGAGAGGGATTATTGATATAATACCCGTGAAAACGTCAGACCACGATACTACCACCCCAAAAACCCCATCAAAACCCCCTCGTATTACCCTCAAAGCAGACTACCAGTCCTGGAAGATAAATCGATATACTCCCGCTTGGACCTTGATCAACTCTTCTACATATTCTATTATATGACAGGGACGTACGAGCAATGGTTGGCCGCTAGGGAATTGAAGAGACAATCGTGGAGATTCCATAAACAGTATTTGACGTGGTTCCAACGTGCGCATAACCCTCAGGCGATAACGGAGGATTACGAGCAGGGGGGTTATTATTATTTCGATTGGGAGAATAGTTGGTGTCAGAGGAGGAAGAGCGATTTCAGGTTTGAGGTGGGTTTAAGGTCTTTCTCTTTCGTTGTTGAAATACCCTCTCCTCTCCCGTCTTTTTTGGGAGTGATTCATTATCCTGCTTGCTCAACTGGTACCGCTCGGTTCATACCTCTCATTTGACTATGTGCTGACTGAATGATGCACATTTAGTACCGATGGTTATCTGATCATTAGATGCCGAGTGGTACAGAGTGGGTAACGAGTAGATGTGATCTTATATGCATGATGTGAATATCTACGAGTACGTATACTGATATCACCGACACTGAGAACCCCAGTCATTGCATTGCGCGGAGTGATGTACGATGTCCGTTGGTAGATATCTCATAATATCATTGAAACAGATGAGATTACTATTCTACTCTATCTGATCTGTTCCCGATCTTGATTATGTACGGGAGAGGATCGAAAGGACCCTCTATATCTATACCTCGTTACCCCACTTTGGATGGTTCTGATTGATCGATTGATGGGATGATAGGGTTCATGCTTTATACTTTATACTGTATACTCGCGGGGACACTACTAGATAGGTCTATCAATCGGAGTTGATAAGGTTGTGAGATGACTGAGTAGTATTGAGCAAACTATCGTACGATGATATTTCACCAGATCACTCAGTCTACTCGTACTGTACGATGTATGAACCCCTTTTCCCCACTTCCCCACTTATCTCCACTCCCCCTTTCCGCATCCATCATCCATCACTCATCACACCCTACATATTGTACTGGACATGACAAATCCAGAATATTTGATTTACCATCTAGGGAATAGTTTAATCAGTCTCACGCTCAGTCTCACTCTCCGTACGATCAAAACAACAAAACAATAAACGAGGATCAATCTGATTGTACGAGTAAAAGGTACTGATGGGTAAACAACCACACGACAGTTAAGGGTGAAGAAGGTTTAACTCTGTTGTTTAGTTTAGCTCAAATGAACAATACTGAACTGACAGATCTCGGCTCGGCTTTGACTCTTTCGAACTACTACAATTGGGAACGCTGGTATCGGTGATTCTATAGCCCAAGGTAGGTCGACATTCGTAGATTGATAAAAGGAAGGACAATGCTCTACTTGCCGTTCAGTTAAGCAAGATACGTCATTCAGTTCCAGATCTGATCTCTTCTTATGCTTCGCCAAGATCCAGTCTTAGCTCGAAACACAGCTTTGACTTACTTTACTATCATTCCCCTGACGATCAATCTTCTTTGCTTTTGCTAGTGCTAGCTGAACTTAATATTGATAATTGATGATGATGGAATCAGATGTCTCACTTGCTATGGTCGGGTTTCACTCTCTTTTTTCGCTTCATTCCTGCCCACTTCTGCCTCATGTTCAAAGGTATGTCATGTTATTTATCCTTGTATCCCTGAGATTGATGGAATGTTCATGTTCATGTTCCTATAGGGTATTGGGGATGAAACGCAAGGAAAAGCAAGGTCAGAGCACATATCCTAAATGAATGGAAAAAGAGTACAAACGCTGATCAATCTTTATTGATAAATATTGATGGTAAGCTAACTAGCGTGAATTGATGTAAACATGCTGATGAGACATCCTCTTACGATTGATGGATATCACCATCAGAATGATGGTTGTCGTCGTGGTCGTTGATCTCAGGGGTAGGTAGGTAGGGACGGAGGAGAGCAGCGGAGATTAGTTGGTATACCTCATCAGGTGTGGAGCAGGTATACAGACATTGATATGATTGCAGGGCATCGACAGAGGAATACTGATACTATATAGCATTAATCCAAAGGATGTTGATGTTGAGCGGATTTGATTGATGGTCCTTTGAGAGTTTAAAAGTCTGTGCGGTGCATTAACACGATATATCAAGATATGGTATTGTCGGATTACGACGGAGTAGATAGAGAGAGGTGATTGATGTTGATACTATATATGGTAATGATATATAGGTTGGACTGTATGATATAGCTCCAAATCACTTCCCCTTCTTATGTTATACTATTTATCAAATTTATCTAACTATCTCGCTCATACTCACATCAGTACCCATCAAAACATACAATACAAAAACTTGCTCACTCTAATTCTGATCACTTGACTCGACTTTGGTCATACACTCCTCCTTGTCCTCTCTTGATCAATCTTCAATAATCAGATATAATCCTTCAACCTTGTGATTAACCGATCATTGACAAAAAATCAGAACAATCTTGAACACCCGTTAATTCCGTCCCTTCAACGGTATGTATGTGCTTTCAACTCTTTCTCTCCTATTCTCCTTAACCCTCTTGATCCGACCGTGCACCAGCTCTACCCCCTTCAACTCTCACAATTGTCCATCGTTGTTTAGAATAACTTGACTAATCATGTCAACGCTCCAGCAGAACAGCCAAGGTCCTACACAAACCCACCAATGCCAGCATCAACTTACTCTTCGCCTACTCCACCTGCTATGCCTCATCAGCAAAGAGGTCCGAGCGTCAACACTTACAAGGATTACTCGAAGAACCACTTCAGATCTCATAAATCAATTACTAGACCAGAGGTAGCATCTGCTGGTAGCAGTATCGTATCTATTGACGATGCGAGTGAGGTCGATGTTACCCTCAACGGATCGTCCAATTTTCTTGATCAAGGTAATAGAGACGGTGTGAAGAATCATACTGGTGCTGCTTGTGAGTCGACCTTACATACCGTACTATCTGCCTCCCAAGCGAATCGATCCTTGACTCATCACTGGAAGTAGTCCACGAGAGACCTGATGCCGACGCTCAAAATGACCTTGATACGATCAACTCTCACCAAGGTGAGCTGGGCATAACACAGCAGTTATTCGGACGATAAGCTGACCCTTGCCTTGATTTGGGTTTAGCTCCCACATACACCGCCGACGAAGACTCAACAAATCACCTCCAGACTGCTCGACCTCGGTTGGTAGCTCTCGGTGTCGGTGCTATCAACAAACACCTCAACAGCGGTGGTTCTGGTCGAGCTTTCAAAAATGGCAACTCCTCTTCTTCTGACTTCAAAACTTCCGCCAACGCAAGAGGTATCAGCTATACCAAAGGTGAGCTGCATGAGAGTGTCTTTATACTCAGAAACGAAGCTTACAATGTATTTAATAGGAACTATCAGGCCTCCCAATGAGACTGCCGAAGTCATTGAAGAGATTCATACCCCAGCGTCTATGATCTACCCCAACCCCAATGATAGATCACCATCCAAAGCTCTGGAAGTCTACAGCCGAACTGTTCATGGCTACTCACCTACGACATCGCACCATTTCGGATCATTGTATCAACCCAGATCGATCAAGTCTTTCTTCCCCAAGACACAGAGGGAACAAAACTTACCCGATCTCACTCGATTCGCCAGTGCTGAACAAATCGCGGCTGTCATCGCTGCTTCCCCTCCAGCCACGATGCCCGATGGGACTCCCATTACCAGACCATTCTCATTGGCACCTCTCCCGTATACCGATGACGATATCTCTACCCCTCAACCCTACAACAAGGAGTATCCTCATCCGATCACAGCCTATGCTTCCCCCCGAGTCAACCCCGAGACAATCAAGAGAAGCGGGTATGGTAGAATCCTCAGATCCCTTGTCGAGCAAGACTTGCCTCTTACACTCGGCTCAAGGTTGTACGATGCTGGGTTCAGAGATCTCGACTCGAGTGTCTATCTCCTTTTCTCGTTCGAAGGGTCTCAAGGTAATGGTATTCCCGAATCTTTATGGTCAAAGCTCGAAAATGTCACTTCGTCAAGATTACCGGTCGGAGCAAATGGTGTATCTCCTTACGCTCATTCCACTACCAGCACTGCCACTGCCAGCTCGGTAGAAATGCCACCAAGATTTGCTCAACTCAAAAATCAGGCTGCTATGGAGTATGGGATGCTCACTCCTCCCGGATCAGCTGGTGAAGCGGATTATTTCTCCAAACCTATCAATAATCGACTTCCCGATTATGATCTCACTCCTCGACCTTCACCAGACTATCACTCGGTTCGACACGCTTCTTCCATGGCTCACATGCGCAACGTCGAGCGTCCCTACGACCAACAAGAATCGGGGTATCAATCCCCTCACCAATCTCGAACGAACCACTCTGCCACTTCCGATGGTACTGCCACTGGTATTTCGCCTTTTTACAAAACCGAACTTTGTGCGATCTGGCAGCAAACGGGCAGATGCAAGTATGGAGGTCAATGTCAGGTGAGTTGAAGTGATCTCTTCTTCCCAGATATTCTCAACTTATCACTGATATGATCTCAGTACGCTCACGGTGCGGAAGAACTCCGACTGCCTCGACACCTTCAAAACGCTGTTCGCGGTTCTGCTGCAGCTAAAGACCGAGTAAATTCAAATGCGCCAAACTCATACAATATCAATAACGGGATGGTTTATCCTTCACCTACTCGATCCATCTCGCTCAAACCGCATGCAAGATCTACCAATCTGAGTTTCTCCAATACTCAACCCCAAGCCAGACGATCATCCTGCCCCCCTCAACAGCTCGCACCCCTCAGCGAAGGGATCGAAGACGATCATCCACTCCCCCTTCCAGCACGACATCAGTCCCTTGCTATCCCCGCTCCCATCGGTGCGGAACGATCCATGCCAACATCTACAGTGGCAAACACACCAAGTACAAGAAGTTCCATCTCAAGTACCGAGAAATGGGATGATATGCCGCCCTTCACTCTGGCCGAATCGAGTCACCCCTCCAACACACTCAGGAGCGAACCCAGTACGATGAGCCTCAGTCTCTCCACTTCGTCTAGCTCTGGTTATAGTCTGTTCACGGATTACAGCGAGGGTGGGAAGACTTATAGTCCCATTGAAGGGGATATTAC
The DNA here is from genome assembly GCF_000512585.2 of Kwoniella bestiolae CBS 10118. Taxonomy (NCBI): domain Eukaryota; kingdom Fungi; phylum Basidiomycota; class Tremellomycetes; order Tremellales; family Cryptococcaceae; genus Kwoniella; species Kwoniella bestiolae. The sequence continues at coordinate 2,732,850 of NC_089241.1, read as the reverse complement.
CATCGCCGATGGTACGAATCCTGCTCCCAAGGTGGGATATGGATATAATGGGATTGGGTTAACAGGCGGTAAATCAGGTTATCAAGCCAATGTCACTGCCAATACCATTGGGAATGGGAATGGACAATCCATCTGGAGATGATCGGATACTACACCCGGAGAAAGAATATAGTACGATGGTTATTTGATCTCTGTAAATACGTATGCTTTCCTTAAGAGTTCGTTCTTCTTCTTCTTTGAGATTGTCTAGTGTGATGATTTGGTCTTTGTCGACTTTCCTGTTCTACAGTATTGAATCTTCTGTGGTGTTTACAGTATTGGTTAATTTGTGGTTTTGATTTGGTTTTGGTTTTGACCTTCTATATTGACAATCGGTTTGAATATGATTTTTTGGATCAACTTTAATTTCGAACTTCTTACGGCTTACCGTATACGTGGGAATTCGTGATTGGGAGAGAAACAACAACAACAATAACATCTGTCGTAAAATGTATCAAGTGTAATTGTGAATTGGAAACTGTGCAACTCGAAAATTAGATATGTGTTAATCACCGCAATTCGGGAGAAGGATATGTGGGAGGGCGGATACATCTGAGGGAACGGGGGTGTATCGGGAGGCTCTTCGATTGGTGGTTCTTGATATTTCTACATTCTTCGTCCATACGATAAAGTGTGATTAGCAAGTTTTTATTCTGAAATCTAATGTGTACAAGGCTATCCTCGTATATAATGCATTATCTTATCTGTCCAACATATTCGCACAAGCAGGAAAGTCAATGATGGGTATGATAAAAGTATGTAGTGTAGATATATGAAAGCAAGTTTGGATATAGACTATGACCCAACAACCAAGAATAGCAAGACAAATCTACCCTCAAGTTATTCGAGAAGATCATGCTCGTATCTCACAATCAGGAATGGTTTACGCGTTTGATGTCGTCGGAACAGAGGTGGTCGAAGCTGTCGTAGCTAGTAATTTTGACATTGGCTGAGCGTATGCCAGGGATCGTTTCACGTAGAAGAGCATGTATGCTTTTTGGCTCAGGACTGATGAGAGGGTTGTGGGAGTGACTATAAACATAACAAAGAAGTGTATATCAGCTGAGGTCGTTCTCTGATCTGATGAGTGTGACATCATTTGATCTGACTGATGATGGCTCTGCAAACTCAACACTCACCCTTATCATCATCGCAATGCCACCACTCCTCGCCCTCCCGCACATCCGCCCAATAATGCCCATTATCCAATTTACCCTCGTGCGTCACCACAGCGAACAGATCGTATATGAACAGCGAGTCGGGTAAGATGTCCTGCTCATCTTTGATTATTGGCTTGATGTCTTCGTCTGTAGATTGAGGTGATGGAGTGGGAGAAGGAGAATCGACATAGGGTCTCATGTTGAGTGTAGAGGGGAAACGAACGTGGGACTCGATCTTGGATGAGGCGGTGGTCATGTGTGCGAATCGCTGTACGAGTACGAATGTATCAGCTTGATTCGACTCTTAGTTAAAGGTCAGCTGTTTACTCACCTTTAGCTGGAACGATAGCACAGGTGCAAGTTTCTTGATAGTCAGATTCTTGGTTGCATGCTGTGATGACAAAACTAACGTAAACATCGAGATCATAGCATTGGCCGAGTCGTTGACTATACTCACAGTACCAGGTCCTCCACCGCATTTCGAGCACTCATACCCTTTCCCACCACTCTCTGGCCCACCGATGGTCTCACTCGCGCAGAACCTTCTGAGCAATCCAGCCAAAGTCAACTGCGGATTTCCATTTGAACCCCCTCCTATGCCCTCGGACGACGATGTGGAAGTAGTCGATGTGATAGTATTGCTTGATGAGCCGGAAAGAGGGGAGTAAGGGAAGTCCAACTGTATGTCTAGGATGGGATCTATAGTTGAGGAAGTATGGGAGCATGATGAGCAGGTGACAGAGGAGAGTAAAGATCCAGCAAAGGTTTGATCTGCGAAAAAGAATGGTTGTCAACTTGGCTCAAGTGATCTGTGACCATCAGCTGCACTCACGAGCGATGCAGTTGCAGCTTGAGAGTTGACCTTTGGCATGGGCATGTATTTGATCTAAAGCAGCGAGGAAAAACGAGTGTGCGTCTGCAATAGCATTTCGATTTGTCAGCCGATGACACTTAGATATGAAGCCTTCAGAAACCAACCTTGTTGACCATATCCTTCCAGCTCGGCACTAGCATGCCACATAGCATAAAGCATCGTGATCGGTCCATAAGGTGAATTGTCCTCGTTGTAGAACTGCAAGCGATTGAGGGTGTCAGCTTATATATTGGACAAGAGAGATGACATGAAGCTGAAACTTCACTCACCTCCTCGAACGCTCGATCCATCTCACAGCACATACATCCTTTCTCCCTGTCCATGCCGGGAGCTCCGTTCGGCGCTTCAGCACCTAGGAAAGGTTTTCCTACACTCAGTCCCTTCGATCCGTTTGGACATACATGGCGATTGTGTTTATCCGAGAGGAAATACGCCTTGAGTAAAGGATTATGTATGAGAGACTGCAGTATAGCAGAGAGGAAGCATGTCTGTGAGAGGTTGAGTAGCGGACGTAGACCTGATACCGGATTTGGGGAATCAACGTCCATACCTATCAACCTGAGAGGATAGGCTTACCTCTACACGAGCTCTTCGATAGTTCGCTCTCCTCGATCTTGACCATATTACTAGGATTCCAAGCTTTCCACGGACCTCTTCCCCTCCCTCTTCCTCCACCCACTACACCAGGTTCACGGGATTTATCATGCATCTCCTCTGTACGTATCTTGACCAGACGCAGGATCGACTCGAATTGATCTGGATAAATGGTATCGGAGCATGATGAGCAATAGATTGCACCGGACGATGAGTCGACGGCTAAGGCGGTCAATGGAGTAAGCTAAAGATCACGATCTAGCCGATAAACAAGTAGCTTACCAAATCCGCATTGACCGTTACTCTGCTGCCAATGATTGCGCATGCAATTTTTGGAAGATGAGGAAGAAACACCGGTGAAAGGTAGACAGCCGATGTAGGAACATGTCAGACATGCCCATGGTCTCGTGAGTGTTGTTGAGCAGGTGTGGCATTTTGGCGGAGATGTCTAAGTGAGGAAAAGAGGTCTTCAGCATTGCGATTTTCTTGTCTACTACGCCAGAGGGAAAAGGATGTAGTGGACCGGTTCAGTCGCAAGACGAGTAGTAATGAGGCTTCTGAATGAAACTGCAGCGCCAACTCACTTTCCTCCGTTTAGCACCTTCTGCCACGGCCCCCCATCTGACAGCTTCGGTAAATCGTTTTTCCACCTCGTGTTTCCTTGTCCCTGTGACAGGAGGGGGTATAGACCCATTTATTCCATCTTGTTGACCTTGAAGCTGCTGAGATGAGCTGAGCAAGGAGGAAAGGTGAGAGCAGATTGAAGTATCTGGTCTAGCAAAGAGATTGGTGGTAGACGAGGAAGGTGCCGAGGGAGTGACTAACATGGTTGTTGACATGATGAGATTATAAAGGAAGATATCTTGGAGAGGGTTTGGAGGAGAGATAGATCGGGAGAGGTCGTTCAGCCCCTGAGTGAGGTTGCAGCAGAGGAGAGGAGGAAAGATGATGACAAGGAAAGATGAAACGAATGATGAATGAGATGAAATGAGTGAGATGAGTGAGATGGAGGTTGACGTCGGGTGCAAAAACCGGACAGAACCGATCAATGCGTCTGACACGTGGCGATATGCTTTAGTAGTATTACATAATCGATATGCCGGGCTTACGCGTGAAGTGCCAGTCGCGTTTTTGACAACATTATTGACATCCACATGCCATGTTCAAAATCATCAACAACAGTAATGATAATAATTCATCTTCATCTCGCATCACCATCTTCCCACTGGCATAGATCTTACTCCGTTCAAGAGACAACTCAGTCCATCGCCCATCTACTGCTAGTGTACTCCTCTCCCCTCGCCATAAGCTGGACGCAATCCCAATCACCCATCCACCATGTCAAACCCAAACTCAAACCCCCTTCTCTCCCCTCCCTTCTACGTCATCCCAGGTATCGATCCCAACTCGCCCATCTCAGCTCAGACCGAACAGATAGATCAGCTCAATACGCTGCTGCTCCAAGAGATAGATGCAAATTTCGCAAAGTTTCATCAAACAGTCACTAGTAGGATATTACCGGAGATTAAGAGGTTTGCTATTGCCGGGGAACCTACGAGGGAGGCAGCTCAGGTGGGTAACAATTGTTCTTTTAGACTTCAGAATATTACTTTAGATAACCTAGGAGAGTAATTAATGCCTGCATCCTGATGAACCTGTATGCTGATTCTCAGTGATGTGCCTAGTTCTGGCGATCATTCTTCGAAGCAGCCTCGTCAATCCGAACTACGGGTCTCGAAGAACCTTCCCTCCCCTCTCACCAAGATACATCCACTCAGTATGACGACCAGACGATGACGCTTCGTAGAGAGCATGATGAGAGTGGGATATCGCAAGACGACCAATCAGGCTCATCATTCATCTTCGACCCGCCTGCAACTTCTTCCACACCATTACCCAACGCTGCAAAGGGTAAAGGAAGGATCAACGAATCATGGGAAGATTCCATGGAATCACCCTTCGATAGGCTAGATAGGAGACTACGAGATGATCTTAAGATTGGGCCAAGTGCGGGTAAAGGAGATGGAATGGGAATGGATTTCATCAATAATCAAAGTGGAATATCAAGTGATCTACCTACTCCTTCACTTCCCAGTGGATATTCCCTCCCTCACCTGGGAAGCGGAAGTAACACCTCCCCCTCTCTGCCCAGTATCAACTGGAATCAGTCGCAAGACCAGTCATCCCAGGACTACTCGACAGGTACAGTCGATCCTCAGGAAATCCACCATGCTCAACAACCCGGACAACACTCACGTCCATCTTCAGCCACTCCCAAAGCCAACAAGGTCGCTTCTTCCTCTTCGACAATATCGCACAACCCCTTCGGACCAAATTTCGACGGTATAGTCGATTTACGATCCACTCCGCTAAATTCCAAACAATCAAAAAGAACGAAGAAACCACCCAAACAATCCATCTTACCTGGAATAGACGATGAGTCATCAGATGAAGAACTTCCGTTCGGAATGTCCCCACCTGTGACTATGAAATTCTCTTTACCCCCTAAAGCAAAGGCCATCTTTGATATGTCCCGCACACCGGGTAAGAAGGCTGTACCGAGGGAGTCTACAATTACCGGTACCAACGATAATGTTTCTGGCATCGAAGGAAAGGTGGATCAGGAAGGAGAGAAACAGGCTAAATACATTTTGGACGATCTGCTGGAAGAAATGGGATCTGAACTATCACCTCGACTGGACACCCCCGAGGGACTGGGTAGATACTCTATCATGCCTGGGGAACTTCAGGCTGGAGAAGGTAGATTATTGTTCTCCGACCAACAACAACAACGACAACCTGTGCTGGAGGAACAAGAAGAAGAAGAAGAAGATCAAACGTATCATCCCTCTTCCTATCGATCTGTAGGAGAGAGTCATAATCCCACTAGAGAGAGGTTACACAGAAGATCAACAGGGGCCAATACGTCCTATGGATCAGATATGGTTGACCTCCCAGTCGGTCAAGTATACTCTGCGGAAGATTCATTCGATAATGAAGATTCCTTTGCGTCGGACCTAGACGATGGGTATGATAATCCTACAGCTACGGGAACGGGAACAGCAACAGGAACGATATCGAGTGTACCCTACTCGACACACGATCATATCCTAGCGGACGATTCGTACCTCTCTTCAGAGGGGGATCTCACGACAACCTCAGAGGCAGGTGCGATCTTTGGTAAACAGCCTAATTACTTGCCTCAACCTCAATCACACCAACATCGACAAAGTACACTTGCCGGTGTAGGCGGGGGTGGACCCAGAAGGAGTCATTTCAATCTTATGAAGATGGATGAGATGGATACCTACCATGGGGGACGGTTGGAAGACGCTGCGGGGCATGATGTCGAGAATAGTCCGACAAAGGGTTTGGCTAGGGGTAGGTAGGATAGATCCTCGTGTAGACTTGTGTAGGTATTGGGTAATGCTGGCAGATGGACCTAGATGGTTACGTATTTCGTATATGGATGTATGTAGAGAGGCAGAAATACAACTCGTGTGTGTTCATGCATGTATAATGATTGTAGACTGTCAATACAAATTTATCTTCACTATCGCCAAGACGCTTCTCTTCCTCTTTTCGACCCGTCTTGAGAGACTTTGAACGTTATATTATTCATCTTCACTTGTCAAATAGATACCTGCCTCACTGCAAGGTATCTTTTCCATCGTCCATCGTGGATCATCAGGGACTGACTGATCAACTCCCTCCTACTCCTCTTCCTCCCCCTCCAACGGCTCGTACTGATTCTCATCCTTCCCTCTAGTCATCCACCACCACCCCGTCGAAACAGCCGCGATAAGTATGACAAGCCCAATCCCAGATAGAGTGATGACGAGCCAACCCCATCTGTTAACCCCAAAACAAACCCAAACAATCAGCACCTCTGACCATCTGCTCGGAATGGATATACCCAGCGATCGATGCGGGGGTAAGAACGACTTAACTCACCTGGAGAACCAACTTGGTTGATAAGGTATCAGAACCGAATCAATCATCAACACCCCTCCACCAAGGGTCATACCATCTTTCCATAATCTCTTTCCCTCCTCTTCTTCGTCATCATTCCTGCCTCTGCCTTTCTTCTTCCCATCCCCATCCCCATCCTGATCGTCTCCATCCAAATCCGGCCAGTGCTCATAATCACCATTCAAGGGGGAATTATGATTCCTCTTCCATCTAACAGTCGCTCGACCCGTCTGACCGATCCTAGCTGAATTACCCAACCCTCCCATATTCTGATCATTCCCCCTCGCACCCTTGATACCAACAATAAAAGAATTATCCCCCGTAGCTCTAAATGCCAATTCGCCGAATTTGTCCTTGCTAGACGAAAGTAATGTCTTGTATACCAAATCATCATCTAATGATATCGGTTGACCATCTCGGGGAGGAGTGATCGGTTCCTTTCGATCGGACTGTCTGGTATTAGCTGATATATCGGATGTAGATGGGATGATGTGAAGTTTCAACAAGTCGAGTAAAGCTTGTTTATCGTTTGTGTAATGCGTTATGTTGATTCGCGAGAATGCTTTGTCGGAAGGTACGAGTAGGGTATAGCTTGGTAATGCTAGATCTTCAATCTTGGGTTCCTTATCCCCATTTCCATCATCTTCGACCAGTCCCCTAAGTTGATTAACGGTCACTTCACCTTCATCAGGTTCTCTCCCTTCCAAAATCCACCCCAAACCGACACGCATCATCAAATCCCCCATCGTACTCTGCTTCGATCCTCTGATCAACTTCGCAATGGTAATTTTGACATCAGAGGGCATGACGACCGAATCAATCGTATGAATCACACCTGTATTGGTCAATGCATCGGAATGCCATACCTTCGCTGATCGTAATTCCCCATTCGAAGGTAATGATTCGCCTGAATCGTACCCCTCCCATTTCGTTGGTGAACGTAACGATACACTACCGTTTTTCCCTTTCGTACGATCGATTACTATCTTCCCACCTTCCAGAGTGGTATATACCTTCTTACCGTACTCTACATCGGGTGAATAGACTATTTCGTTGACAGCATGATATTTGATCACTTTTCGTAATTCGTCTTTACCCTCGGGTAAGAGGAGGTACCGCATGGTCAGGCCCAGTTGGTTGAAAGCTCGATTGCGAGGCATAAAATATGTTGTAGCTGGAGTCCGTTTGACCGCTTTATCTAGTTCTGCGGCGTACACTGCTGCGATGAAGGTTGATAGCTGAAGGTCGGAGACGGCCGTTTGAAGAACGTCGTCAGGCGGGGAGAGCAGGGACGATAAGAGGTAGATTATGCTTTCTCCGGTTTTGACTGAATTGGTGAACTCATCAGCACCCAAGCCGTTTTTCTGACATGTAACTCATTTACCCGGTTTACCAAGTACCGTAGCCCCTCCAAACCTGATTTCGCCCTCTCCAATAGCTTCCCAGTCGTTTCTGTCCCTTTGGAACCTCTCTGACACGTCCACTCTTAATCTTTGTCTGCCACCATCAAGCAGAGAAGTCTTAAGCTCTGTACCTAGTAACATCCCATCCTTGATGTCTGAGGGCAACAGTCTTCCAGGTAGAATATGATATTGCAACAAGGCAGCGAGGGGTGAGGCATCTTGAATGGGTTTCTTGACTTTACCATCTAGTAATATGGCAACATCTGCAGAACCTTCCAATTCATCGATCACCTCGACATCGCCTTGCTCAGCAGCAGCCCAAACATGCGGTATGGGTGCACCCCATCCTCCACCCCATTTATCCATGGTATCCAAGACGTCGTCAGTGGGAGCTAGGATCGTCCAGCCTTCTCCCTCTTTGTTCTTCTTGTGACCATCAGAGCCCGAAGGCCCGATATATGCGTGTGAGAGGTTGGCGGATCGAAGAAGGGAGACGAATCGGGTGGCATTAAGGGAGAGAAGCATCTTCTCAGCGGAATTGAGGAGTGTGAAGTTTTCCGGTACCAGAAGGTTGGGTAAGATGTGAATCACACCTAGAAGGAGATGAGATACTCAGCTTGGTGACAAGTCCGTATGCGAGACCAAGCTGTACTCACCATTTGAAGCGAATATGTCGACTGTCTGAGCATCAGTACCGTTAATGGAGAGTTGACCAGGTCCAGTTGAATTAGCGAGCAGGTCTAAGCCAGAAGAAGCTACAGAGTTCGTATTAAAAGACATAAGATTGATGTAACCCTCTGATACCGGAGCAGCTCACTTTCCAAACTCCTGTTACCAAGCGTATCACTCCAACCAACATGACCTTTCCCCACGCCCAACACAACTCCTCCAGCAAGTATTCTGGCAGTCCCTTCTTCGCCATATGGTCCCTCCAGATAGCCTTTTTCTATATCATCGAAAGCTGAACTAAAAGCTTCGTTCGACGGAGCGAAGAGTGTGATATGCGGAGAAGTAGCGAAAGAATCTGGTAAAGGTGTGGGAAGGGCTGTGAATGTCAAAAGATGCGATAGGTATTTCAGTGATGGGTGGGTACGGATGATGTCCTCTGTAACGATGATGAAAAAAAATTCAGTACTACTTCCCCATTCCTATCGTATTCTGGAGATTCAACATACCCATGGAAGAAGGCATATCCAGTACGCCCTCAATACCAACGACCACACCATTCCTAGCGTATCTTATCCCTTTCAACTGTTCCTTCTCCTTATCTTTCAACAGCATCATATTCCCGTAATCTGTCTTATTTGGTTTTGGTGTCGGTTCGGGTTCCTCCACTTCCCATCCTTTTCCATCCCAGAAAACAGCTCCACCCTCGCCATTCCAATCTACACCTACTCGACCTTTCTCCTCTTCCTCTCCAATTTTAGCCAGACGTAACCTCTGACCATGGCCACCTAGCAGACCCTCACCCCCTCTAGGTAACCAGGGAGGTCCCGGCTCAGGGGTAGGAGGAAGCTTCGGTTCATCCGCCAGAGGGTAAAGCAATGTAGTTTCGATGGTGATATTCCCAATGCCCTGTCCCGAATTTTGGGTGGCTAAGAAAAAGGAGGGCGGGAGGGTATAATTCAACATGTGATATAATAGATGTTGCCTCAATAACCAATTTTGATTATCCATCAACCCTCTTTCATCCTCTTCATTTCGTCCAGATTCGTTCATCCGTATGTCTAATACCTCATCTTCAGTCTTGAACCATTCGTCTAAACCCCCTTCTCCCAACCATCCTTCCTGAATGAAAGACTGCTCGTCATCTTCTTTAGGCTTGGGTTTATGTTTATCCGCCCAATCTGTCCAAGCTTGATCTGTAGGTGCGAAGACAGTTGCGTTGCCTATGTGAGCTAGGAGGGGTATACATTTGGCTCGCTGGAGGAGGTGCAGGGTTATGGTGTGTTGAGATGAGGATGAGAGGACCGAGACGATGCTTTCGGCTGTGGTTGAGATGTCTGCGAAGAGACTCAAGCGTGGTGAGCAATGTTATCCTGAGCAGGGTAAATAAGAGTATGTGGAAGTAACTTACCATCATTGTTTGTATCGTACTGCGCAGAAGATGGATGACGAGACGAGTCTTGAGGTATGTGACTGGTAGGTGAAAAGGCCAATTGTTGTGATACTCCTACTCTAGCGGCGAGGAGGACGGAGACTAGGAGACTTGATGACCACATCGTTGGTGGGGGCGTGGACGCCTTTGCGTAGATTTCTGTGACGATGTTTACGGGTCTATCCAAGTATCAAGATGTGCTATGACTGAATCACAATGTAGTTGTTGGATGTATGAAAGATGAAGGTAAAAGATAATTGCAAGATGACGCATTGCAACCGCGCAGCGACGTGCGTACGACAGCGAGGTGAGTGGCGAATGATAACAATAACCGGTAATAACCAGTTGTACGTAGCAGCCACACCGCACTGTAGAAGGAGACGAGGTAATTATGCATGGACATATGGATATAGCGACTACGTGAAACCACGAGAACATATGTCGAGCGCAACAAGGTCGTGTAGTAAGAAGCTAAGCAAAGAAATGGATGATCTCCCAAGCTACAACCACAGCCAGAGTAATAGCCAAAGTGACTTTTGTCTCCCACCCTGTCGAAATCCTCCTTCCCCCTCCATTCCAATTCACGAACCCGTTATTCGCAGCATTCCAATTTCCACTGTTGTATGTCCCAGTCCCAGTACTACCCCATCCATTGTTGACTGCACCAGCCGCAATGGAAGTAGGGGAAACAGCATTATTGTTATTGGTGATATGTGTCCATGCTGATTCCGTACCAGTTCCCGTCCAGGTATTCGAGTTACCCCAGCCATTGTTGTTATCGCTGGACTTCCAACCATCGTCACCAAGTTTGGTCTGGGTGTTCGAATCCCCTCCATATATCGTTTCACCCCCCTTTGAAGTGTCCTGATACCCCTCCCCAGAAGAGGTCAACCAGTACGACCACCAGGTATTAGTAATCTGCATAACACTAGTGATGGGCGTACTCATCAGAACGGGTGTAGGCGAATACTGAATGATGAATACTGTTCCTTCCTTGATCATTGTAGAAGTGATGATCTCAGTAGAATAGATGGTTTCAGTGATAGTCTCTGAATTGGTAATGTAAGTGGTGATGTAGCATGGAACGGAGGTTGTCGACATGATAGTTGTGGTGACTACGCTCGCTTGGAGGGTTGGCTCGGATCCGCCAAAGGTGCAGTGGTCGCCTTCGCATCGTTTGATTAGCGGTGGGGCGGTAGTTGCCGGGAGGGTGGCTGGGGAAGCTGAGGGGATGGTGGGTGTGGGAAGGGGAGAGAGGGCGAGGGAGAGGGGAGAGATTAAGATGAAGATGAGAATGGGTAAGAGCATCGTGTAGATAAGGAGTTGTTGTGAATTTGGAGGGAAGGATTATGGGTAAAACAGGAGATTTGAAGGAGTAAGGGTTTATGTGAGATATGGGGTGGGAATGATTATATGTGGAAGCACGGTGAAAACCCATTAATATCTCTTTCCTACTCACATCGCATCGTACACCTAAAACCATCCGAGCATGAACCCAGAAAGGATGGTGACCATCTGACATTCCTCAACGACATAAAGGATGTATTTCCAACAACATCAGTATGACTTCATACCCCCAACGCAGTTTCACCTGAATCTCAACCATGCCAATATCCAAAGGAATCCAACAAGAGCCAAATCTATGCATTTCCAGTAACAATGCAATACTAAATCATCAACACCTAAACGCCTATTTCTTCTGGTCTTTAGGTTCTTCCTTTGGTGGAGGTGGGGGAGGGATCTTGAACTCTTCAGGTCGTACGTTGGGATTTCCAGCACCGACCTGCTCCCATGGGGAATTACCATCTTGGAAGTTTCTGAGCACATGAGATCAAGGTTAGTCATATTCCGTCTCAAGAAGATGATCAGAGTTCAGAAACACAAGAGAAGAAGGACTGCTCACCGGAATGCTTGGGTAAGTTGTAATGGTTCATACACGACCCGTTTCTTCTCTTCATCATATCGTACTTCCGAATAACCCTGCGATCGGAATGTCAGGTCAGCTATATAGAATTCGTTCACGAACAGCTGACTTACGGTCAATGGGAAGTCCTTTCTTAGTGGGTGTCCCTCAAAACCTGTGATAATGGTATGGTTAGTTATGACATTCCTGCATCCATTGCAAGATTTAACTAACCGTAATCAGTCAAAATACGTCGCCTAAACAACATCATATAGTTAGCATCAGTTTCAACAAGCCAAATTAAGGGTGTGTGGTCACTCACAAATCAGGGTGTCCACTGAAGAATACACCATACATATCCCAAACCTCTCTTTCATACCAGTTCGCACCGCTGAACACTCCCACAGCTGAAGGTACAGGTGTTACTTCATCGGCATAGGTTTTCACTCTGATTCTAGATTGGTGAGCTACTGAGAGGAGGTGGTAGACGACCTAGATAATGACCAATGTCAGTTCGATCAAAGCACGTAAAGCATTCTTCTCGATCATACAAAATGTAGATGGAAACAATGAGACTATCCACAAAAGAAAAGTTGTCGACCCACCTCAAACCTGTTAACTCTAGTAGGGAAATCCACCGCCGTAATATCCATGACCTGCTTATATTGACACTGAGTATGATCCCTCAAGAATGTCAAAGTGGGTACAACGGATGTAGGTGGGATGTATAATGTCAACTCGTCCTTGTACACCGAGAACTGTTGAACGTGTTTAGGTAAACATGTCAAGATGTATTGACCGTATTCGTGTAACGGTGAGTTGAGAGGGGCGGTCTTGTCTGCTGGGTTGATTCCTGCTGGTTCGGTGAATGGTGCTACGGAAGGTTGAGCGGTGGGTTTAACTATATGTCCATTGCATCATATCAGCATTCATCCCTTCAGAAATCATGTTGTACGAATCGTGAATTCGAATTCACCTTCACTGAGAACGGCAGCAGATCGGAAAGATCGGGAAGCGATGGCTGGTCTTACAGCTGTTCGAGCTGATGCTCTGAGGGTGAGGAGGGATGTTCGAGCAGCCATGATGGGTGTTTTGATATTGATGTTATAGACAAGGCTGTATATATGTGCAACGATAATATGATTACGATCCAGATGATAAAAGCAATGAGCAGCAACAACGAATCAACGAAGGTGGTATTACACCTCTACATGCGTGATGCCACATTGCGGTGATACGGCGTTACGTCGATATAACTATGAGATGTCCCGGTTATGGACAGTTAGATCAGATGGTTGATGATGAGATGGAATGATATGATATATGATAGCATACAAATGTATATTATTGACCAAGCCATAAGCAAGAGGGTATTCTCCTCATCGTTGACATCGACAGTATCATCCACTCTTTCACATTTACAAAGACAGATAGGGACCAGCACATCACACAGAAGAAGCGACGACAAGAACGCGTTGATCGACTAGTATACATCATTCGAAGAAACCATCGATAATCGCGCTTCACAAACTCAACTCCGAATTATTTCAAGATAGCATCATCGGGAACGGACCCTACATCTAGACAGTCTTCCCTTTCATACCCATTCTCACTTTCACCCTCTACCACAAGGCCAACAGAAGAGTCCGTTTGCACGTTCAGACTACAGTCAAGCATCAAGTGGAATCGCATTTGCCTAATGTAAGTCAAGTGCAATTCCAATTCGCAATTCCAATTCAAGATTCCTTCCTTCTGACCCCTGAATTCATATGTAGGGCATCAAAATGAGTGAATCCCCTTCCAACAATGCAAACGAACCGCAGGATAATACCAAGCCAGATGCTGTGACTTTATCGAATGGGACAGTCTTAGTCGCAATCAAAGACGAGGAGGGAGCAATAGCGGAGCAAGATGAAGTACCAATCGAACAACAGCCGAAAGGAGACTTAACAAAGATCACGAGCGCAGAGATTGAACAACCAACAACAGTACCCGATGGAGTGGATAGTGGGAAAGACGACCAAGGGGAAGGAGGAGATAGTACGGGTATACCAACGGCGGAAGAAATCACAATATCGCAACCCGATTCGTCAGAGCCTATAAACGCAGATATCCCACCCAAGATCGAACCCAGTCTACCTCCAACACCCACCATCGCCGAACCTCCATTATCCGAAAATGAGACTCATCCATCACATCCAAGTCCAAGTCTACGCGCAGCAACTCCATCTTCGCGTACTTCTACCCCTCCATTAGGTTCCACCGCACTGGCCAAGAAGAAGTTCAGCTCGGTAAATGTGAATCAGAAATTCCTGAGTAAAGCAGGCAGTCCTGCACCGACCGCTGGACCTACCAAGATATCATCGTTGAATGGTAAGTTGACTAACCACTTCTAACAGCACCGCCCCGCCTTCTCTAGCTGATCTGATCATTCATTTTCAGGCCGACCAGCAGCATCCCCCGTTCCCATCTCATCTTCCTCGTCACGTCTTCTATCCACCAAACTCACCACAGTGCCTACATCCAAAAGCAGCGTGTCCCCCAATCCCCCTTCTTCAGCTTCTTCCTCGCCATGGGCCAAACCCGTCGTTCCCTTACCCACAGACCCATCCGCGCCTGCTTTAACACCACCACTTACGAACAATACCACCACACCTACTTTACACCAACCTGCGCCAACCAGAGCGAGAGTACTAGGTACAACGACCGCACCCGCCATGGGAGCTGGTCTAGTTTCAGCGATGGTTCCTCCCAAACCCGCATGGAAAGCTGTCGGAGGTGATACTAGAAAACCAGGACTGGGGATATCAAGGGATTTCCCTACGGCCAAGGAAGTTGCAGATGGTAAGCTATCTAACCTCCTTAAAACAATGGCGTCGCTCACTGGAACCTATAGGCAAGAAAGCTGCACAGATCGCTGCACAAGCCCAAGCTGCTCATAATCAAGCAATCTTGCAGGAATTGAATACCTTCACGCAATTGGATCCAAGTGCACATCGGTGGGACGTAAGTGGATCCAACCGCCATCGTATGTTATTAGCTGACTAGCGTGGTGTCCAAAGGAGGAAGACGAGGATGACGAGCTTCTAGACTTTGGCGATAGTACCGCAGAACATCCTCATATCGATCCAACAGTTCACGACATCCCCCATGAACAGCCGGTATCGAAGTCAGAGCGATTTGCAGAAGATTTCGACCGAAGTTGGCCAAGAAAACCACTTCCATCTCTAGAAGGAAGGCAAGCCATACTATCCTCACGGCGACCTGAAGCAGACAACGGTCGCGTGCTGTTCAACGCATCCTCCAATCGACTTGAAACATCCCGTCAACCTCCACCTACCACCATACAACCCACGAGGCTGATGTCTCGACCTTCAGATCTTCCCGGTCGCCAGGCCCCTCCCCATATCGCAGCCAACAGAGGCTTAGACCGACCTCTTCCCCCTCATCTATCAGAACAAGCAGGAGATAGAATGTTACCTCCGCACATGTCGAACCCCCATCCTGAGCCTCGATCCACTCAAGGTATATCAGCAGCACCTCCTCCATCTCGATCGGCGTGGAATCTACCTAGAGATAATGAAAGACACCTACCTCCTCATCTTACCGAACGACGGGAACTCCCTCCTCAGTCTAGCGCTTTCGCTCAATCTCGATCCCCTGAGAAATCACTCTCGGATCTTCCTTCTCGTCGTTCTTTCGGCCAAAGTACTCGTCCTCCTATCGCAGACATAGCTCCTCCCGCTGCTGAGCATGCACTCACATCGCCTACCATCCCGGTCGACTCACAATCAGCAGAAATGCATACCGCTGCGGAAAAAGCAAAAGCTCGTCGTTTAGCAGAGGAAGCAGAGAGAGAGGCTACAGCGGAGCGAGCCAGGCGAAAGGCAAAGGAGTTGGAGGAGAGATTCAGGTCTACAACGACGAAGTCCGAAGTGCCGGCCGCACCCGCACAGCCTTATGCGTCCACAGAGGTTGTTAAGGAGATGCCTCAAATCACTCTGGCTCAAAGACCCAAGCCAACACAAACCGATCAATCAGCTCACGGTCATCTAGGATTACCGAACAGACCAGAAAGCGGAGACAGGCAGAATTTCGGATCAACTGGTCGAAGTGCAGAATCCTCGTGGAGGAGCAGATCTCAGGTGTCTACACAGACCGAGGAGGAACCACATAATCCTCACACCGCTATTCCACCGTCCGCTATCCACAGCAGATCAGTTAGGCCTACTGCTGAATCATTCTTTGAAGCTGAGCCCGGAGAGGTTCCAACAGTGTCAGCAGCGTACACTACCGATACCACCCCACCCAAGAAAGAAGCTGTCTTCGATGATATGCTAGCAAGGATACAAGCCGCTATGGCCGAAGCTCGACTCACGAACTCGGTACCAACTACCTTTGAGCGATCACCTCAACAATCAGCACAATCTCCTGAAGCCGTCACTATTCAACCTCGACAAGCCAGTCATTCCATTCCACCCAAACCTCCCATCTCACATATCCAAGAGTACTTCGATGTTTCCTATCCTGAACCACCCAAATCTCCACCACCCGCCTGGCGTACATACACAATCAAGTTACCCAAACCCCATCCCTCTCGAATACCAATCTCTCGTGGTCGCTTGATTGCCGCGGACAGCCCACGCACTCCTAACCCCCACGGCTGGCTCATGAGCTTCAACCCTCCCCTCGACGGTGTCAACGCTTCATCCTTGTCCCGGGCAGACCTCTTGTTGTCCAAACCTTTTACAAATCGTTTCCAACGCTCTCAACCTGTGGTCAGTATATCACCAAGACACCTAGAACCCTATGAAAAGAAGATCAAGAAGAAACCTTCGGTGATCGAATCATCTCGACCTACATCGGATCAACCCCATACCTCGCCCGAAAGTCTACTTCCAGCTTCTACCACACTCAAATCTCAATCTTTACGGGACCAAAGAACCCGTCCAGAGGACTGGCGTCAAGCTGAGCCATCCACCACCGTTGAGAAACCCATACCCCTTCCTGCTGAAGATCTTCCAAAGGTCGAACCACCTCCACGTAAAACCAAATCGCCCGTGAAAACGTCTGCTGCTGCAAAAGCTGAACGAGAAGGTAGATTCGCTTTCGATGGTGTCACCATAGGTGCGCCAGAAAAGGAGAGGATGATCGCTTCTGACAAACCTGGTGTAAGGTTTATGGTGTCCAGTGAGCTTGAAGGAGATAGTTTGCTGGATGAGGTCAACAAGATGAGTTTGGAAACTTTGGGCGAAGATGATAAAGCGCAGAATGGAAGAGGCGCAGAAACGGTGAAGGTTGGAGGTGGCGATGTGAGTTTTGTATATTCAGATTCAAATGTTAATACTGACAATTCCCTAGGCGCCCAAAACCCCTCCTCTTCCTCGACCTGCCTCACCCAACACTTCAACTTGGCCCAGTGCATCATTATCATACCCCACTTCCCACTCTCCCGCTCGAAGTTCGTCTCAGCACGATCACAATGCCATAAAATCCGTCTGGGAACAACAACAGACAGCACCAAAACCCACTTCCGACCTCAACGCTGCAGCACCCATGTATCCTAGCTTGAATGCGCCTTCCGCAGCTGATCCTCCTGCTGTTCAACAAGCTCCTGGAAGTATGAAGATGACGTTCTCTAACTCGCAAACATTCTCTTCTCCTGGTGCGGGTCCATCCGTAACTACCACCAATCCGTTCGGCACACTTCGTCCATCGCCCGCCACCCATTCGCAGTACGGTCAATTCTCGACTGCCAGTCCTGATAATCCGAATCACCATATGATCGGTATGAACTACCCATCGATGTCGAACCCTCGAGCTGGTACAAACGGTTTCCAGCAAGGTGTATGGTCTCCTACAGCCTTCGGGACATCTATGGCTTCTCCGGGCTATGGATACACTGTACCCAAAACTGCGATGTCGATGGATCAGAAATCACCCGTGGCAATGGGATATAGCAATGCGAAATCACCTGAATCGATGGTATATCCCGGTTACACTACCACTACCACTGGCTATCCGCAACAACAGCAGTACGGTGTAGCTCAAGCAGGATACGGACGAGGTGGTGTGAATCAATCTATGTATTACGGATATGGTGCACCTGGACAACAATCACAAGGTGGGAGACCCGTTGGTGTTGGACAACAACAGCAACAAGGCAGATTCGCTCAGGCCAATGGTGAATACGGTTCTCCAGTTCAGCAAGCTCAACAGTATAACATGGATCAAGGTGGATATTACGGTGGTCTGAATAGTCATCAACCTCAGCAGGCCATGTATGCCAATAATGGTGGAGCGTATGGCCATCAATCGCACGGAGCTGTTGGACAGAATCAAAATGCCAGAGGAGCGATGGGGGGCGCGAGAAAGATGTGGTAATAGGGCAGAATTTTCCGTTGTACAACAAATAACGATGGCGCCACCCATTGATCCATTTCAATCTATTCGATATTCCACCGCACCCATCATATATATACGACTAGTGGAGACGGAAGAGAAGAGCAGTATACAACGATATGTATATCGCAACATCATCAGTATAAGTACAAACCTAATGATTGATAATCAATGAGGGATCAGTCAATCAGTCAGTCGATCGAGCCGGTCAGTCTAGATTATATACGTATGATGTATACACCAAAACACAAAACCTATGAACTCATGTATATCAACCATTTTCATTTTCCAACTGAACGACTCGGCGTCACCGCTGACTTTGATTCTACATTCGTGAGGGAAATGCATCGGTGTATATTGGATAAACAGGTATGCTAACGGACAATCGCCCACTCCACGCGGCGTGATTGCATCATACAGTCCGACCACACAAAATATATACTACTCGTGCACACTCCGCTCAATACCTCAATACTGGATCGGCGTACCTGGTGGTAGAACGTTGGCTCTGAAGTTCTCCTCGCCGATATAGTTACCCTAGAACGACATGTGGAGTCAGTCATATTCGTACCTTTCTTGGGTAGAGGTTTTGGATAAACGGAGAACTTACAGCTGGTTCGTACTCGCAAGCGGTTTGGAAGGATTGCTATGAATAATACAAACGTGGTTGAACGTCAGAAAAAAAAAACGTTGCAGGCTACGGACGATTCGCTCACGTCGTACTGAGGGCCTACGACCGTGTTCCGTTTACAGGTGGCGATGAAACAGGCTACGTATTGTGTATCCTATATGAAACACGTCGGATCAGTTAATGAATAGAATAGTACAGCAACAGGTTTATGCTGTGTTACAATACAGTACTGACCTTCCATACCACTTGGGTGAAATGACCATAGCCATCTTGGTATTCTGGATGGTTCCAGTCGTATTGATCTGATTTGGATTTGGGATTTCGATGAAAGTTTAGTTTTTCAGTCATATTAGCTAACATGAAATTGACAGATCACATGCACAGTATACACGATACACAACGATACACGAACTCACACTCCTCTTTGTCGACCCATCCTTGCAACGCTCCCTCGGGTGTACCTGTACCACTTCCCCACTGCAGGTTCTCGGCAGCGACCCTATGAAGTGAGATGAGTGCATTCGTGAGTCATAGTGAGAAGTGCCAATTTGAAACCCAGATTGATTACCCCCCAACTCACATATGCGTCTTATTGCAATTATTGGCCATCTCTTTAGCCAAACCCATCAACTCAGGCTTCCATTGAAGAGGCGGTGCCCCATACCTCGCTCTAGCCTTGTTGTGCAACGCCACCCATCGCGCTTGAACGGCCGGATCATCATTGTTGATAGGTCCCGCAGAAGCCGTGGACATCGCCACCCCAGTCCCGGTGGTGGTATCTTGTATGGTGGTGGTAACGCCCTTGCCGGTACTTATAGCGACGTTGGCAACCGTCACGGGCGCTTTCGATCGAGTGGCAGTGATGGTTGTAGTGGGCGGTGCTTTGTTTTGTTGGGTTTGTTGTTGATGAGTGGGCTGAGGCGCACCTTGTTGGACGGTCTTGATGATGGTTGAAGTGACGTCGACGTACACTACGTTAGGGGACGAATCGCCATCTTGACCTGCTAGGATCGCACCCACCACAGCGGGTGGGTTCTCCGAGTCATCTTTACCGGAGGAAGAGGTTTCCTTGGCTTTGGAAGCAGAGGGAGTAACGGTCGTAGTGGAAGTTACGTCCACCCACACGACATTATCATCGGATTCTTCCCTCGGGACCAAGGGGACAGGAGGAGGTGAGGGCGATACTTCCAAGTCGGCTCGACGTCGATGTTTGTTCATCCGTCGTTCCAAGGGTGAGTGGGGGGGTTTGGCATTGGCGAGGATACCACCAAGATCACCGAGGAGAAGGAACGAAAGTACAGCGAAAGAAGTAGAGATGACCAGCATCTTGGATAATTGCGCTGAAGGTTACTGCGAATCGGTATGTGTACGTATACTGTACGTGTCGAATGGGCGATTAAGCTAGAGCTATATGTCACCCAGATCAAGTTAAAAGAGCGTGTTGAGGTCTGATCCGATCGATAAAGACAAGACAAGAGAGAAAGAGAAAGATTTATTGTTACTAGATAGATTTATTCTCTCAGTAAGAGGATACGTTAGTTGTTTTTCTTTCTACTAGAATGGGAGTATTCAACATCGATAATTGACCAAGATTGAGGTTGAATAATAGGGTTGATATATCAAGATTGATTGATGTTTTAAGCTATACCTTTCCTTTTATGCCTGATTGATGCTGTTCAAAGGGTCAATCAAGCATAATGGACCGAGGCTGGATTGGGATTACCTATGCATTGATCTTTGTTTCATGTCTATATGTGGATAAAGGATGCACAGTTAAAAAGATAGTATAAAGGTGGCCTACCTTAACTGGAGGTGGAGATACAAAAAACGATCCTTTCATACTCCAATTGCTATATCATTGCTTCCACCCCTGATAGCTAGGTTGTGATTCCGTCAAAGTCCCCTGAGGGGTATCACCATCTTGGGCTTTCGATAGAGTCCCATTACTCGTGCTTTCCATTGGATAAGACGGATCTGCGTTAGCCTCGCGAGCGCGCTTGGCTTCTTCCGCTACTTCCTTTAGGTTGATATTTTCCATGAGGAGAGTGGCGATCAAACATGCGATTGCTGATCAAGCGATTAGCCATAGATTTCCCTAAATGGCGTTTGAAGGTAAAACTCACATAATGCAAGGGCCAGCCAGAATACCTGTAGGATATCGATCGATCAATCAGCATATATTGTAGAGGCTAATTAGTCATTGCTCAGAAGAGAACGCCTAAGACCTACCTTAATCAGTGATGCCGAGTATACATCCAGCACCGAACCGAGGTTGTCTTTTGGTACTTGAGTCCAAATGGCTTTAGGGCTACTGGTAATGAGATCGACAAGGGACTTGCTAAGACTGGGTAAACGATTGAGATCTGATCGAAGCTAGTTCCGGTGTCAGTCATACAGTATACTTTCAAGGGGTGTACGATAACAACTCACCTTGTTATTGAAAACGTTCGTCCCAACAGACATACTAACAATCCTACCGACAAATCCCCAGAAATTGAATACGTTGGTGACGTGAGGGATGAGATGTGGCTCTTTCAAAAATTTGGCTTGTACCAATACTACCATGACGTTCATCACCAGACCTAAGCCTGTGCCGCCGACGATCATGAATCCCACTATTTTGGCGACGGAGGTGTCTTTCTTGAGCATTGTAAGCAGTCCAGCAGAGATCGCGAGAAGACTTGATCCGATAGTCATGGGATACTTTGCTTGGCCGGTTCTCTGCATTTCGCACTGTCAGTATGAATTTGCTCTGTTGAGGATCATTGAGCGTAGGTACTCACCTCTCCAAGTTTTCCAGCAAATACGAGGAACGGTCCCACTGCATAAGTGTCAGTGTCATGATGGGAACTCGCGAACTAACCACTTACTTGTTAGCTGCAAAGCAAGAAGCAATACACCTGCTCTCGTGGCGGAATCGTTCTTGATAGCCTCGAAGTAAAGTGGTAAGTAGTACAGGTAGAGTACAACCACTCCGTAGCCTGAATTATATGTTCAGTGACCTCTCTTTATACTTGAAGGTACAAGAATTGGCCTACCCAAAAAAGCAACCCAAGTTCCCGCTCTGTCAAAAGCCGTTAGTAATTGTGCGTATTTGAGATATCCGATTACTCACGAGAAATGCCTACTCTTGAAAAGAGATAAGGGTATCATCGCCTTTGATCCCATGACGTAGCTCCAGGCGATAAGACCCAGAAACAGAGCTAGCGCAAGTGCTGATGTCTTTTCCTTCAATTAACCACGAGTGCACGTTATGAAGAGAAAATTCAAAGTGGCTTGATGACTTACCACAATTACACTGACGTCGTTCCATCCATGCGTGATCCCACCAAATTGTAATCCCACTCCAAGACAGGTGACGAACCCAAGAGTAAGGATGGTACTGATCCAATCCAGTCTGAGTAATCTGATCAAAACAAGTCGATTATCCGGTTTTCCATCGAAGGGAGGAAGTCTGGGAACAGACGGAAGAGTGAAGAGGAGTAATAGTCCGGTGACTCCTCCGATCGGTAGCTATAGCTGATATGTCAGCATTGATATTCCCTGACAGCGGATTGTTGTACTCACAGAGAAGTAGAAACACCATCTCCAGCCAGAAGGACCCATATCTGTGAAGGCACCTGGAGTATGGATTTGTCTCAGCTCATTCAGCCTTATGTGATATGCTACAATGTTCTGACTGACTCACCTCCCACGAGTGGACCCATCACAGACGCGACGATGAAGGATACTCCGAATAGTCCGAAGAGACTCGGTCGTTTCTCGAAGGGGATGATCTCGCCTCCGATCAGATAAGTGGCGCTGTGCAATCAGTGATCAGGTCAGGAATCAGAATGATGATCATCAGATGAATTCGCGGTAGCTCACTTCCACATTCCAGCGCCACCGAGACCAGCTACAGCTCTTCCGATTATCAACATGAGCATCGAGTTCGCCGCGCCCTTGTCAAAATGTTAGCTTAGCCTTGAGGTCATGTACGGGGTGTATCCAGCTCACGCATATGGCTGTACCTGCTTCGAAGATGAGGAGGGAGATCATATAAACCCATCGAGGTGACGCAATAGTCATGATCTGAAGCGGAGTTAGTATCGTGCTGACCACGAAGGATGTGGGCTAAAGCTGCTCACCTGACTGAAAATGAGAATACATCCAGCACAAGGGATGAAGAAGCTGTATCATCAAGCGTCAGCAGGTGGGCAGAGCACGCTTTCTTCGAATTTGGCACTCACGCGGTGTTGAGCCATTCGACTGAATAAATATCAGTCAACGTGATACCATCAGAAGACATCAAACTCACCTTGATCTAACGACTCGAACCTCGTGACAATCTCCGGGACAGCCACGGTGATGATAAACTGGTCCAGCCCTGTCCGTTCATACACATCAATAACGAGAAGTATCTCAACCTCGCTAGGATACTCAGCGAACGGGACATACCGAATATCATAACATTCAAACTACAGAAATAGCACATGTCATCTTGTGCTTTTCTTCCCACTCGAGGAGCAGAGGACAGCTCACCATAATGCTAAAAAGCAAATGCCGAATTTCTTGGAATGAAAGAAACTATAATCCCCCACTTTATTTTGATCCATCATCCCCAACTTATCACCCTCAACTTCGATATCTTGAGAATTGACCATCCGAGTTCGTGATCCGAACGAAGTAGGTGAAATCTGAGTAGGTTGTCCAGGCTGCAGATGAGTTCCGCTGGTTTCGTTGGTAGTTGACATTGTCGATTGTTGTTATCCCAGCCAGCAGGATAGGTGTATGTGCACAGATGGGGAAAGAAGGTTGAAGAACACCCTTTATAGATCTGCTGAATCTGACCGGAGGTCTTAATTATTTGGATATTCCGTGAGAGGCGGACAGTTTGGGGTGAAGGTCAGCTTTAGCGGATGGTGGGATCTGAAAGATACCGTTGAGTGTTAATTGATTTGTCCGGTTGATTGAAGAATCTCGAAGGAGTTGAAGGTATATATGTACGTTCCGAGCATCCAGAACATGATTAGCCTGTAGACATACACGCAATGTACAAAGCTATTTTTGGGGGTCCTTTCCCTTTCATCGATGAAACCGCACTAGACTGATTGATAGGTTGATTATCGGCAGTTCTGGACAAGGGGTGAACTCGGGATGGACAGGCAAAGGTATGTTAGATCATGGTCTTTCCAATTTTCTCGGAATCGATCAGACGATCCTTTGCTGTTGGAACGAAAACTTGGGATAGAAACCTTGCAACACCGAGCATTGCTGGTGACAACTGAGCGAGATCTCGTGTGGACTCGGTTTCAGTCACCATTCGATTGTTTAGTGCACATCGCACACATTGTGATACACACAATCCTGAAACGTACGCTTGGACCGAATTTCGGGAAAAGAGGATGTTGAGACAGACACGAGAAGTGCATAACACCAGATTATGCTGACTACAGAACAAACAGAATCTCACTGTCCAATGTCGACATATAAACGACATCAAAAGCCTGCAGGATCTCAAACAACACAAGCATCGGCCTCAGAACATACAGCAGGGTAAGCAGGATACGAATCGAGAGATTCCGTTTGATAATAGTAAGTAACACTTTTCACTGTGAATGATGATATGTTCATATCATCAGCACTGAACTAGACATCTTGATATCGGACGGAGGTGACATACCGAGCATGACGGTATCTTCCCCCGGAGGACCTTGTGTAAAAGTTGGTTTCCCAGAACTCCAATTGTTGATGACGATGTTACTTGGATTGACAGCGGCTGAAAGTGAAACATGTCAGCTTATCTTCACTGTTTGGAAAAAATGGTAAAGTGTAGAGTACTTACGGTACTTGGTCGGCCCAGTCAATACTGCTCCATTGTAGTAATACTTGGGTCCATCCTTGAACCATCCGATGGTATAATCGCTGAATCCGGCAGTAGGGTCATTGGAGAAGGGGTTGATCTCAAAGTCGTTCTCGCCAGAGCCGTTTGGCTAGGTAAGGTAAGGTATACCCAATAAGTCGGGTCATGCGAGGGAAGAAGGATCTCTCATTCACTTACGTCATGATTGGTTAGTTGCAAGCCAGGCTCGATATATACCATCTCTATGTCCATCTCATCTACACTGGCATCTTTATCAGCGGAGTATGTAAACTGAAAATGCAAAAAAATCATGTCAGTCATAAACGTTGAAGAGAAAATACACGTATGAAAGGTACTAAGAACGTAAAAACCACTCAACTATAGCTTGGCAAGTACCATGAACAGGTGAGAGTTGAGCGCTCATGGTGAACACCCCTCCCAACACGGGCGTAGTGGTTTCAATCTCCGCACCAGTGATGACACCGCCGGCAGCCTGTCTACCAGGGACAGTAAGTTTGAGAACCCCTTCATCGATCGCTACGTTATCTGCCGAAGCTTGACAATACCCTCCATCAGGTGCGACGGATCCAGCTCTTGAACCATCTTGAACTCTCAGGCCGAGACCTTCCAAAGCGGAGATATCAGATACGGAGTCGAATGAGACGATCAATGCTTTGGGGAAATAGGCGTTGTCGTATTGCGATAGGATGTATCCGCATGAACAGTTGCCAGAGGCAGAATGAGTGTTATTTCCCGATCCGCCAGTGCCCGTGGAGATAGGAGGAGATACGCTGCTGATAGCACCACCTGCAGAGGAGGATACACCAGTACCAGACTTGGGAGTACCGCTTGCTGCTGCTGCTGGGGAGGATGAGGGCTGAGCGAAGGAAGCAGCGGCAGAACTAGGTGGAATATTGGTCGCAGCTGAAGCAGAGGAGGTCGGTCGTCCGCCCCATCGATTACCCCTTCCACCGGTAGCTACCAGAGCTTGATCGAGAGGGGCAGTAGGGGAGGATGACGCTGCTTTGCTCTTGCAATGCTTGGGCTTGGCATTCGCGAAAAGAGGGAGGATGAGGAAGAGGGCTTTGTGGATTAGCATGGCGTGATGAAAAGGGTAAGGGTTGAATGAGTGACAGTGTAGTTAGTTAGATGAGACATATAAGTCGAGGATGGCAAGAGGAGGGTAGACATATAAACTCAAGTGTGCGAAGCTGGTTATGACAGGTTATGTATCCACAGCACCATAAGACAATCCGTATCAAATGACCTTTTACACATCCACAGGAACTCTGTCGGTCAAACGATCTGTTTCATCTTCGATTGATGGGCGAGACTTTCCTTTGGTCCGTTAGTGGTAACTCCTTTGTTCTCGGAGATGGATCGTCAAATAACCCCTCTCGTTCTGGTCTTGGCATGAGGGATGAGATGATTTGATCTGGGTGATGAATCACGATTGGACTGCAGAGTGACCTCTTCTTTTCTTATCATCCGGACAATGAAGAGTTAACAAAAAGTTGATGGACGTTGATGACTGCAGAATGATATCAGTGCGATCTGCCTCGGATGTCTTCCGATGGTGGATCAACGACTTTTCTCCGAGGACCTCGATGTTTTGGCTGAGATTGCGAGAGACGGGTGCAATATTGTAGCAGCCGTCCGAGATGGACTATGAGATGGCGTCCTTGGAAATAGAGTAGACAAAGGAACGAGGGGAGCTGCTTGACGCTGACGCCTCACCTTAACTCACGCGATTCACTCGCGAGCAGGATGGTAGGATAACCAAGAAGTTCATCAGGGTAAAGTTACCTGTTACACCCTGAAATGGAATGAAAAACGTGTTTTTGGTTTATGTGAACAATCAAGTCAACATTCAAGATTCAGTGAGTGTATCAACGCGCATTCATATAAGATTAGTGTTGTACAGTATAATATGATACTATCATAACTATCATACTGCTATCGATCATATCAGTTGCCATATACATAAAGTAGTCAGTCATACACGAGAACAACACCCGCTTTCTTTGTCCTTGTGACAACCTCCGCTTTCCCGAAGCAAATCAATAACGCACACACACACACTTCAAGTTACACGTTCCTCCTTGACCTCGTTCCTTACCTTCCTTTATCAAATTTCACTTGTCATCACCTACCTATCACACCCATACTCCTTTATCATCTTCTCTTCTACACACAACTATACCATTCTTCTGGACCCAACCCAATCTTCCTTACTCGAGAACCTTCCATCTCACCTCAAATCACCCACCACCATCCAACCTCCCATTCGATGTCTTTGTTGCCCGACTCAAGGCAGCGTGCCCCCTTCGCCCACCAATCATCATCAGCCGACCTCAGATCAGCTCAGAACCTATCTTCATTACGATCACCCCCTTCCACATCACATCCTCAAGCACCATGGATCTCCTCAAGCGTATCACCCGAACCTCAGACCACTCAGCAGCAGCATCAGCAGAATTACCGACCTGAGAAATCATCATCGTTATGGGGCGCACCATTAACGCGAAAAGATAGTAATGATCATTCAACGGGTGGATACGTGGATAATCCCTATGCCTTATCTGTACCTGGAAACTCATACAATGTAGATGGATCAACAAACCAGCGTAGGAATAGTATATCAGCTTCGTCAAGCAGGGCGTCATCACCCGGTCCATTCACGTTACCTCAATTCTCCATACCTGGATTCGCAACTATCAGATTCGTGTCGCTGTGTTTCCTCTGGTACACCTGCTCGGCCATATCTAATAATACCGGGAAAGTCATCCTCAACAACTTCAAATACCCAGTCACGTTAACGATAGTTCAGTTCTTCTTCGTCGCTGGATGTTGTATAATATGTAGTAGGCCAGAACTAGGATGGACACCTAGATTAAGGTCACCCACTAGAGCCATCTTGAAGGGGATCTTACCCATGGCTGCGTTCCAGGTTGGAGGGCATATCTTTGGTAGTTTGGCTATCAGTCGAGTACCGGTCAGTACGGTACATACTATCAAGGTGAGTGGGAGTCGTCATTTCAAAACTTGCAACATCTTTCTTATTTTCTGACTTTGTTTTCTAGGCCCTTTCACCCCTATTCACCGTGATGGCATACGCCCTGCTCTTCGGTGTCTCATACTCCCCAGCAACGTACCTGTCCCTTCTCCCCCTCACTCTCGGAGTCATGCTCGCCTCCTCAGCCGATATATCATTCAACAATTTCTTCGGCCTATTATGCGCCCTAGGCTCCACCGTCATCTTCGTCACTCAAAACATCTTCTTCAAGAAGATCATGCCTACTCCAGGAGCCAGCGAGGCGGGTGGAGCTCCCCACAAACTAGACAAGATCAACCTACTCTACTTCTCAAGTGGGATGGCTTTCCTCCTGATGATTCCCGTGTGGATCTACTCGGACGCCTGGAGACTATTGGATCTATGGTTACATCCCATCGCCAAGACCGGTGGTCCCTCAGTCACGTTCTACTTCTTCATCAACGGTACGGTCCACTTCGCCCAGAACCTCATCGCCTTTTCGCTGCTCTCATCGACATCCCCTGTGACATATTCGATCGCATCGCTGGTTAAACGTATAGCGGTGATCTGCCTGGCTATAATATGGTTCAAACAATCGGTATTCTTCGTTCAAGCTATGGGTATCGCCCTCACCGCCGTGGGATTATGGATGTACAACAACGCCAAGAGGGACGTGGAGAAGGGTGAGAAGAAGATGAGACAGGTCGAAGCTGTTAGAGAAGGGATGTTACCCACTACCAAAGCTGATCAAAGGATTCTCGAAGGAAAAGCCAACCTTGATCCATTGGCTTACGGTGGGAAAGCTTCACCTAAACCTACTTACCCTACGAATTATAATCACCAAATGCCCCTTTCGACCTCGACATCATTCAAGAAAGCTTTATTCACTCAGGCTCCCCCTCCCCCATCGCACAACAATGTACAGTCCACACATGGACATAGCAATGCCGAGGCTTCCTACCCCTCCCCACCCAATTCGACCACCTCCTCACCACCTGCTGAAGCTGTTTACACAAACTCTCATCCTAGACATAGAAGATTATCTGAATCGAAACAGGAATTCCGTCTTCCACCTTCAATCGCTTCCAGAGCTACCACCATAGAAGAGGAAGGATCGGGATTATCCATAGATACGCCCAAAGTAGGTATAGTAGCTTGAGTAGCGGGGAATTCACGTAAATAGTATCTTGGTAGACGATGCTAAGTGGACATTATCATTGGTTTTACATATTATCGCATATATCAAGTTTATATTTCACATCTTGACAGAGCTCAGTACTCAGAACCGAGCTTCACTCTTTTCGAATCCAAACGCAATACCAACACTGTAATATCATCGCATCTCCTGGGAATATTCCGGTACATATATAGACATCTTAGATTATATCAATTCCATGCATGTGAAGTTTACTTGATATCATACTATACAATTTTGGAAATAGAAATCAATGCAATGTACAGTACCTTCTTCTGTCTCCATCTACCAACCCAAACTCCAATCTTCATCCAGGATGCTCTTCTTGCGTATCTCGTATTTCTTGGTCAAGGCTGCTCTGCGTGATAACCAATCATCTGCTCCGACGTACGCACCGCACATCGTCCTTGATCCTGTGAACGCTGATCTTCCATGCATCACTCGCCAGTTATCAATGACTAAGAACGAAGCAAGTATCTCCATCAACATCTCACGCCCTTGGAAGTGAAGAAGAGTCGTGGAAGTTCTACCACTCACCAAGAACAGTTCCAGGATGCAGTTGCACCCAATACTCGGCATCCTCACTCCTGTTCAACTCGTCATACCTCCTCGCAGCCTGATACCAACCCTTGATCTCGTCCGGTGTCCAACCTTGTCCCAGTACACCTCGATCTTCATTATTCCATCTGACCTGCACCAACTGACCTTTCTCATCGTGCCGTAGTGAGGGTTGGCTGATAGGTGGTCTGAGCATCGTACCCTCAGTACCGGATGCGTGGGCGGGTACTCTCAGGCGAGAAAGCAGGGAGTAAGAAGTAGGATAAAGCGTAGATAGTAATGATGCGGTGTAGAATCCATCCACTAGGAGAGTGGTCCCTCCTGTTCCTGGGGGCGAGGGGTGAGAGAGAAGATGAAAGATCTGTAAGCCTGCTGGGTCGGTGAAGTAGGTGGTATCTGTGTGGGCGGGGAGTCCTTCGTTGGAATAGGCCAGATCGCCGTGGCTTAGATCAGCGGTGAATTGCCAAAATCCGCCGTCTGTGTAAAGCAATGATATATCAGCCCTGGAGAATATCGCCAGCAATGAGCGAGAGACTGACAGTGGGTGTTTCGTATGGGCGCAACCTTCTCTATCACTTCCTTTGTTTGTTCTCCCGTAGCTGGGACATCATGGATGAAGCAAAAGCCAAAGTCGTGCTGAATGCAAACGAAGTCAGTCAAACTTCATTGTCCAGGCTCTATGGAGGAAGGAGGGGACTGACCACTCGATTAAGCAACTTGAGAATCGCCCTCCCACTAGTCTGGCCATCTTTCTCAGTACTCATGATTTCGTCGTATCGGACTGTAGGGGGTGATTGCGCTATCTGACTATTCCACAATATACGACTATGTACCGGTTGATGCAAGTCAGCTATTGCGATACAAGCAGTAAGATGTAGCTCACCTCTCCTTCTCGTCTCTGTACGACGCTAATGGTGGATCATAAGCTGATCTTCTGAGGAATTCCAAGGGGAAAGACGATTTATGCAAATCGGAAGTTGACCATGTTAGGTGTACTCCGGTTTTGTCCACTTCCACAGAGGTAGGATGTATATCTGTGGGTATCTATATTCTATGTCGTCAGTATTGCTCAATGATAACCAGAGAGCAGTCTCACCTCACTCATGGTCTTCAGCCTCTGCTTTGTTTGCTGATGGAAACATCTCGGACATCGACAATGATCAAATAAAAAGTAGTTATCGCTAGGCAGGGGCATGTCAGCTAAATCTTCCCGGTTCGACAGCAAGGAACAGCTTACAAAGTGGTCTCTCTCCCATCAGGCCATGATACTTTTGTTTTACTCTCGTCAGACGATATGGTGGGTATATTACCTGGTCGAGAGGATATATCCTGGGGTTTACCGATACGAGCGTTTGAAGCGATGCCATCTGATTCGGCGGAGATGCGACGTGAGGTGGTGATGCGACACGAACGGGGTGCAAGGGCAGGGAGTAAGATTTGCTGGGGTCTTAAAAAGAGCTGAGGTATGCGCTGTCTGATCATGATGAGGGGTATGATTGCTAGTGATCAAGTAAGGATGCAGAAGAAGTGGAGAAGAGCTCGACTACCTTACCTTTGCTTTATGCGGTGCATTGTCAACACTCGGTATACTGTATACATGTTTACCCGGTCCCATACATAATGTGATGACGTGGAAGATACTTCACATTCGAGAGATGTTGTTGGGTGAGATCAGATCAATTAGCATGACTGTCATCTTGAGGAGATACTATCCCTCGACTGTCTCATAAACCAAGAACCCACAATGTCATTCAGAGCTACAAGACCCGTCCTCTCAGCATTCCGAAATGCGGCTGCACGACCAGCAGCTGCTCGAAGAGCAGGGTCATCCTTACCCTTGTTCGCTGGAATAGCAATCGCGGGATCAGTTGTGGGGTATGGATTGATGCAGAATAAAGGTGAGCCATGAATTGTCGTATACCTTCCGAAAAATGCACATCGCTGATTGATGCCTCTTTATCTGCCCAGATGTCTTCTCATACTTCAAAGAACAAATCACCCTTCACGCCGATTCTGCAGCTCAGGACTTTCGAGATGATCCGAAATCCAAAGCTGCCTTCCGAGGTGGGCATACCATCATCCCTCAATATTTCGATGCCCTAAATCGGAAGCTGATACAATATACACTGACGCTCTAGTTGATCCCGATACGAACATCCAATTCCCACTCGACCTATCACCTTCTCTAGCGACCACTTCCCCCGCATTATCGTTGGTAGGTCTAGGAGTAAGGAAGGTCTCCTTCCTCCGAGTCAAAGTCTACAGCGCAGGGTTTTACCTGGACGAAGTGGCTCTGAAAGACCTGCACAACGTAGAAGGATGGCATGTGAGCTTCTGACTACTTTATGCAGGATGTCCATATAAGCTGATGTTGATTGGGATATACGAGGATAGACTTTCACAGCTCAACATCTCTTGACGCCTCCTACCAAAACACCTTCGGACCCACTTGACGCACCGCAATTGTCTGGTGAAGGATTGATGAAGAACCTTTTCGATAGGCCTGTAGCTGTTGCTGTGAGGATAGGTGAGTCTGGCTCTTATAGGACCTAGTGGGTGTTTTCGGCTGATCGTTACTTTTCTAGTGCCCAATCGAAATACCGATTTTGGAGTGAGTCAGGTTTCACTCTTCACTCAGCTGATTGAGCTCCGATGTACATAGCGCATCAGAGCTGATCATGCGATGAGAACCTAGCACCTCCGAGATGCTTTCACCAGAGCATTACAAGCTCGTCAGAAACTTGCCAGATCCAAAGGCGAATTAACAGATGATGACGAGCAGGTATGTGTATCTTCCCCATCTTACATGTAAGCTGTAAGCTAATGATGCGGATGATAGCGCATAACCCAATCCATCCAGACACTCAAGTCATTCTTCCCTGCTCAAACCGTACAGAAGGGTAAACAGGTCGTACTACTTCGTCCGCGAGAGGGCGGTCTGATAGTCGAGTTCGAGGTGAGTCAAGAGTAGCTTGAGCGGTGTGATTGGGAGTCGGACGACTGATGGGATTCACGATATAGGGGACGATACTTGGACGACTCAATGATCCTTGGATAGGGAAACAGTTGATGTTGACGTATTTCGCAGATCGGGAAGTGGTATCTGAGAAACTCAAAGAGGACGTAGCGAAGGGGTTGGAAGGGTTTATCAGGAAGTGACTCGCATGGAGTGAACTCGGGTCAAATACTATATATATTTGAGGAGCTCATAGGATGCAATGCAGCAATGCATCAAATCAAACATTATAGATAATATAGAATAATGATATTATTTGATAATACGTTGATTCATCCTCGTTCATACGGTAACTGATACCCAAGAACTGATCAATCAGCTATCACTGCTTTAATGCATGATCGGTACTTACTACTGTACACATGATATCTAATCCCTTCATCTCGGTCTCAGACCTATGTCTTCTACTCATCTACATGATCGTACATTCAGATGAAGCTTCATGCCTCGTTGGTCTATTACCTTTCCCTTTAGGGTTTTTCGCATTGTTCAATTCGGTCAGACGTTGCATCGCTCGTTTATGTTGTTGGGCTATCACATCCAACAAAAGAAAACCGTCAGATCGAAATATCCCAATTATGCAATCTTGCAAAGACTTAAACTCACCTGCTGCTCGCATATACCACCTCTTCGCCAATTCGAGATCTTGCTTGACTCCTATTCCAATCTCAGTGTAATCTATGTCCACGGATCAGCATCTTTTCTCAACTTGTGTTTGACAAATCAACTTACACCCAACCGCATATTCTGCTTTCGCCAGACCCTTGTTCGCGGCCTTTCGACCCCACAGGTACGCCTCCGTATCGGATTGTTTCAGTACGCCCTCTACCCCTACACTATCAGCTATATCCCAGCTAAGCATGTGAAGAGGCACTCACCACTTCCCGTCAGATACCATCCACTGAGAGCCAATTCCGCTTCCATATCTCCCTTCTCGGCTGCACGGGTGTACCAGCCGATACTCTTTCTAGGATCGATCGGACAACCCAACGTCCCGAACTCATGACAACTTCCCAACTTGAACTGCGCGGGAGCGTACCCCAGCTGAGCAGCCTGAGTGAACAGCTCTCTAGCCATATTGGGATCGTGAGGTACCACACCACCGTTGTTTGGTCTTTCATGTAACAAGGCTAACTCGTGTAACGCATGGGGATTATCTTCGTCAGCTTGTGAAGCTGCTCGTTTGAACCATACGATCGCTTCTCTCGGATTACGCGGTTGACCCAATAATCCACCTAATAACGTCATACCAAGCTTATACATCGCAGCTGTATCGCCCAACGCAGCGGCTTTTCGATAAAACAACACCGCTCGACCGGGATCTTTCCTTGTTCCTGCTCCTATCTCATTACATACCGCCGAACGATACGTCGCAGCGGGATGATTCAATTTACTAGCCATGAGGTACAGGTAGTAAGCCTTTTCATGATCCACTTGTAGGCCTAGTTGACCTGTTCCATACAAGTTGGCAAGGAAGAATTGAGCGTCGGGATAAGGTTCTTTTCCCTCTGCTAATTTCTTGATATTCCTCAATGATTCTTGCAATAACACATCTCGATATTTCCTGCCCAACTTCGAATCTGTTTGACTTATCTCGTCTCCTATCTTCTTGGCAGCTTCTATGAGGTATTTGGCAAAGGCGAATTGAGCTTCAGGGTCAGGATCATCTTTCATACGTTTCCGATAATCGTCCACGTATTGTTTGGTGTATGGTGGTTTGTTGAGATCCACAGCTGCCTGAGTACCCCTTCTACGGGTAGAAGACGCTCCCACCTGTTCAGTGACGTTACGAGACAAAGATAATGAAGATGCGTTGGAAAGGGATGTAGCGCTGGTGTTGGTTCGAGCTAACGTGGTCATACTTTGTTGACGGGTCGGAACGCGACTGCTTGATGCGCTGGCTACTGGAGGAGCGTATGGCTGTTCAGATCCGGGGGGAAGTCCCAGGAAGTCGTTGGCGGCGTTATAATAGGGGTTTGAGAAGTCAGGTCCAGGTTGTTGAGCTTGAGGTGGTGCGTATGCTCCTGCATATGGATCATAATTCGGTGCTTGGTATTGCTGTTGATGATGTGATTGCTGCTGTTGTCCTCCTACACCGGAGTACGCTCCCATACCTGAATCCAAGCTATATACGCTGGCAGCTCCGTCCATATCTGCTCCGGGGTATCCACCAGTCGCCGTTCTCTGTCTAGGTTGTGGGCCGCGAGGGGGGTACTGCTGATGAGGTGGTGCGGTTTGATGACGGAGAGGAGGATTAGGAGGGGAACCGTGGGAATTAGAAGTGATTGACAATTGGTTGAAATCGATGTTGTTGGGGTCTGATACCGGTCTTCTCCCTATACTTCCACCTGAGAGTCGATTGGGATTCGGGTTTGGGTTACTGTCGTATCCGTAAGAGTAGTTGTCCCGAGCGGAATAACCTGATGATGGGGGTCCGTAATCGACGGGAGCGTATGGCGTATGGTCTAAGCTGGGTACGCGGGCGTGATTTGATGATGCCGAGTCTGTCATGGGCTGGGGTGAGTGTGATAGACCACCAGCAGCGGCTGCAGCAGCGGATTCGGAGGCCATCAAAGCGGAATAAGATGGTAGAGGGGGGTCGTCTGGATCGATATCCGGTTGTTGTTGAGCTGGTGAGATGATGAAAGGAGTGAATGTCAGTGATCAGCATGGGACTAAGATGACATTGTGGATGCGCGATGATGATCCGTCTTTGAGATGGTACCAGTCGTCATGGTCGTCATAACTACGCATCACGACCATGTAACTCCGGTCTAACGCACAGACCGCTACTTGGAGCTGTGTAAAGGGTGAGCAGTACCAGAACACTCACGATTCCTCATGCTCTTACTCCTCGCTGACGCTGCTGTCCTATCCCCTGCGCCATCTGCATAATCCGTGTTGTATGCATCATACGTCTGAGCTCGACGTTGCTGATTAGGTGGGTGGTGTGACATCGAGGCGTCGGTGCGTTGCGGATTGTTTTGTCGCAGTGCAGGGGTTGATTGGTAGGATGAGAAATCGTGTTGAGATGTGGATTGTACCAAAGCAGTGTGATTGTTGATGATGGGCAGGCCCTGTGAGTGAAGTGTAGTATAGGTGAGAACGATTTTCCAAAGTAACTTTGAGAGTGTATATGAGTGTGATAGTTATAGTAGTATGATGGTTGTACATGATTGAATGGATGTAACAAGTTACCAACAAACACAACACGATACCAAGCCAATCCCAGTTTCGGTTATCGTCCAGAGTGAATATATAGGGATTACAAAACATTGTAATCCAATTACGTCCCATATGAATACCTTGATTACGATCAACTCCTAATCCAGTCTCATCACGTGACCTGTGTTGTTGCTTGCGAGTCAGAGCGTATTATCGATAATTCAGGACAATGTCATACACTGTGTCATGGTGTATCGTCCATCATCTGGAGAAGCCAACTCGACAGTAGACAACTGAAGCAGTGCATATAAATACGAAGAGTTCCAGAGTAAAAGAGCCCACTCTCACCCCCCTTCCAAGGATTAATCGTGGTCCGCACCAGGTGTAAGAAAATTCAAAATGGCCCGTGCTGTAAGTCTGCAATCCGAAAAAATGAGTCGAATCATATCCAAACTCATAATCAATGCTGACTATCGCTCCAGACGCCCCAGGCTATCCCCTCGCTCAACGAGCTCATCAACCTCTTCGCCACCGCATCTTCATCTCCAGCTACTCTCGCTCCACCCTCAGCACCCCTCTTCCGTCAATCTTCTTCAACCCAAAAAGAGGCCAAACCAGTCGAGAACCTCAAACCAAACCTTGTACCCGTCTTTGTCGAAATCCCTGCCGACCTTTTGACACCCGTGTCGGCCTATCTCAAGATTGCCAAGGATAGTAAACACAGCTTTTTGTTGGAAAGTGTCATTGGTGGGGAGAGTTTAGCAAGGTATAGTTTCGTTGGTGCTGGTGAGTCGATTTCTCCGACTGTCTTTTGGACCGTGGCTGATGGATCGTCATCAGATCCTATTAAGGTGATTAGGACTGGAGAAGGATTCGATGTAGAGGGAGATCCCTTGACTGCCTTGGAGAAGGAGTTGGAGCCATATAGATTTGTGAAAATCCCTCAAATCGGTACTTTCACCGGTAAGTGGTTTTGTTCAGCTTCGCTAATCTCTACGATATTTGACACTGCTAACCCCCAAACCCACGACAACAGGCGGCGCCGTCGGATTCATCACCTACGACTCGATCGTCCACTTCGAACCCGTCACCAAACCCAAACAACCACTGCACAACCCTTTCCCCGGGATGCCCGAAGCGTTCTTCATGCTCAGTTCGACCAATCTGATCTTCGACCACATCTACCAAACTATCAAGATCGTCTCTCACGTTCATCTGCCTGATGGTACTCCTCCGTCTCAGATTCCAGCTCTCTACGAGGAGTGTGTCGCTAGGATAGAAACGCTCAGGAGGAAGTTGTTGTCACCGGAGATTCCTTTGCCGCCACAGGGTCCGGTCAAACTTGGTTATGAGGCGACTAGTAATGTTGGTAAAGAGGGGTATGAGGGGTTCGTCACTACTTTAAAAGATCACCTTTTCAAGGGCGATATCATCCAAGCAGTACCATGTCAACGATTTACCCGAAAAACCGATGTTCACCCGTTCAACATTTACCGCCAACTTAGAAGTCTCAACCCCTCACCATATATGTACTACATCGATTGTGGACCCACGCAACTTGTCGGAGCATCTCCCGAGTGTCTATGCAAGGTAGAGAATAGGAAGGTACAATGCCATGCTATAGCTGGTACGAGGAGACGAGGAAAAGATGCGGAAGGTGAGTTTTGACGGATGTGGTACTTCACCAAACTGTACCGCTGACCTTCCAACACTTCTTCAATGCTTCTAGAGGATGAAAGGTTGAGTAAAGAGCTTCAATCCGATGAGAAAGAAGTGTCCGAGAACCTTCAATTAACCGACTTAGCACGTAATGATGTGCATAGAGTATCCAAGCCAGAGACCGTCAAGGTGGACCGTTTAATGGAAATCGAAAAGTTTAGTCATGTTATCCATATGACTAGTCAAGTCAGTGGAGTACTACGTGACGATCAGTCCAGGTATGTCATAAATTGTTGCGTTTTCGTTTGCTGATGGATCTTTTCAGGTTTGATGCATTCCGTTCGATCATGCCCGCTGGAACCCTTTCTGGAGCACCCAAGATCAAAGCCATCCAGCTGATAATGGGTCTTGAGAAAGAACGACGAGGCCCTTACGGTGGTGGAGTAGGTGTTTTCGACTTTGACAAGAACAATTTAGATACCTGCATCTGCATCAGAACAATGGTCTTCCACGATGGGAATGTTCACGTGAGTGCAGGTGCGGGTATTGTAATTGACTCGGTAGAAGAGCTAGAATATATGGAAACGATCCATAAGTCCAAGGGGTGTATGCGGGCTATAGAACAGGCGGAGGAGTACTACCACAACTTACAACAATCATAGTAGACTGAGATTTCGTAGCCATTGTGCTATGCACCCTTATCTCACATCCAGATTTGTGCATCGCGTAGACCAATACTTAATGCTTTCGTCCCGCCTTCCACTTGGGATCTTGTCTCATTCTTGCCAAGTACGAGA
Source organism: Kwoniella bestiolae CBS 10118 (assembly GCF_000512585.2). Taxonomy (NCBI): domain Eukaryota; kingdom Fungi; phylum Basidiomycota; class Tremellomycetes; order Tremellales; family Cryptococcaceae; genus Kwoniella; species Kwoniella bestiolae. The sequence goes on along the minus strand of NC_089241.1, from coordinate 2,694,508 downwards.
AATCCTTTCGGAGGAGTATACCTCTCGGTGGTCACCAACAATTACGCCGTTTCGTTACTCAGTTCCATCATCTTGGGATTTGCCAAAGGCAAAGACCATCGATCATGAAGAGATCTGGAAAACCTTTGCTCTGGTGTCGTGTCTTGTCGGTGTGGGGTTCAAATCTTAGGGGAGGGATGTACGGTATCTCCCACGACCAGTGGCCAGCGGCCTGCCAAACAAGTTGTGCGTTACTTGGTCATCAGGACTCAAAGTGAGATCCCATCCGGAATGATGTGACGTTCCTCGCCCACCACTCCCCCCACCCTTTCCATACCCGACTCCCTCTTGTCTCATTTATTGTACTTCATCCCTGCACGGCCTTTCTCATTTGGCTCATCATCTGACCTCGAACCACTAACCTTTTCTCCCCTCCATCCGCCCCCTTCCCCTACGCCCGCTCCGTCTCCCTCTTCGCTTCCCCTCGCCACTTTTCCCCTTCCCTCCTCTACTCTCCTCCCCATCGCCTCGACTTCCCGCCTGTTAGTCTTCTCCGCTTCTCCTATCGATTCTCTCGGCCTACACAATCTGCCCTTCAGCATTTCACTGTTCCTTTGGCGTTGAATCCTTCCATGTCAGAGCCATATCTCCCAATTCACGGTCACTTGTTTCCATTGCACCTGTTGCCAATCAGCCAGAAACACATGAATAATATGATACATGATCTCATATATGTCTAATCTACAATATACCGATACTGCTTCTTTACCAGAACAATCCATAATGGTGAAGACGCTCATCTTCTTCTTCGTCCACCACCGCCACCACCAGCGTAGTCAAAGCCACTGAACCCTCTTCCACCACCTCGCATACCACCGTGAGGACCGGTGAAATCGTCATTTGGAGGGGGATGTAGGAGATTATGCTTGTCGGCGTACTGAACAAATCCATCGTTAGTCAGTGAATTCAGCTGATCGAAGGGGGAAATGCAGACGTCGACTCACTTCGCTAAGCGCGTTGAGCTGTTTAGTTAGGGTGGTGAGATAGGCGGTAAGCTGGACGTCATCGTATTCCTGCTCGACAACATGTACGGTGTCAGCAACTCATACTATACGATACAAGCTGGACTCACCGTATTGAGCTCTTCACGGAACTCTTTCGCATCCATCGTAGGAAGAGTAGCAACCAACGCAGACACCTGACGAAGGATGTTATGATCGGGTTTTGCGGTTTCTATGTCCACACAGAGTAAGCTTGGTGAGATTGGAAAACGAAAGGCTAGCTTACTGTTGATGACTGCCGTTATATACTGTAAGAGCACAGCTACACGTTCATAAAGCATTCTAATGGCATTACGTTGGGTTGTCAAGTTGGCAATGACTGCACAATACGAGTTTTAGCATTTCCCAGATATCAGTATCATCACTCACCCGTACTTTCCTCTCCTTCCCCGCCCATACCTCCTCTTGATACACCGTCAACAGCTATCCTTTCCGCTTCTCCAGTTTCGATACCGTAAGCTAGCTCAACGAATTTGCCTTCTGTTGAATTGTCCTTTCCTCCTTCTGCAAGTGCAGCTTCGTATATCGTGACTGGTAGAGCTTGAGATGCGGGGGAATGGTTAGGGTGGAAAAGAAGGAAAATGGGTGTATCGATGATTTCGGTGAGCTATAAACGTAGTATTAGCATGATCCCAGCTTGAGAAGGAAAACAACGTTGAGGATCGAAGCGTACCTGTTGATGAAGGGTTACATCCTCCGCTGTTGGGCTATCGCCCACAGAATACCATCCTACCACATCAAGAGTCGGGAATACCTGCTTGACTAGAAGGAATATTAGCTGAGCTGTATCTGACACGAGTAACGTGACTGTGTTATCGACTCACACTGATCTCGTCGAGTTTCGAAGAAAGTGGTATTCAGCAAATTGGGGTTGATATTTGCCGATGCAGAAGTACTGCCCTCGCCCATATCTACATCTCCATCAGAGGCAACGAGGATCAACTCGAATGAGTTGACTATGGATATCTCTCTGTTACTTTCTGTACCGAGGAGTGCGCCGATGACTATTATAGGGATGTATGATCGATTAGTGAGCGAACGAAACTAGCGTGATCCGAGTCACTTACCCTTGCTGGGACCTGCCGAGGTGAGCTGAGATCGATTCAAGTGATCAGATACATTGAGGATGGGAAGAGGGTGACTGTGCAAGTTGAGTTAGCTACCACGATGAGTAAGGGAGTGACAACGCACAGATTGATGGTAAGACCTGATGTTGCTCCTCCTACTGCTATGTGCGACGACGATGATTCTGCTGGTGCTTGTGCTTCTGTTGACATGTTGTTTGGTCTGATCTCTGTCGATAATAGGTTTCCTAATGCAGGGAGAATGATATATATAGAAGAGAGAGAGAATAGGAGAGACGGTCCACTCATCTTGATCTCACATGTCATAGCTTATAGCTTGATCTACCGTGTCTATCCATATTTACGTAATGAAAGGCAACAGAATAAGCATAAAGGATGATGTCGGTGTTCGCCGCAGTCTGGGGGTGCATTGACCCATTGTACGTGTTTGTTTTTGTTTACCTCTCTGATTCTATCCATTTTCATTCAACTTGACAACCAAATCATTCCAACTACACTCTCATTCATCTCATTCATCTTATCATCATACCCACCATCACTGTCAATCACTTGTAGCAACATCATTAACAGCCAAAACACGAAACAACCTAATCAGAACTGCGAAAGACACCCGCACCAATGCACCATGCCACCGTCAGCCATCACTTCTTCCCCTCTCAAATATCGGCAACCAGTCACAAGGCACCGGTCAGCTGAGCCTTTCGCACCACTTCCTCCCACAAAACCTATAGACTTGAATAGCTCAACAAAGTCAACAGATAGAGAGACGGGATCAAAGATCACTAGAAGAGCTTTCTTGTGCGATATCGTGGTGGAAAAGCAAGGGGAGGGTGAGTGAACAAGACGAAATGAGCAAGCTAATTAGAACTCGTAGAAACGGCAAATCTACTGGCTCATCTTGGTCAACCACTCAAACCTCTCTCAATACTTCCTTCAGCTCCTGCTTCCACAAATGGTAGACCTAACACGCCTTCTCGCTTGTCTATACCGCCCGACTCGGAAGAAGATGAGCTAGAAGGGAAGAGTCCCGGCTGGTCAGGACCAAGGAGAGAGGAGATGTCCAACCGCCTGAATAATCTCATAGAAGAGCTTGTGAGGACTGAACGAAGCTACTTGTCACGTATACATGCTCTCAAGACAGTGAGTCACACCTGCAGTCATCTCGTGCTGACCTTTCTCAGAGTTATGCAGATCGTCTAAGACTCTTCTCTCGAGATCCTAATCAGCAGCTTATTCCTCCATACGAGGCAAAAGCTATGTTCGCCAATATTGAAGCCATAGTGCCTGCATCAGCGTCCTTTTTGACCGATCTTGATGCGATGATGCAAAGTGGAAGGGCAGAAGACTTGGTGGGAGATGTGTGCTTGAGACATGTGAGTGAAGACATTGAAAGTGAATTATACTGAATTTTCTGCAGTTTAAGAACTTGCGCACATTTGATCCTTATCGAACCTACCTCAGCAAACAAGACGAGTCGCAGAAGTTGTTCCAAGATTCGTTGAAGAAGTTTCACGGGTTTGCCAGTTTCATAGAGGTAAGTTTTGAGCACTAATCTTGTTAGAGAGTAATACTGACCTCAAGGTTAGAGTACCAAATATCAGACCACAGGAATAGGGAATATCGGCCTGCGAGAGCTGTTGATGGAGCCTGTTCAGAGGATCCCGAGGTATACGCTACTATGGCAATGTAAGTAAACACCCAATCGAGCTATCGCTGACAGATTAGCCATGATCAAATGCATGTCACCTATCTCAAGTCAACATGCGAAACTGCTGGAGGCAATCGAGATTGCTTCGGGGATAGCCAGATGCGATCCTGATCCGCAGACTGTGAGGGCCACGGTCATGTATCACTTGGAGAGGAATATCGACAACTTCCCAGTGAGTGAAAAGGAATGTAGATTGATGTGATAGCTGATCCCGCTTATAGGCCAAATTGTTCAGCAATAGTCGAGACTATATCGACGCTGTTGATGTAGAAGATCTGCCCGCAGAGTATCCCACAGTATCATCTCCCCCTTCCAGACCACTTTCGTCATTGGGCTCTCGACCATTATCAATCTCATCAAACTCCAATCCATCTATGGCATCATTCGGATCGTTGACCTCCCAATCACCTCCTACCGCCCATGCCGCCGCAACGCCCCTCAACTGCACACTTTTCCTCTTTGATGACAAATTAATGATCGTCAAACGACAGTCAAGCTCGATCAGCGGTCGGAAGGTCACCGGGACTGACGATATACAGAAGCTTGTCAGAGGAGTCTCAGTGATGGAAAAGAACCCAATCAAAAAGGATAAGTTGAGTTTCCGAGGGCAGGTGGATATCTTAGATGTCATTGCGTCGGATACTGGAAATGGAGGTGAGTTCCACGTGTTTGAGAGTAAAGCTGAATTGTTAGACTTCCACCTTTTCTTCGAACGACCACCCCTGGATCAATCCGGAAGATGGTCATCCCGCCCCTTTCGATCCTACACCACCGTACATCCCCCCTTTTCCACCGCTCTCGATCCTGTGGCCACCAGACGAGACAAGCTTCGTTTTATTCAGAATCTCTGGGCAGCCCAAGCTCTAGCGCGAACGAAGATGTCAACAAAGGACCCAAGGAGCGTCCCAAGAGCACTCATGAGTGAGCACGAGCTGTCGTTGGAAGGAGCGGGAGATCCCATGGGCAGAGCAAGATGTTATTGGGATGTCTGGGAACGAAATGGATGGCTGGACCATCGAAAGGTGCGTCTCTGCCCTAGGAAAGGTTGTTTTGCTGATTTATATGCGTACAGGCGAAAGTCGCGGTGCATATCGACGAAGAAGGAATGGCAAGCAATTTACCCGTGGGCGAAGATGGACCTCTGCTGTGCATCCGTCTTCAACCCATGACTGGCGGCCTCTGTCGTTTCTCCTACTCCACTGCAGATGCTGTTGATGAAGATCGGATGGTTATCGATATCAGCGAAATCATGGACCGTGTGGTCACGACTGGTGAGTCTCATCTGCTGGAGGCAGCGCTGACATTCAGTACACAAATATGGTATCTTCAAGTTTAGGACGGGATCTACATCATGTCCAACGACTCCCTCTGCGGCTTCTCACAGACTTCGACCGTCGATGCTTAATCTCGACGCCATCTCTCGAAACCTGTTTGGTGTCGGAAGTGTATCTGGCAGGAGTGATGTGTTCAGTACCAAAGCTTCGAGATCAACTGGCAGTAGGTCATCCACTTTGGACTTGACCAACGAAAGCTCCAGGAAACGACTGTCATACCGATCCACTTCGCCGAGTGAGGGTCTGTCCAAGAGCTCTCGAGAACTCATCGCTGGCGCGCCATACGAAGCGGATATGGGGCAGAGCGAGCTCGATCTTAATGCTCGACTTGACATGGCCAAGAACAACAGTAAATCAGTCGCATCGACCCCGAGTAGACTTGGATCTAAGAGTGTGGACGAACTGCGCAGGAGCGTCGAGGAGAAAGCCTTCGAGCAAGCAGAAGCGTCCTTGCGTGCGACTTGTGAGTTCTCAAAATGTCAGACTATCACTGACAATGCAGTGCGCTCGGAATCCCCTCCTCCAACCACCGCGCCGCTTCGTATTCGCAAGACCCCATCACCCGTCAGAGCGCTTAGTCCGACGATGGAGACCACCCCGAGGGCGACGGCATCACCAATACCTGCTCACACATTTCCGATTCTGGCGCAGTCTATCATGGACGATGAACGGATCTTCTCGTCCCCTCGTCAGCTACCAAGCCCTTCCCTTCCACCCATACCGCTTTCCCCTCGACCGATTGGTCCTCGAAGCCCAGTGCAAGGATCTGCATATAATCTACCATCTCGTTTGCCTGTTCTTGTTCAAGCACCGACAATCGGATCTGCGCATACTCGACTTCGTATAGTATCCGGAGGTGGTCGACGTATATCTGTAGGAAGAGAAACGGTACCGCTCAAAGATAGCGAAGATTGCGAAAACACCGAGCCTCCATCTACACCTACAGCTCCTTTCGTGGCCAAGCGACAACTGTCTGCTGATAACCTTACTCCACGCAAGAGGTCTCCTACCCGAAGTCCATTACATATTAGAGAAGTATCTGATTCATCAAAGGCATCTATATCGATCAAACCAAACAGCCGCCGATCGTCTGGAAAATACAGTGCCCGAAGATCATCTGGACCTCTCACTACTCCGAGGACGGTTTCGGCATCTCAGAATTCGGTGAACTCGGTAGCCACTAACGCAACTGTCGAGGATGTCGAGATGAAAGAATACCAGGATCTCGAGACTGCTCTAAATGCTGCATCGAAGAAAGTGAGTTTGGCAGATCATCGAGCTAGAGCTGACAGATAGATTCGAGATGCTTTAGGTTCAAACAAACGACTGAAATCGGAGATCTCCGGATTGCGAAAGCAGATGACCAAAGATAGTAAAGGGAAAGATCTGGTGCAACGATTAGAGAGGAATACGTCTCTTCCTCGTTCACCGCAGCGAAGGAATATCAACGTGAGTCAGTGCATGTGGAGCACGAGCTGACGAAGTGTAGCGTATTGTCGATCATGAGTCGTTTGACTCGATATCTTCTCGTCAATCCTCCTCTGGGAGGCAGGAAATCGATGCTATCGTAATGGATGAATGTGCTCGAGGCATCACTTCGATCGTTGACAGGGTGGATGGACATCTGAGACAAGCTGAGATGGGGAATCATCAAGCGATGAACATGGCGAAACAACTAGTTTTGGAGAACGATCAGGTGAGTCATAAAGTGTACTCGAGACACTATGGCTTATAACTCCTGATCCTGACTTCTGAATAGCAATCGCAGCAGATACGGATCTTGCAGGGACAAGTCATACGCTCCAAAGAGCAGCAGGAGCTACTTCAACGTCAACTAGGAGACGCCCAAATTGAGCTAGACGTGATATATGAGGTATGTCATGATGTAGTTGGGAGTCAGCTAACGCGAAACAGGCTTTCAACACAGAACTCGATGGGATGTTCAATGATGCTCAGTTACCTGAGACTGAAGCGTTCAATGCTCTTCAAAACGATCTTCGAATGACCAAAGCCAGCCGTAATGAGCTAGATTTGCAGAATAAGAAATTGAAAAGGGAACTCGAGGAAGCTAATTTGCAAAAAGAGCAGTAAGTCTTTGACTGGAATCTGATAGCAAAGTCCTTACTGATCTGAATTTCCTTTTTATTTTGATAGATGGGCAAGAATGCTTAGGGCTCAAGGATACAATGTATGAATTGCGTGAAACGACCAATGGACAATATCTTGAAAGGTTTCCTGGATGTGTATATTAAGATTTTGGAAGATACCTTATATACGACTAGTGTGTTATGGGGTCATGCTCTCCCGTTGTATACAGAAGTGAGAGGGAGACTGCGTGACCTGTTTATGTATATACTCTATTGGTATGCTATAGTAGTACTCTATACGCTTCTGTGCATGGATGGTACAAAGATATGAGGGGGTCATGGGTATGGTCATGTCACGTGGTCATCCAACTGATAACCAAAACAAATAACGTCACTGCAGTTACTCGTACATGTCTTTGCCACCCAGCAACAGTTTCAGTTTCATACACTCTAATCTAATCTTCTCTATACTCTGCTCGTCCTCTTCTCCTTCATCTCCTGACCACCACCACTTCCACAGCATCATGGCAGCTCTACCCCCAGATGCTCCCCCTCCTGATACACCACCTCTCTTACCCACACCTATCCTAGACTATCGTTGGGTCCATGCCGGTGCTCAACACCTCGACCTCCTTCCTACACCCATCACCTCCGCTTCGACCACTTACAAATCCTTTTCTCAGAGCGAGTCACTAAGGATAGAAGAAAGATGGCTGCAATTGTCAGACGATGAGAAGCGCAAGATAATAAGGGAATGGGGCAGCTATGAAGGCGAGGGTGCTCCCGCTCGAACGAAGAAGAAGGAAAAGAAGGACAAGGACAAGGATAAAGATAAAGCTAGGAGGGAAAGTGTCACCAGTGTGCACTCTGTAGCGTCCGCAAGTTCTCATCCTCTGGATGATAAAGTGAAGGAGAAGAGGGGTAATGGAGATGTACCTGATCAAGAGCACATAAGATCCGGTGAAGAGCAGAGTAGGGTGGATGAAGAACCTCTAGATAACTTGGAACAGAAATATAAGGAGTTGATGGGAAAAGGACAAAGGGAGTATGAAGATTTTGAGCTCATTCAAGGCGTACCCGTCAGCCAAGTGAGTCATTTCCCCTCAAGGGTTTACTCGTTACTCATGATCATCCACCTGCCAGGACTCCCTATTCGAGGTATCATTACCCACTCTCTCTTTACATCCAGTCTTCTGGGCGCATACGGGATCAAGGGTACCTGTGTTGAGGGGGACGTGGTTTGTGGAGAACGAAACACGACCTTGCTCGTGGGAACTGGCCGAGGAGATTGAGAGGGCTTACCTGTACGTATGTTCCATCTAAGCCCACTCCATCACTGATGCGTCGAGACCATAGGGAAATTCAGCCATGGCAACCGTCGTACAAGCACGAGTTGGCTACTGCCATGTCTCTGGGAGCATCGGGGGAGGAGAAGCTGAAATACTCTCTTCCGGCGAAATTTGGACAAGGATTAGGTATAATATTCGAGGACGGAGAGAAAGGCCGCTTGATCACGTGAGTAATCTGGTCATTTTGCATAATGGACGAAGCTGATCCTGTCCATCTTAGTACCGGCGCGCTCACCTACATCACCCGTGCTTTCTGGGCATCTCTCAGAGCAAAGCCTTCCGGTACTTATGTGTATAGGGGTTTTGCTCCTGCAGCTGCCGCGTCTGGTAAAGAGAAGATCGAAGGCTCGCCTGGAAGGAGTCGACCTCATTCTCGTCGAGGTAGCAACAGTAGTCAACGATCTGCTATTATGGAGAAATCGCCTTCAATGCACCATCGGGCTCTTTCCAATGATAGGTCTCACAAGGATCAACTCGGTGATAGGACCGAAATCGTCGTTGGTGCTGCAGTAAAGGGGCTGGGTCTTAGTGCTGGTGAAACGCTTAGTGGGGTCAAGAAAAGCCTGGAAGAGCTCAAGGATGATGAGAAGCGTAAACGTCCGGTAGGGCTTTCTGCAGATACAAGAGATGCTTTGGAGGAGGAGAATGCTCCTGTGGTGAGTGATTCTTTTCTTCTCATAGATATCCTTCGTAAGCTGACGAGAACTACAGGTTGACGCGGAGGAGGATGACGCGCCATGTACAGACCTGATCCTCGTTATTCATGGAATAGGTGAGTGTATGTTGGTCAAATCGGTGACATGCTGATCATTGAGTCTAGGTCAACAACTTGCTACGCAGTATGAGGCGTATAACTTTGTGTGAGTATTTCGTATGAGACAGATCCAATTCAACAGCTCATAGTCGTCACAGTTACGCTGGGAATCAACTGCGTCAGGTCTTGAGGTGAGTAGACCCTATCTAACGCTTGCTTCAGCTTACCCGTTCTCAGGAAACAATCTACAAATCCTGCTCTCGCATCTATTATACGAGATCGTCGATGTCAAGTAAGTCTCGACCAATCTCGCTATGCTACAGCTTGATTGACCCGCTACGTCCAGATCCTACCTGTTCAGTGGCGTACGTCTATCGATCTCGATGACGAGAAGACCGATGAGGACAGAGAACATGGTATGGATAACCGCTTTACCATAGCAGGTAAGTCGGTGGTTTTTTTTTGAAAATGAAAATTGACTGATACCGAACCTTCTTAGACATCACCATGAACAAGTCCATTCCATATGTGCGAGAGCTTACAAACGCTGTGAGTCGTTTTATTTCTAGGTTAAAATATCACCTTCTGACTCCTTCTTAGGTACTCCTGGACATCCCGCTGTACATGTCACACCACAGACAGAAGATGATAGAAGCGGTTTGTCTCCAAGCCAACAAGCTGTATAGATTATGGATTGCTCGAAATCCCGAGTTTGAAAAATATGGGCGGGTTCACATTATAGGTCATTCGGTGAGCAGGTCTTCATGATATCGGCAACTGTTGTCTAATATTGTTATAATATAGCTCGGTTCTGCCTTGGCTGCACAGATTCTGTCTAATCAGCCTACGAAGATGCCAACCCTAACGCAGCTGCCGAAGCAAGTGATTACTCAAACTCGGGACAGATTCCTGTTCAACACGAGCAATCTCTTCCTGTGCGGTAGTCCATTGGGTATCTTCTTGCATCTGGAGCAAGCTCAATTAATGCCTAGAAAGGGCAGAGACAGGACGATGCATTCGCCTCAAGACGAAGCTGTGAGTAAAGCAAACTTGACAAGTGCACTTTGCTGAATGCTGAATACGGTGCGTTTGCAGTTGGACCGAGCGGGCAAGTACGGGTGTTTGGCAATCGATTCGTGAGTTATCTGACAGGAACATGACGTGAAATGACATTGAGTTGACCGATAATACAGGTTATACAACATCTTCTACTACACCGATCCCGTAGCGTAAGTCGGATCTCTTGCTTTGTCATAAGCTGTTCGCTGAAGTGACTTTAGGTATCAACTCAACGCCGCTGTCGATGTGAAGTTATCGGCTCGCCGTCCTCCTTTAGCTATCACTTCGGTGACTGCTCCTTTTTATGCACCAGTCACAGACAGTTTCAGCAGCATCTCCAAATACTTGCCCTCGTATCTTGGTGGAGCCACCTCTGGTGAGAAGAAGCCTGCTCGTCCTGGTGTGATTCGCTTACCAAGTGGGATCGAGGTGAGTTCGAGTAGTCAAACACGTATGCCTATGCTGACACCCCTGATGCAGATGTCGGGACCAAGTGGAGAAGAACGATTAGAGGGCACTCGTGGCGAGCGTAGATTTTCAGCTTTGAACCCTCATGGTAATGTCGATTTCTACCTACCGTCAGCAGGTGTTAGCGAATATTTAGGTGAGAAGTGATCTCATCTGTTTCAGCAATTTGACAGCTGATCGAATGTATACATATTCAGATATGATAACCGCCCATCTGTCTTACTGGACTGATCCCTCTTTCGCGGCGTTTCTCCTTGCGGAAATCTTCTCTACCCGCTTGGATCTGATGAGGACCGGTATGGGATTAGCTGAGCAGGTGATGCCTGAAGGTACGGCTTTATAGAAGTGTAGAATAATTAGAACGACATTTATGGTATGTACTGTAATATAGAAATACAGAGTGAACTCATTTTACCACTTGTAGATATTTACAATAGACTCAAGTTGATATCATGTGATATATACGCATCTAGATGCCACACACATGTGAATACGATCTTATGCGACAGTCTTGTATGAGCCGGCCGGACCTTGATCGGACCTCGGTCACCCGGCCGGAACTCAAGTCAACAGCGCGAGTGATTGTCATGTTTTCCCGAGAAATGAAAATTAATTTCAGGTGAGATAAGGAAATGTATTGACATCTCACTTTATCGCTGCAATGTCATTCGATACCCACTCAAACATATTCTCAATGCAACCGATGAATATCGCAGATGACCCTGTTTGCTGAATGTCTATATATACCTCAGACTGCATGATGCTTTTCTTGAATACTTCCCTATCTCTTACTGACTCAAATCATCTTTGCGTTTCACCAACCCCCAACATTAACTTGTGTATAGAAAGAAATCCTTGTTAGAGTATAATTATACTACTCTAGATCAAATTCCAGCTTGTTCATCCAGATCTCCGCAATATGCCAGACCTTCAATTGATCGCTGCTCAAGACTCATCCACTCATCCTCCTGTGAAAGAAGTGAACGTTGGATCGAAAAGGGAATGGAACGTCCGCGCGTCCCCAGCTGTAGTGAGTTGATACATCATTCAGTCGATCAACTCAATCGCTGACCGACCTTGTTTGTAGGGACGCTCTCGTAACCCCATAAGGGAGACTCTAGCATCCATCACTGCCAATCAGCCCAGCTGCTCCAAAACACCTATCAACCTGGGTCTGGGTGACCCAACTCATTACCCTCTTCACCCACCTCCGCCTGCTGCGATTGAAGCTGTTGCCAAAGCGGTGATCGGAGGAGGATCGAATGGGTATTTGAATGGTGTCGGGTCCACGGAAGCTCGACAGGCTGTAGTGGATTATCATGGTCGATGGGATAGGGTGAAATACGATATCAGCGATATCGTCCTCGTGAGTACTGTAATTCCCCTCTCCTGGTCCACAGAGACGGAGCTAACTGTGATGCACATTCAGACTCATGGTGTAGGTCAAGGCTTGGACTTGCTATTCTCAGTGATGATTCCTCCCGCCTCGGTTGAGCGGTCCAACATCCTTTTACCTCGACCTGGATTTGCCCAATACACTGCGCTACTGGCGAATCTAGATGCCGAGATACGATATTATGACTGTGTGGAAGAGAAGGACTGGGAGGTGGATTTGGAGATGATAGATACTCTGTGCGATGAGAACACCCGAGCGATATTGGTCGTGAGTTTATCATATCCTTGGTGAGATATTCCTTGATTTGACATGTCGCTGATAGATAATAGAACAATCCAAGTAATCCATGCGGAAGCAACTACAGTCGGCAAGCTTTGAAAGATATCTTGGAAATCGCAGACAAGCACAAGGTACCAATCATTGCAGATGAAATCTATGGTCATATGGTCAGTTTACAGTTACCCGCCCTCGCCCGTAATAGAAAGTCAGCTGATACTAGCATGTCGTAGACGTGGTCAAGCCCATTCACACCATTGGCGTCACTTTCGACATCCGTACCCATCATCACCCTTTCGGGTCTATCGAAGCGGTTCCTAGTTCCTGGCTGGCGTTTCGGCTGGCTGTGCTTGCATGATCCTCTCGGAGTGGCTTCCAGCATAAAATCAGGGATGCAATGTTGGGGTAACCGGTTCATGGGCCCGAACAGTTTGATACAGAGTGCATTGCCCTCTATTCTAGCTACCGAGCCGGAATGGTATGACGAGGTCATCAACAAGATAGAGGTGAGTTCTGCGTCCCTTTTGATGTCCGATGTCCGATGTCCGATCGCTTTGTGATGTTCTGTTCGCTGATCATATGAGCTTCAGCTCCTCGCAAAGATAGTCTACCAAGGAATCAGTGATGCACCAGGCCTGAGCACCACGTTCCCTAGCGGTGCGATGTACAGTTTCGTCAAGATCGATACTGCCGCTTTCCCTTCGATCAGAGACGATGTCGCATTTGCCACGGCACTTTATGATGAGCAAGCAGTGTTTGTCCTGCCAGGACTCTGTTTCGGTATGCCCGGATACTTCAGGATAGTATTGGGCACTCCCTCGGAAGTGATGGTTGATGTAATCGGACGCATACAGGAGTTCTGTGATGAACACAGTGTGAGGGATTAAACGCTTTGATGGACTATCGATAGACATGACACGGACGGGTACTATATATATAGAGCTTGGACACTAACTAAATCTTCGCTATGAGTAGACATGTAACGTGCATCTTTGAGAGAATGGATCTCAATTATACTAGCGTAATGCATACAACATTTTGACCAGCGCACATGTCTCACGATACATACACCCGTTGTTTCAATAACGGCTTGGGCTGAGCACCCCCAAGATCTGCCAGAGCTCGGAAAGCAGCCATGTCGACTCGAGATTTGAACAGAACGAAAACTATGCGCGCAAAATCAGCCTGATCCTGCGCTTGACCCTAATTTGCACTCACCATGGGTTGGATCATGATGAGAGGCTCTTTCTGCCTCCTGGCACAGATCGTAGCCGGCGGCACAGTGGCAGCAACGAAGCCAGACCCCACGGATCTGGTCACCATGAACATCACATAGCGTTTCCCGATGCAGAAGATGCTTCAAATAGGCAGTGGGGTCTCTCGGATTGATCGAAGACAGCGCCGACGTCGGTACTTTACCCACCGGCTGCCGGTATAGGAGCGGCAGGACGGGCCGAGAGGATCGGATTGGTGCGTGGACTGGACGGTCGAACTTCAGGAATACATGCGTTGGGTCGTGAACACGATAGGAGCGCAGCTCGCAGATAGAACACTACACTCAAGATGATTAGTCCCGGTCGACTCGGTCTGGTCTGCCTGAGACTCACCAGATTATATCCCTCGGGGTCAGATGGGCAATTTGCGCATTGGAATCTCCTCCCCATGATCCACTCATTGCAATTGCCACACCGCAAAGCATGATCGAGGGCATCTCGTGTGGTGATAGCGACAGTGGGAGGTGTTTGTAATCTGTCGCGATTAGTCGTAGGAGCATACACCGTATCATTGGTAGGCGAGGATGATCTCGATGAAGCTTCACCATCACCTGAAATGGTGCCCGCAGCCACAGTACGGTCCTGCTGAAACCAACGATCTCTGGCTCGACGAGAGACGGCATCGACTTGAGTGGAGGAGATGGGGACCGGTATCTGACAGAGGAAAGTCAGCTAAACAGGAGTGAATTGAATAAAAGCATACTCACCTTCATCATAATATGATCCGCGGTGTGACTCGTACCATTGACTTCCAGTACGACAGCTTCACATTGTATACATAGGTCTACCGCACAAACAGCGCAATGAAATCTCGGACCCACAATATCCTGAAGGCAGTTATGGCAAAATGCTCCTGGATGACGGGTTGGCTGCGGAACGACACGAGGTGGTGGCGATACTTCTTCTAAACCCAAAGAAGTGGCTGATGGAAGAAGTTTGTCAGGCAGAGAGAGGAAAGTGTGGGCTGGATGAATCTCTTCGACTTTCTGATAACATGTGGCGCAGAGATCAAAGCTGGGACACGATACGCCTAAGGATCAGCGGGTGTCAACAAACAAGATGAACCCACATTTGTAACGATTTGCAAACAAGTGATTTCGACAGATAGTGCATTGAGTGTCTTCACTGTAATCTGTCATACTTGTTAGCGCCAAACTTCCCGGTTCTTGACTCACCAACATCAACCCATCCTTCCGCGGCCCAGGTCTTCTCCCTGAAAGTGTGACGAGTTTCACATCCTTGTCTCCGCCTCCTCCTTTCCGCATGGCTAGATTTCAGTTTCGCAGCGGATGCTTTCGCATGAGCTATGCCGTGGACTTCTATGCAGCCCGCACAAAGTTCGTATCCCCGGGACTTGAAAGTAGGAAGTTCGCCGTTCAGAGAAAGAGGCGAATCGGGAGGTGTCAATCCATAGCGATACGTCGCTGTGGTGGGCGAGGACTGAGTATTGGATATTCCTTGCGATCCAGTAACAGTACTGGGGATTGCATCATTATACACGGTCTGCGAGTCGGTCGATCTGCGACTGGTCGCTTCTGACGAAGAGTCGCTATCGCTCCCAGACATCGCCGCAAACTCCGGTTTTCCAGAGGCGTTCTCTTTCCATAGTTCACCTTCTCCGCAGGTCTGGCATACATAACGCATGTAGTCGAGGCGTGTTCCACATGCTGAGCAGTCAGGCGCCAAGATTGGCGGTCCAGTAGGTTCAGCGATGCGTACAGACTCGTAAGGTAGGGGTGTTTGAGGCGGTGAAGTAGAGAGTGTGATCTGAGAGAAAGGTCGGTTGCTGGGACCCGCTTCGTGCTCTGAGTGTGAGGAGCGGGATGAGGCGTCGGTATGGTACGAATAATAGTAACCTGAATAGCAAAATTTAGCTAAGACTAGCAACATTCACGTGTAAGACACTTACGGCCTCGAGCATCGCGCACCAGGGCGATATCTCCCTGTCTCTCGTCATCACTGCCGTCACTATCTTCATCGCTATCCCAATTGCTTGGCCTGGAGACACTTTTCGGTGCGGGCCCCAGCTTCCTTGAGGCCAAGCGGGACTGTTCCTGCAGCCACCGTGTGCCAAGATCCGAGTGCGTTAACAGAGACGGCGGAGGATTGTCATGGAAGCCAAGCGGGGTACTCCTTTCGGTTGATGCCGAATGATGAGCAGACGACGGTTGCTGATGATTGATTTCGAGAGAATCAAATCGCTGAATGGTAGATTCTTCTGAGCTGTACTCGTCGTTCACCTCGTGAACAGCATCAAATCCAGATGACCGTCTCGAGCTTTTCAAGCTCTCCTCGTACCCGCTTGATCTCCAGCTTCCCTGACTAGTGCCATCTCGGTGTGAGCCTTCATAGGATCCTGTGCCGGTCTGAAAGCTGGATATCGAGGAAGTATCGCTCAAGCTAGGCCCATCGTATTCTACCAACACATCCAGACGAATCGTGATCTTCTGAGCTGCATAGGCGTACATCATGTTGCCTGAATTCGACCCGGAGTAGGTCGACAAAGCAGCGTCATCATCTCCAGAGATGAAGTAGGTGATGGCGTCTGTAAGATCGCGGTCCGTCTTGATGGAGAATTCTTCGCCGTCATCGTCGGTGTATGCCAGAGAAAAGGGTGAGGCTGAAAGGGAGAAGCATTCTTCCACCTGTGTTTCAAGGTTAATAGAGTAAAATCGTTACATCCGAGGTCTCAAGCAGCTGTCATGACTCACTCTATCACGCAATGAGTCCAGTCTACATGTTGCAGCGGATGGAAAGGTCACCCTACGGGTGTTACCATCAAAAGCGCACTTGATCACCAAGGGTCGATTGGGGCGGTCGGAAGCTGAAGCTGAAAGTGCAGATGGACCTGATGAAGAGTGACGCATTGGGGATGTGGTATGTTTGTTATATGGTATTGATGACGCTTGTGAGGACTTGACTCATGGTGCAGGTGATATTGATAGTGATATTGATAGTGATATTGATAGTGATATTGATAGTGGCAGTAATGGTGAATATGCAAGTGAATATGAACATGAATATGAATCATGAATAACAACTAATCTTAGTAACTGGATGGGAATGAATGAATGTCAATAGATAACGTTATAAAAGTGATGACGTGGAATATATATATATACCCATATATGTCCATATGCATCACATCATGATACATTCTCATCCTCATCACAACACCTCATACTCCTCTTTCCTATATAATCATACATCATAAACTCGTACCCACTCACTGTGACTTGTACTCTACTCCTGGTCAATACAAGGCCCAGAGTCAGAACCACATACTCACTGTAACCATGTCTAACTCGGATCCATTCTCAAGATCACCACTCTCGAACAGTCAAACGGCCCAAGCTCAACCTCACGATACATCCTCATCCTTGATATGGAGATCATCTACACATACACAAGAGCAAAATGACTACATGGATGCAGGACCCAGTGACTACTGGAAGAGAAGTCCTTCACCGTCATCACCCGCAGGACCCGCACCAATCAACTGGCGAATGCCCTCTGACACACCATTCAACGCTGACGATATCGACAAAGGTCCTAGCGATCACTATGGTCATTCACCGGCGCAGCTTCACCCACCTGATACACTCACGCCCATGCAAGACAAGACAAACGATGGTTTATTACAAAATGTGCTGGACGACACCAGCTCTCCGACCCAGTCCCGCTCCCCGAGTTTAGTCGATAGATTTCCTCATCACGGTTACCATAGAACGTTTCATGATATCATCGGAGAGAAGGATATCGAAGTAGATGGTAGCTCTATAGGTGACGAAGAGCTTGGCAGGATCAGAACTCATAGGGTGAGTTGCGTTCACCATATGAATGAGAGCCAAGCTGATCAAACATTCAGGATGATTACTCGGATCGCACTCCATCCTTAACTTCTAACAACTTGAAGAAGAAACCTTTCATACCCTCGCCTAGCCCAAATAAGCGAGCGTCTTTTATACGTGAGTCTTACTTCTGATTTTATCATCGACTGACTCAATGTGCACCGTAGACCCCTCCATTTCTCGGCTTCGGTCCCATATGCGAACGACTTCCGGCTCGACCCAGCAAACTCCCCAACAACCTCATCTGTCCCATTTGCGCGCCTCAAGTCATTTCTCGCAGATATCGGAAGCCAAATCAGAGACCTTATCAATCGACAGTGGCCCTCCACAGCAACTATCAGAGTCGTCATCCAAAAGTCCAGCCTTCGTTTTTCACCCATTGCGGCGATTGTCCGTTGACCTGTTTTCACGAGACGAGGCCCCCGCCGTCATGGACGTCCGAGGGATGATTGCTATAGGTACGGATAAAGGGCGTGTTCTGGTGTATGGTTTTGATCAGCAGCTCAAGCATATTCTGGGTCCCGAAGCGAGTGGTGAGTCAACTTCGTCCCGGACGCTGCGCTGACTTTTAGGTTCTCCCGTTACCGCTATCACCATATCATCCGATCAAACATATGTTGCGGTTGGCCGTTCATCTGGAAATATCCATCTGTATGACCTGTCCAACCCAAGCAAACCTGCTCGTACAACTCTCGCTCTCACCCTTTCTCAGGTCCTGTCTGGTCGACGGGAAGGGCATATCCAGAACAGCAGTATCTTGCACATCGGTTTTGTCGGGGCTCGGCATACTTCGGTTATCAGCGGTGACGAGCATGGTAGAGCTTTCTGGTGGAGTTTGGGCAGAGTTATAGGGGTCGAGAGCAACGATGTCGTTCGCATGCTCGGCAGTTATCCCAATGCAGACGGCCAATCACGGAAACCCACTACTCTTTTCGCAGCTCTTCCACTACCGCTTGGCGAAAATCCTCACCCGGTTGACTCTCTCAACCTCTCGGCTCTGCTGACCCCTGCCAAAATGGTCATTGTTGGAATGAAACCGAGCCCCAAAACATGGTACCGCAAGATGAGGGATAACATCGGTGGTGAACAGGGAGGATTGATCGGCTGCGCTCTTTGGTCGAGATCGACAACAGAACCAACCTTAGCATACTCTTGGGGACGAGCTGTTCGACTATTACACGTTCATGGCAAGGATCCACAATTCGAAGAGGGGAAGACGTACGAGGCCACAGAGCCTGTCCGTTCCATGCAGTGGTACGATGACAATGTGAGTCCGTGTTTGAAAGTCCTTGACTGATAGTATGATGCAGCATCTCCTAGTCTTATCCTCCACTCAACTTGTTCTCCTGAATGTCATCTCGATGGTTCCTGTGGAGATGACAATGCTGCAAACCCGACTCCTCACTTCCCAAGATTCCTATTCATCTCTGACAAGACCCTCCTCGACCCAGACGCTCAATTCTCTTGCGGGGAGTGTCAGGTGCTATCGGGATAAGCTCTTCCTTCTTGTGAGTTTCACACCTTCTTGGACATCGCTAATGCTGCCAGACAAAAACCACTCTACAAGTAGGTACGCTACAACACTGGAACGACAGAATACTCGCGCATGTCCATCAAGGTGATTTTCTTGGTGCGATCCAAACTGCGCTGGAATACTACGAAGATCGTGCAGACGGCAATAAAATCAATCTCCCCGAGGACACCGACGCTCGCAAAGCAGTCATATCAAATCGCCTCCACGAACTTCTACTCGCATCGCTTCGCTGGGCTTTCTCACCAGATCGTCTCACCGAAGACACCCATCTCGGACAGGGCATCGATCTCACCAGTCTTTTCGAAGGTCTGGCCACCGCCGCCATCGAAGCTTGCCTATCCATGAAGGATATTACTTTTCTTTTCGATGAGGCATATGAACACTTTGCACAAGCCGGTATTCAAAGCATCTTCCTCCGATTGCTGGAACCTCACATCCTGTCCGGACGTATTCGCCAGATCCCACCGAGTATCTTCCAGGCGCTCATCAAATCGCATGAGGAAAAAGGCCAGCTCGACCAAGCGGAAGCGATCATTTGGAATGTCGACCCCATCTCTCTCGATATAAACCAAGCGATCACTCTTTGCGAGGCTCATGGCCTCTGGGATGCGATGATATACGTCTACACTCGGGCAATGCAGGATTACGTCGCTCCGTTGGTCAAATTAATCAACGTGGTACGAGACATTCAGCAAGACCGCTTAAATCGCCCTTCTCTCGTTGGCGACACCGCTGATGGCCTCGAAAGATGGGCACCAAACGCATATAAGCTCTATGCATACGTAGAATCAGTCTTATCGGGTTTGTCATACCCGAGTGGTGACCCTCTTCCGGAAGGTCAAGCTTATACCGCTCGGACCGATGTTTACTCGTTCATTTTCGCTGGTCGTACAATATCCTGGCCGACCAAAACGGATCTCATTCTCACTGGTGAAGGTCCTGAGCCTCCTTATCCCTACCTCAATCTCCTGTTGCGGTTTGATACCGAAGCATTCCTCCATTCTATGGACATCGCATTCGAGGACTCCTATCTCAACGATACATCTGGCGCGATAAATCGGCAGTCGATCGTCAACCTTATGCTCGACGTCATGGATCCGGAATACTTCCATCCTGGAGACATAACCTTTTTGCATATCTTTGTTGCACGCAACCTACCGAAGTATCCTCAATTTCTCTTCATCCCACCGTCAACGCTTCATCGCATCTTGGTCAGTCTCGCCAGTGATCCAGATCAAAGCACTCGCGAAGACCGACAACTCGCCGCCGAATATCTGCTCTCAGCCTACACGCCACATGACTCTGATGCGATGATGGACCTCTTCAATCAAGCTGGGTTCTACAGGATCCTGCGAACATCCTACCGACAACAGCACAAATGGGGCAAGCTCATTTCAACGCTGCTACGAGATCCAGAATCCGATGATCAGGTGTTCGCCAGTCTTGATGAGATCATAACCTCCTCATCACCTTCTGACGAGGTTTTCGAAGCGGTCTCTGGAGCTCTACCTCAGCTATTGGCTCTCGGTGTCCGTCAAACAGCATCCCTGTTAGATCGAGATCTACCTTCATGCCACCCCCGCGCGATCGAAGTCTTGACAACCGCTCCCCACAAGCAAATGGCATATTTGCGCTGTTTGCTGGAGCCGGAAGGCGAGACGCGCTCCGACCACATCGATATGCCACTTCGACACCTCTATACTACGCTCTTGTGTCAGAATGATCCTGATCATCTCGTTCCTTTCCTTGATTCCCAAGACCCTACCTCGTTCGATCTGGCAAATCTTGCTATGGAATGCGAGAACCTTCAAGTCTTCGAGGGTCAACTTTGGGCCCTTGATCGGCAAGGCAGAACCGCAGATACTTTTGGCGCCGTTGGAGACATCCTTCGTAGCAGAGGTGTCGATTTGGGAGAGGCAATCTTGGCCGATGATCTGGGTACTATCCACATGTCTGTATCCACCATCCAATCAGTCTCGAGGATGGCCACCCGTCTATGCCAGGAACATTCGTCGACTCACGCCGCTGTGGGCGATGTTGAAGACTTATGGTTAGGAGTTCTACACGAGGTCATCGAGCTGGTACATTCAATCTCGGCTTTGCAGCCGATGCAGCCTACTACCGCCGCCCATGCTGCTGTCTCGGCTCTTCGGAGTATTGTACAGGAGACTCTCGCGTCTCTTGTAGCCTCATCCTCCCCATCACTTTCATTCCCTCGACTATTCAAGCGACTAGTCGATGCGTCGACATCGGGCACTAAACAGCAAATCAAGAAAGGGCGCACGTACGCCGAGTTTCGAATTATCCTCACCGGTATGCTCGACTCCTATCGTGCAGAGGGCGAAATGCTCAGCATGACTACGAAACTGGTCGAAGCGGATCTTTTCGAGATCTTGTCGAATCTCAAAGTAAAAAGAGAGAGTGGATGGATGCCAGGGTCGTTCGTGTGTGAGAAGTGTGGGAAGATAGTAGATGGGGGAACAGTGGTCGTACGCGCCGATGGGATCACTATGCATCGTGCATGTGTGGATATGTCGTAGGTAGCGGAAGATATGCATACAGTAATCAATTTGGTCTCAGTAAATCCACAATCTCGTCCCTTTCTGAGATAAGCGCCAACTGCAGCGGAGTCTGAGAATCTTCGTCCTAAACATGAATTCTTAGCCTCGCACTCGTCTACCCGACTAGGAAGAACCAGAACCCTCACCTGTACATCTCTGTCGGCTCCGTGAGAGAGCAACAGCTTGGTCATCTCGACGTGCCCGCGATCTGCCGCAAGATGAAGGGGTGTATAGCCCTGCGAGAGTTGTTAGCATTTTCATTCGTATTGAAAGATGGAGTGAAGTACTCACGAATTCGTCTTTGAGGTCAATCAGCGATGGATCCTCCTTAACCAGTTCCTCAACCTTTTGTACATTGTTTTCTGCTACTGCACGGTGCATTGGGTGGGTCTCGCTAAATGGATCAGATACAGTGTTAGATAATCGCTCCTGTCCCGACAAGTGACGAGCGCTAGCTTACTCTTCATCCTTATTCTCCTCTTGCTCTTCAGACATTACGCTGACTTTAACACCTCCTATAGGATTATCTCTCCTTTCCTGACCTGTGCTCTTGACTGGTTCGTCATCGAGGTTTTCCAGATCGACATCCTCCTCATCTATATCCCCAGACCATCCTATCTGAACTGCGATCTCAATGTACCGCTGACTCGCCGATATCTGACCATCTGTCATGGCTGAGTATTTGGTATGCTGAGCAGCCCAGGCATCGTACTTTGCACGAGGAGCTGGTGAAAAGATGGATGGACGGCTCCCATCCCTTTGAGATGTGTCAGAATGTTGAACAGACAATTAGGAGGAACGAGGTGATGGACTTCTCTCACGGTCCTGTTGAGGTGTTGATGTATTTGAATAGCCCGTATAGCTATATGATGGGAATTAGCGCATACCAGCTGATGGTAATGTTGCTCACCTCTAGCTTGACTTCATTCGGTAAACCTGCTGCAGCTGGTGCGGACGATAACCATGTCGAAGCTGCATTGAATTGCTTTTGGATGTGACTCATGCCTTCAGGGATCGTATTACTCGGGGGGCTTGTCGCTGGGAGATCGGTCACTTGAGAGACAAATATAAAATCATTGTCGGGATAAAAGATACTGCATAGAGAGAGTATCGACCTGTTATCAGTGCTCAAAATGAATGTAGAGACAATTGGATTGCGTACATAAAAAGTCGTTACATCATCATTTTTTGTCCTTATATCTATGTTGTCAAGTACGAGTATTGGAAGGTATTTATGTTGTCATATCATATCATCACACCCGCCAAAGTCAACAACACAGCATGAGCCATAGGAGGCAGTATCCATGTCCACCGAACACCAAAGAGAAAGGCTGTGGCTGAGAGACAAAAGAGGCTGAAGCGGCATAATTGTATGACGCTGTGAATGAGGAAGTCAGCTAGTCTAGTCTGATATACCGAGTGCTGTCACTCACGTATCACGCTTTTGAGGTGAATTACCTCGGACGCACAATGCCACTAGTAGCACTGCTGGTCCTATATATAGGATGTTGTGGTCGGTTGACAGTGGGTGCTTCCAGTTCATCCATAAGCTTCTGCCCCAGACGAGCAGTGTTGTAGCTTTGAAAGGGATCAGAAAAAGCATGAGAAACAACGTCGATTCTCCAAGATTACCGGAGGGCTAAAAGTGCAGCATAAGCAGGCTTCGTCGCAGCAAAGTTTCAAGTTCTCACCTCGGACCAATCGTTCCTCATGATACTGGTCCATAAGACAACGACTGAGACGATGAATGCAAGCTGATGCGGGATAAACAGATACACCAAGAGCATCACGAGGCAAGCAAGGATTATCAGTCGAGAAGGGTGGGAGTGGGAGTCGATGGTGTCGCTGAGTAGGTCTTTGTTCAGCTGCAATTGCAAGGCGGGAAGAGCAGCAGAAGTACTCACTTAGGCTTTCGTGAGCGAGTCCCAATCACTTTCAGCACAGCTATGCTAAGTATCGAATTGGTGAATCGTAATAAGAGCCATGCACCACATGTCAAAGCGTACGTCCATAGAGCCATGATGATGACAAGAGGAAGGAAGGCTAAGTCGGTAGTTCCTACCAAAAGAGTATCGAGACGTAGCGAGGTTCCGAACCAAAACTGTACGATGTTGCCAATGCCCAGTGCCAGACAACATCCAGCTAGCCAACGTCGCCCGACTTGCTCAATTCCCTCATCAAACGATATGAGGTGTCCTGAATTCCAGAATCAGCGAAGAGATGCAAGGGCGTCACTCACCATCCCTTTTTAGCCATTGCGTTTGCATCAACATTCCTGCTGCGACCCATGCAAGTGGCCATGACAGGAGGATCATGCGATATCGTGTGACGATCTTGGCCAGAATTCCAAAAGGATCGACAGTCATCTTTAGCTCCTCGAGAGGGCAGTCGGGCTGCTGGAAGATTCTAATGGTCATACCGTGAGGATTGCGTTGATCTGATTGAAACGGGAGGCTTGCAATGTGGGAGTGCAGGTATATGTCGGGATTGCTAGTTAAATGCGGGTATGAACGAGATTCTGTCGTGGCCCCTTTGAGGTGGTGCGCCGGTACAGATATATGCTGAAGTATTGGCCGAACACCTGCAGCTGTTTCAGTGTGTGTTCTACTCGGTCGCCTTACAGTACTTACCGTTGCATTTACCACGGACTGTACTTTTCAGACGATGAACAAGCAACGACGAAGAACGGAAGTTGCTAAAGTGCAATAGAAGTGATGATCGGAATGGAGCAGATTTGCCTGCGCCTACAACCGCATTAGCCCATTCCTCCGATTGTCTTGACTCACTCCAAACAGATGTCCGCATCTCCAAAACTTCTCGAGACCCCGCTTCGACGACTTCATGCGATTCACTTGCCACGAATAAAAATCCACTCGCGGTCTGAAGGTCGACATCAACGAATAGAAGGGTTTCCTCAGGCTTTACACCTTCGCCTGGCAGAGGAAAGGGCGCATCAACATATTTTGGAAAAGGTAGATCTCCATGACCGAAAGGTATCTCTCGGCACTTGTCCGTGCAGTGTTTGACAGTGAAGGTTGTCTGTTGGTAAGCCCTCTTTGGTTTAGCCAAGATTGTCATGTTGGTAGATGTGACAGACACGTTGTACGTGTTGGATTGTGACGGTTTCATGATAGACTGTCCTGAAAACCATCTTCTAGCAATCGATAATTTGGACGATCGATTACTCGCTGCAGCCGTTTCGATCAAAGCTTTTGCGATGAGCCAGCGGACCTGATGACACCAGACCATGGCTTGATGATCCACTCCAGTCCAAGCACCAGGGATCCCGGTAGTAAATGTAGCGAACCCGTCTGACTCGCTCACAAGTGATGAGGGCAGGGCGCAGCTGTCGGACACGACTTGGGTGTCAGAGATCCCACCGCACAGTGAGATCAATAAGGGGTGAACAGGGTGTGAGATCGTCCGATATATCCGTTCCATGTCCCATTCGATCGTAAGAGGAGGTGTGATGTGAGGAGTGGACATTGTGATAATCATATCCACCATCTCACCAATGTCTCTCTCGGCGACAGCCAATCTAGCAGCTATACCACCCATTGAATGAGCCAGCAGTGTGACCTGACGAGGTTGTTCAACAGCGGGTAGGTGGTCGTACTCATCTAGTATTCGTCGTACAGAATGCTTGATGAACTCGGCTTGCGTCGAGAGGGTTCGTCCAGAGAAGGCAGAGAAATCTTCATTGAAGTCGACTTAGAGGAAGAGGTACCGTTAGATGTGATGATCAAAGTAAGTCTACTCGAAACACTTACTGGTGAAGAAGTCCAATCTCCTAATCCCCTGTTCCCCAGATGATCCTTCCTGATATTGTCGGGCGGCGGATGAAGCGATGGACCTCACCTGCTGATACGAGCCTGCATTCCCCGGTATAAAGACTACGGGATGACCTGCTAGCTACATGAGCAGTGTCAGGTCGACATATTCCCGTTGAGCATTTGACTTACCGTTGAATCGATATCCAAGCCTTGTTCTCGATAATGGTAAACCTGGTAACGAGGGATAGGATTATCGTGCCATTGAAGTAGATGGTACGAAGGGGACATCCAGCTCATCTCACAGCCCCATGATCCTGATTCTTTCAAGTCTCTCTGATAGCAGTGGTATACAAGCAGAGTGAACAGGACACCCATGAAAGCTGAAAGCAAAGTGACCAGTCGGGATTTGACTGTATTGAGAAGGGAGGAGGATTTGGGTGGGGACCGCTGTTCAGCGAGCTTGTGGTTCACATGCATCTTACCCGATGCTGAGTTTGGCGACATGGTTTGGTAGATTGATGGTCATGCTTTAGTCAGTGATAGTATTGTTGGGTGATTGATTGGGATAGATCAATAATTGAGTTGAAGTTGATTGTTGTGAAATGATGTTCAACTGTGGAGGTTTCTTTCGTACGGTGATGACCCGTACATTTCATATTTTACTCTGCTTAATGTCATGATATGCAAAGATAGATCACCTTGAATGCATGAATACACCTGATATCTCTTGCATAGATAGTCATGTCCACGTACCATGCTTGACAAGAGATGCACTGCATGTGACAAGAGAAAGAGAATGTACAGAGTCATGGTAATACAACAGCGAAATTGTTCATCTTGGGTCCATCTTTGACCACCGTCTTTCTCACCCATCTATCTCTACCCTCCAGCTCACCAGCAGATTTTCTCCAAAGCCAGTAGCCTACTTTCCCACCCGGTTTCCACTGCTCCCTTTCCAGCGTGAAACCGATTATACGCATCAGATCTTGAAATGTTGACAAAGACAGGTAGCGAGAGTTGGCAAGGCATGGAAGCGGCAGGACCAGGAAGAGGAATGAGTTTGGGAGATCTTTCAGCTGCTTGTGTATCAGAGAGAGCATTTTGCCTAAGCCAACTCCCACTGTTCAGTTTGTACTCGTATGCTGACACCTGAAGCTCACCTCTATCCGCTGGCGAGCTGACAAAGTTGAGAACCAGACTGCAGCTGACCACATCAAACGCATCTTGTTCTCGGGCTGGAAGAGGACGTTGCAGGAAGTCCTGCTCGAGTATGTCTGGATGCTGCGAGTGTAGATCGATTGGGTGATTGTCTATCCACTTGGAGCAACTGGCATAGTTATCTGGCATCAGTGCACCGATTTCCAACATGCTATACTTCACAGGCATCCAAGTCAGCAGCCAAGCTTGTATGACGAAGCTGGGCAGTAGATAAGACCCACCGCAGTTTACTACTCTGAGCGACCATCTCCTGTTTGATCCCCAATTCGTCCAACCATCTTACGAGCACCTTGGAGCTGTCTCCGCCTCTTTCTTTGGATTGCCCAAGAGTACTGGCTATCTGATATGCATTGAGCCCTCCGAGGGCCGTCATCTCTCTCTCAACCGAGTCAAGTTCTGTCTGAATGGCTTGGACTCTTTCATCGTTGCGCTGGTTTTCGATGGTGGATGCGAGACTTTGCTTCAAGCTGGATTGCTTCTTGAGCAAGGTATGGAAATGGGTGATGGTGGACTGTGTTATCTTGCGTGATACTACTGGTCTGTTGGCGGAACGTACACGGCCATGTCGACTGATACTCTTTGAGTCACTCGAGGGAAGACTTTGAGCAGCTGAAGAGTGGACGTTGGTATCGGGTGTGAACGAGGAGATTGGTAATTTTTTGATCCTTCTTGACTTTGGACCCATGGCGATGCAAGGTCATGTATATCTATCTATGCTTTGAGTTGAGATGAAATCAGATACGATGGGGGATCATGACAAGACGAGAACTCTATGACTTGACTGGTATTGAGATGATGAAGAATGGTCAGCACAAGTGAAGAAATGTTACGCATGTCATATAGACAGTAGTGAGTAGTGGAGGTGAACACATGAACACATCACATATCTATCTACACATCCATTCATCCATTCATCCATTCATCCATCCATTCATTCATTCATTCGATCCATTGCATATCTCATCATCATCACCATCATCATTATCATCCTCATCACACTCATACGTATATCCTGTAATGACCAACGACAACCTCTTACGAAACCAATAATGAACATGTACGATAAAAGCGATCATGACAGCAACAACCCGGTTGCGTCTCCCTCAACCTCTTCACATTCCCATCAACCTTCCTCCTCTTCCGACTTTGGGTCATTCAACTCTGCACCTCATGTGATCGATCCAGGTCATCCATCTCGCAATCATCTCTCCTCTCAGCAATATACACGGCAGTCGACATCCAATTCACCTCCTTTGCTTGACGATGATGACCTGCTAGGTTCTTTCGATGACCCAGCTCACGACTCGACCCACAAACTCTCTTCGCAGGGACCTTCTCAAAGCACCACACCAGCTTCCATGGAAGTTGATTTACTTGGGGGTGACATCTGGGAAGATGTCACACCTCATCGTAACAAGATCATACCCAAGGTCCCACCGTCGACACCTCATTACCGACCAGAACAAAGCAAGACATCGTCAACCCCAATACATGTACCTCTACCGCCCCGTCCAACTGAGATAACACCAGACTATGCTCCCCCTCTACGATCTCCTAGACGTATGTCATCTCCGTACTTCTCTGTCAGTCTCAGCTCCCCGCCGATAGTCACAGACGCTGGTGCCGACATAATCTTTCATCCAGCTCATCAGGCTAAAGACGATGGGGCGGCCAGGGAGATGCGCAAGGTACAGGAGCATGACCCAGGCGTTGGGCTTGCTGGCCCGTCATACGCTTCATCATCCACACAAGGCTCAGATCTTAGTCGAACGATAACAAGGAGCCCCCCTCATCATTCAAAACTCCTCGACACATTGGCAACAACCTCTAAATTAGCGTCAAAATGGCGATCCGCCATCACTAGCTCGACCTTCGCTCCTCCTACAAACCCAGGCTCAAATGAAGCTCGTGGCTCCTCAATACCGAGATCTCCCGAACCTATTCCAATTGACATCACTCATCAAACCCCCTTCGCCACTGCGGAACAAGTAGCAGGTAGCTACAGAGCTCCGTCTGGCGCGCCAGGGTTCGATCCTCGTCAAGGTATTTCACCTCGCTATAATGATAGAGACGAGGAATGGGGACATGTCACCCTGTCGGGCAGACGTGATAGTACTGCTCCAGTTCTGACTACCAAAGACGCGGATCAGGTGAGTTGATTTCGTTTCCACCTTAGACTGTGTTGATGTCTTGTCAGCTACGCGGCCACCTGCCTCCTCGTCAGCGCTTGTCTAGTGCTTGGACTCTACTTTGTGAGTCCGAACATCCTGATTCTGGGCTGGTAGTCGAGCCTGAATCCGCGCTGATAGTCCCACCAGTCTCCCTTGATCAGCACGGTGCTTCTCTGTCTACGCTGTATCGCTTGGTCGAGAGGTTCGGCCAGACTCATAGAACTTCTGGTAATATCTTGGTGGTACGTGATGGTCAAGGGAACAGATTTGGCGCTTTCATCAATGAGTCGATCGTGAGGCGAGAAGGCACATATTATGGGACGGGAGAGTCGTGAGTTTGAGCTGAGTTGATGTGGCAAGTGCCTCGCTGACTTTCCTTCCGATCCCAGATTCCTCTTCAAGCTGGATGTCGAATCCAACATCCGTACCTATCGATGGACGGGCAAAAATCAGTATTTTGCTCTCTGTGAATCTGGCTTCATATCATTTGGTGGGGGGTAAGTGACTCTCTCTGTATTTCCATTCTACCTGGCTTCCAAGGCATCCCTCTCTTCGCTCCAACTCAGTCTCGTCCTTTTCGAGCTGATGTAGCTCGTTTGATCTCTAGTGATGGGACGTATGGCTTGTTGCTCGATTCAACTTTCACTCAAAACTCGTCTGCCACCTCACCTGCATACGACAATGACATCTTGTCGGAAGCCACACCTCGAAAATCTGCGAAGGCGTGTCTCTTCGACTGCGTAGGTCTGGAAGTCTGGGGTACGTAGCTTGTATTGCATCTTCATCTAGCTTTGCTCCGTTGCCATTTTCGGTCAGCGCATGCATACAGCCGGACATGGCGAAAGTCGGTCTCATTATCAAAGTTTGGGTGGCAAATCCATGTCCATTTCAAACTGGTTTTCCCCAACTCGGGATCAAGTATGCAAATTTGACATACCTCAACAGAGGATCACTACCGCATCTTGAATCAAAATGCTGAATCATCGTCCTGACTCATCACCACTCGTAACAACAACCCGACCTCAGTCATTTGCTAAACCCCAGGCTCAAGCCCTTGTACCTGAGCCCTGTCGACAAGTTCGAATCACCGTCCTTCCCTTTGTACACCCCCTTGTGTTTACGCTAAGTGGTTTCATGTCCTGTCCTTGCCTGGCCTGGTCCCTAGTCCTAGTTATCCTGTAGCCTGCCTGGTAGTAGTACTCCCCTCGCGTGACATAAATGGGACCAGCATCTTAACATGATTGTCTACTCTTGTCATACATAAATCCATGTCCCACCAAAGCCCATTGACGTTCGAAACATAAGTCGACACTTGACGCCCATTAATCAGATCTCAATTTATGTATGGTGGGATTCAATTTCATGCCAGCGATATGCCATCACTTCTCCGAGCGTCGCTCCTGTGGGTTCCCATTGTGTAGTCCATAATACGACAACTATACATACGCTACACAATGACTAAGTGACGGCTCTTAATCCAGTCCTGATCTCCACGTCGCACCTTCTCCATTCAAACCCCATGCGTGAATACTCGAGTCGTGCACGGTAGTTCGCCTAAGATCTCGCTTGTACTTCCCCGCGTAGCTGCCTGGGACCGAACGGTGTAGGGTACAGGTGTTGTCCCATATGACTGAGTGTCAGCCATGTCGTGTGCGTCGAACTCACCTAGATCACCGATATTCTTCCACTGCACCTTTGTCGTGAACTCAGGACTTCCGGCGTGGGTGAGCAGCTCGTGCAACTCTCTCTGGCCTTCCTCGATAGGCATTCCCTCGACGTGGTGAGCGTGAGCGGCGATGTAGAGGTTTGTCCGACCGGATGGCTCGTGGGTCTGTACCAACTTATGCTTGCCGAAGCGGTGCTTCATGGGATCGAACTGCACGTGAGCTCAGCTCAAACGAAGCCACTCACCTCGTCCGTATCGAGCAACGGGTTTAGCTTTCCATTCTCATCGATGTTCGCGTTCCTCCTACAGTTGAGCTGGCTATTGCATACCACCCAATCTTTGATCTGTTCCTTCCTCTCCGAGGGCAACGCTTCGTAGGCAGTGCGTGTATCAGCGAATTCGGTGTCTCCGCCGAGCCCAGCAGGTGGTAGCTCATGTGCCAACAGCAGGGAGATGCCTGCCCGCCTAGGGTTGAAGGCTGAATCCGCATGGAAGTGGTAGTTGCATCGAAGGAGAAGATCTCGCATGCCTCCGGGCTGCATGACGGTACCATCGGGGTTGACGTTGCCGACGTCGAAAAGGCTATATCATATCAGCAAGAGAATTAATGATCAAACACTCACTAGTCACTGCTCAACCGGTTCTTCTGTCCCAATCCGCCCACGAACGGCGCGATATCATCTAAATCTCCAAACAGATGGGACATCTCCACATGCCTAGCATCGTTAAGGCCGGTCTTCCGAAAGACGAGCACGCCGTACTGACCTATCAGCTTAGCCTCAAGAGATCCAACTCACTTTTGCGAGTCCTGCTTTGATTTCCTCGACTAGCTCCGGGGTGATTGACGAGAAATCTGCGATGGCTTCCGCTCCAAACGTGGGGTGAAGAGGATGGTACTGCACCAGAGATTCTGGGATAGGTTCATGGTGGATGGCTGGGATTGACGATGCGGTCTGTACTATAGCGGCTGCCATGGTGAAGTGTGGTGGATTGCTACAAAGATATGATTGTGATGATTCGTATAGTATAGTAGAACATGCAACGATGAAACATCTTCACACCCAATCGCAGAAATTCAGATGGTCATGTGAACCAAACAAATTCGGTCCGAATTGCGGGGTACTAACTTCGCATTATAGCCGAAGGCCATATTCAAACTTTATGGCGTTGCATATTGCTCACAGCAGATGCGAAATTGGAGCAAAGCGGTAGGCGCTTACATGATAAGGGATTGAAATGGAACGATGGCATCCAGCCTGATGTGCTCGTGGTCTTCACCTAACCCTAGCGCAATGTCGAACCCATAATCCATTCCACTAACTCCGCTTCCGATATCCGCTTCACTCTTGACCTACCCAAACCGCCGCCACCGCGTCATTATCTTGGCTGTGCCGTCGGCATGTCTCGGTTCGAGAAGTTTTTCGATTGTTATTGGTCCCCACGAGGAGACCCAAGGAGCTACCCAGGGGAGTTGAGAACCGCAAAATGTGGTGACAAGAGTTTTTCATGTTTGATCTTTTCTCACAAGCGAAAACATGCCGTCTCGATTCAACCAAAACGCACCCACTGACGATCATCCTAACTGGAGGAAAGGCCCCGAAGTTGAGCATGTCGAATGGAGGAACAATCCCCAGCCAGACATCGCAGTGAGTATACCACCCATTGGGACAGAGTTCCTGCTTACACAGCTTCCAGGACGAGTCTCTGGTCAAAGCCGAAGGAGAAGACAAAATCACCCCTTACCTTGTTTTCCTCATCCTGGTTGCTGCTCTCGCTGGGTTCTTATTCGGCTATGATACAGGTGTCGTTGGCAGTGCGTTGCCCCTGATAGGCACTGATCTGGGCAAGGAGCTCACCTCCTCGGAACAAGAAATAATCACCGCTGGTACAACCATCGGAGCGATCTTTGGCGCTGGTATCCTTGGACCTCTCGCCGACAGGCTCGGACGAAAGTGGTCCTTATTCATCGCAGATATCTTGTAGGTTGGCTAACTATATATATAGGGCTACACTGACGTGTCACAGTTTCACTCTCGGAGCCGTGCTCATCGCATCGAGCTATTCGCTGGCTCAAATCATCGTTGGTCGCTTGGTTCTAGGAGTTGGAGTCGGTGGAGCGGCGATGATAGCGCCGATGTAGTGGGTTTGACGCAATGTGGTATATGTATGGCACTGACCTACGACCGCAGTATTACCGAACTCGCTCCCACAGCTGTACGAGGTCGATGCATTGGTGTAAAGTAAGTCTTTCCAAAAGTAAGCTAAGCTGACATCCAGTGCTTTTTTCATCCCCTTTGGTCAAGTCGTTTCAAGCGCTGTCGGTGCTGGAGTCCAGAACACTCGCCACGGCTGGCGTATCCTTTTCGCCTTGGGAGTGGTCCCCTCGATGATTCAGCTTTCTCTGATGCACTACTTACCCGAATCACCTCGAGTTCTGCTACTTCGCGGCAAAGACGACGAGGCGGCGGCTATCCTCTCTCAGATCTATGTCAAAGCAACTCCCGAGATCTTAGACCTCAAGCTCAGTGTCGCCAGAACTTATGTCGAGGCCACCACATCCATGCAGAGGGAGCTCACGTTGGTGGAGAGGGCAAAAAGACTTTGGACTCACAAGCCGTACCGACGAGCCATAATCGCGGTCAGTGGGCTCCAGATCTTCTCCCAGCTCACTGGGTTCAATACCTTTCTGTACTACTCTGGTACCCTTTTGGACTCCTTGGGTTCTCGAATCCAGCCGCGGCGGGACTCATTCCCTCTGGGATCAATGCGCTCATGGTGGTGAGTATGATCCTCTACGCGCGATGATCTTGCTAATCACCCCTTCAGTTCATTGGAATGTCCGTCGTGGATAAGGTTGGGAGGCGAAGGTTACTTCTCGTCTTTGCCCCGATCATGATGGCTGGACTTGTTTGGGCTGCTGTCGCAGCGTGGTGTAAGTTGCGACTCGTCTGGAACATACATTCAGCTAAAACTCCCTCGCAGATATGACCGCCGACACCGAACACCTCCTCGTCACAGACTACCAATATTCCAAGACTCTCGCAGGTCTCCTCGTCGGAGGTATCGTCCTGTTCGTCATCGGTTACGGGATGAGTTACAGTTTTCTCGGCTGGTATCAATCCGAGTTTCTCGCTCTGGAGATCAGAGGGTCCGGTTCTGGGATTTCCACCGTATCGGTATGGGTCGCGAACCTGGTCGTCTCTGTCTCTTACCTCTCCCAGCTGGAAACAATCACTCCCACCGGTACTTTCTGTCTTTACCTTGGGTTCTCCGTCATCGGTTATATCTTTGCGTACTTCTGCTATCCTGAATCGAGTGAGTGGTCTCACGTCTGAACGATAGCTCTGCTGATCACGATAACAGAGGGCATATCGGTCGACGAAATAGCCAAGCTGTTCAAGGAGGACTTTGGTGTTCGTAAATCGGAGCAGCTTCGGGCTGGCCAAGCCGCCACGAGCCAGCGCCTCAAGGAGAAGCGACAGTTGTCAGAATCAGGTGATGGGAATCCCAAGCGATCCGAGGTTACACACGCAGAGGTTTGAGCCCGGTGCGAACTGAAATATAACAATATATCATAGATCATAGATGACGTCTTTACGTAGAAACCTATAGACTTTTCTTCCTCTGACGTTCAAAACCCCTCTTTTGGAACATTGTTGTGTGATATTCTAACACGACATAGAAGTGTAGCTTGTTTGACAAATATCGAGATCACTCAACATGCACCTAATTACTATCAAAGAGCAGGTCAAGCGAGCACATCAAATTGTAATAGTCCGCGAATACAGGACATCACTCTCGATAAAAGGGAACTGCAAAACATGTCTTAGAAGACTGAGACACGGTACGGAGGTACTTCGCAAGCGGATACGAGTTCGTCCAAACGACTAGTCGGAAGTGCTCGTAGCAAAGACTCGAAGCACAAGGTATAAATAGGTGATCCATAAGATCAGTCTTGTAGAAGCCCCCTCAAGCAATGTATATCGCATACTCTCGCATACTCGTTATATCGCACATCGCATCGCGCTTCGACTTCGTATCTAATTCATCGTTCGACCTCTTACACAAATCGGTGATAGACTCACCACCTTTAGTAGTCTTAATGTATACAGCAGCAGTCGATTGAGCGAAGTTCTTAAAGAGAGAATTACCATATACTGTACCTTTAAAAATGACTAGTTGGATAGTGTATGCTATTTCTGTCTCACAGAACTGTACCCCGCATGGATGATAGCGCCTCGTTCAGAAGTCCATGGAGCCTCTTGACACATTAGTGAAGCTGCCTAGTTGCAATCAAAGTTGAATCAGAATGCTGCTAGGGCGTAACAAACGAAACATATTTTCCGATTCAGATCTCGATTCCTCCTGAACTGTCTACACGCATCCTCAATGGCCGCCTCGGGTTTCTCAAACAGACAAGGCGTAAACTTTATGGATGTTTGCCCATGATCGTTGTTCGTGAACGAGTTCTATCTTGAGCTTTGCCTGATGATTGCCTCCTACACCATACGCAGCATCGAGTACAAGCATTAAAATAAGACACTCGTCACATCATAAGGTATGCATGTCCAGTCATTGTCCTTTTGCGTCTTTATGGTATGTATCTACAAAAAGATGAAACCCTATACCTTGTCTTCTGCAACCTCTAGATGCCCGTTCACCCCATTGATCGCCTTGAATACCGTGGCATCATCAATATCACCATCGGCTTTTTGCTTGGCGTATGTGTATCGCTCCCCGAAGATACCTTCCCTCTGAGCCAGGATCTGCAAAGCGAGCACCTTGGAGGACAATCGACAAGCCGAAAGGTTACCGACAAGGAAGAAGAGGTTGGGGATATTGGATTCTCGGGCGACACCTCGGATCTCGCCCTCTTCGTCAAGACCCCACACGGGGTTGAACGTCTCCGCGTACTGTTCACCGACGGTAGCTCGAATCGTGTCTGGGAAACCAGTGTACCCAGTGGCGAAGACAACGACGTCGTATTGTTCTTTGGAACCGTCCTTGAAGGTGATAGAAGATTTAGGATCAAACGAAGCGATCTCGCCCTGTTTGACCTTGATATCGCCGTTGATTATCATCTCTGATCCTCCAGTGGAGAAGTAGTATCCACCAGCCTTTTCAAGAGCCACTGTGAAGCATGGTCAGCATTTGAGCATCGGACTTTGCCTAGACCACTCACTCATCAGGAACCCTGCCTTTTCAGGACCTAGCCACGAATGGAATCCAGCTTTCTTCAGCCCATCGAGCATGTCTTTGTCTTGCTCAGCCAATTGAGGGATGAGTCGTTTGTGATAAAGCTTCGCGATGATCTTGGGGTTACTCTCGGCTATTCTGTCCGCGACATCGGTGGGTGGTCCATGTGGGCCGTAGAGACCGGACACTGATACATAGGTCAGCGAAATCCGGCCTGTTTTGAAGCAACTAAAGACTCACCTAGCATGGCCATACCCTTGTCAACCGACATGACATATGTTGGAGATCGTTGTAGCATCGTAACATCCGCTCCGTTCTTGGCAAAGTCGACACATAGCTATAACAGAGTTAGCCATGATTTCAACCAACGTGGTCTATCACTCACATCATGCGCAGAGGTACAAGCTCCCACCACCAAAGCCTTCTTACCCCTCCAGTCAGACCCAGAGGTATGCTTGCTCGAGTGGACAACCCTTCCGTCCCATTCATTTTGTCCGGGGAATGGCGGAGGCATCTTTGGCTTACCACCACCGAGACCTGTGGCAAGAATTATATGACCGACCGAGAACTCTCTAGTCTCTCTCTTGCCGCTAATATGGGTCCGGTTGATGACAACATCCCACTTCTTGGTAGACTCGTTAAACTTGGTTCGTTTGGGATCGAGGGATGATTCGGTCCACACGTTTATTTCCAACACATCCACATATGATTCCAAGAAGTTTGCAAGTTTACCAGCCGGTGTGAAGATGGGCCAGTTCTCTGGAAAGGGGTAGAAAGGAAGATGGTTTGCATAGACAGGGTCGTGAAGGGATAATGATCTGTAGCGCGGGGTGTCAGCGTTGTCAGAGCCGACCGAAGAGGATTGATCGATTGCATCAGCAGCACTGATAGTCTTCGCATCACTCACCGATACCTGAGCCTCCAGTTGTCACCGACTCTCTTGTACGTATCAATCACCAAGTTGGAAACCCCAAGAGTATTGAGTTGGGCCGCAGCAGCAAGCCCATTGTGACCACCACCGACTATAACATCATCAGCAGACGTACCATTGCAAGATGAACATATCACTCACCGATGAGGACTTCCGGGCTGGAATCAGAAAACTCCCTGGCCTCGGCCAACTGTTCATCATAAGATATACTGGCATTGTGTGTACCTCTAGCCCTATTCGCCCCAACCTTTTGCTTATGGCCGTGTATACCTTCTAACAGCGTGAAAACGGTGAAAGCTTTCCATTGTTTCTCCTCATAGACCAACGCAGCGATACCGTATGCGGGTCCAGTCTCAGTCTGGAAGTCGAAGTGAACCGAAACAAAGGTGACATCGGGGAAGGGATGTTCAACGGAAGGTTGCTTTTCCGCGAAAGTAAAATCGCGAGCTTTAACGACTGGGAATCGAGCCTATGGCACACGTGTCTCTTTGGTCAGTATGTCACCTTCCGTTCCGATTTTTGTCACACTCACTTTAGCAGCCTTCGCGATATTACCCGAGCGTATAGATCTATAATCGTTTGTGAAAGCGAGGATATCACGCCAGAAACCGTTCTTTACAAATAATGAGGCGAATAAGTCACTGTCATTGGTCATAGCAGCTCTCTCCACTTGCGATAACCAGTGTTGAGCAATAGTGTGCACTTGGTGGTTCACATCTTCATCAGGTCGAAAGCCTTGATCGTGATTGGGAAGATCGGCTGGTAAGGTGAGATAGGTAGCCATTTTGGGATGATTCTTGCGTTGTTAAGGTGACGTTTGACCTGACAGGGGGGTTTCCACATCATTCTAACAGTGTGCATGGAGCCTTTTTGTACGATTTGGATCGCTCAGTGTTACACACGTCTATTCCGCTTCGAAAACGTTATCTTTGACAACGGGTTCGGACCGAAGATTGATTGCCCTTGCTCGATTATGGTATCTGGTGATTCAACAAGTGTGATTGATGGTAGTGCAATACGGTAAGTCCGCTTCCGCTTTGTGCAAAACGGTAAAAAGCGATCTCCTTGTTTGATCCATATGCGAGCTTAGGGGCTGTTCTCTCTAAAGACCGCTCGGGTGATGCAGATTACTGCCGTCGAGGACAATCATGCAATTTACAAAGCCAACATACGAATAGTCTTCTGATCTGATGTTTTCGACCAACAACACCGGCTCCGTCTTCTCTGACTTGACCGGACCGTCCACCGATTGACAATGCATATGAAGTTCCATATATATCGTTGCGATCATGTATATCCCACTTTTGTTCTATCTTAATCCCCATACACTTCGTTGACACAATTCCGCATCTCTCTCTACCTATACTCTCGCTTAAACGCCCAAATACGATCTATAAGATACAATGAAGATCTCTGGGAATACTTTCGTGAGTCTTACCCACCACTGCAACCTCGTGGACTTTCCCTGACGGCATGATCAAAGGTGATCACCGGTGGTACTGGCGGTATTGGTGGAGCGACTGCGAGGTCACTCTCTTCTCAAGGAGCCTCTGTGGCTTTGTTCGACATCATCTCGGACGACAAAGGTCAGGCGTTCGCGCAAGAACTTGGAGTTGGAGATAAAGCAAAGTACTACAAAGTCGATATCACAGATTCAGATGCAGTCAAAGCTGCCGTAGCAGATGTCGTGGAGACTCTGGGGAACCTCAAAGGGGCGGTTCATTGTGCGGGAGTGGCGATCAAGAGGGAGTGGACAAACGATATTGCGGAGTCTATTCCTAATTTCAAAAAAGTGAGTCCGATGCGGGATCCTTCTGTTTTTGTGTCCTAAGCTCTTGTCTGACCTTCAACCTCCTTTCAGATGCTCGACATCAATGTCACCGGTACATTTATCGTCAACGCTCATGTCGCCGACGCGATCAACAAACCCTTGAACCATCCTGATGGCACTGACAAACACGCTCCTTTCTGGACCAGCACGGAAGAACGAGGGGTTATAGTCAATTTCGCATCTGCCGCTGCCAATCCTTATGCGCGTGTGTTATCGTACGGACCTACCAAAACCGCGGTTGTTGGGATCACGAAGTGTACGTTGATCCTACTTTAGCAATATACAGAGATGAATCTAACATGGAACCCACATAGCCTTCTCCGACTTCCTCGGTCCCTCTGGTATCCGAGTTGTATCTATCTCTCCATGTGAGTAAATGTTCGACCTCTCTCACAGGTCATATAACTGACCCTCAACCCAATTGCTGTCTCAGCTATCGTTGTATCGGCAATGACTGCCAACTTCTCAACATACTTTTCCGATGATCTCCTCAAGACCGCAACATTCCCTCGGGTACCTCTCACAGCTGATCAAATAACTCCTACCGTCCAATATATCATCGAAAACGTTGGTCTGAATGGTATCGATATCCCAGTGGATGGTGGATGGAGGCTTGTTTCATTGAAAGCGGGGATACAAGGTGGTAAAGACCCTCGAGAGCTTGCGCCAGGGTTAGAGTAGGCGTCCGATTTAGTAGCTTGATTGATCTTCGAGTAACATACATGTATGCATATGACACAGCAGTCTGGAATTGTCCCACATGGCGATCGAACAGGCCACTGTGTATGCAAACCCTGTCAGCAGAAAAAACTGCCTGATTACTCAGCTCTCGGATCAGCCAAGAACGACCCCCTTCGCCTTCTCAGCGGTCCGGCGGCCAAGCCAACTCCAGTACTGTTCCCGCTTGTGCGCACGACCTACGATCCATTAACCAACTTCTTAGGATTCATCTCCGCCATGATGTTCAACGCATCAGGAATGCATTTGTTCTCCGTAAAGTCCACTTCGGCAGTGGAAGTCGCAAATAACGGTTACCACGTTCTTCTACCCGCTCCCTGGCAGCGGCAAAAGCAGCTTCACGGCTTCATACGGTTGTTCGCACACACTGCTTGATCTGGCGGATATGGCAATTCTCGGCTCTGCAGCATCGTCTAGCAAGTCATTGTCCAAAGATGTCGCCAGATGAAGTCCATGGAAGCTGTATTTCACAGGCGGCTTTGATGCATTCCTCCGTTCCATTTTTACGTACATCGTTGCTTGTCCTTCGTACTACAGGCACAAATCCGCTTCCATCCATGTCCCACGCTCAGACATGCTCGTCATCCCTGAGTAGGGCAAATGAAGGCCCTCCCTCTGGGTCCCCGTTTTTGACGAAGCGGGGCATACGGTGTATGAGGGTAAGCCCCGTGTTGAGCCGTACTGTCTAAGGCGTCATGTGACCCTCAGAGGCTGGAACAGATCTCAAAGGATATATAAGACATCCTCGACGCGATTTCGTTTCAGTCACCGCCACCCACCTCAACTTCCAAGCACACATCAAGCTAATCATCTCAGAAAGACTGCCAGCCCGAACTCGGTCTTCCACCCATTCGCAATGTCTGACGAAAAGAATTATGGTATCGAAACATATACCCCAACCAGGCCAGCCTTACAATCTCGAGCTACGAGTCAGCTTGAGAAGGCCACCATCTCCCACGTCGAACACACCGGTCCTATCAACCGTATTGATCCAGCTGCACTTCACGATGACACTTTGATGGTAGGCGAAAGAAGCGAGAAGGTAGGTCACTGGTCCGCCTCTTGTTCAGATGCGATCGCCTCCTGACAATTTACTAGCTTACGAGCTTCGTGCTCATGTTATCCTTCGTGGCGGCCGTATCTGGATTCTGCTTTGGATATGATACTGGTGTCATCTCGGCAGCCTTGGTCTCTATCAAAGACGATTTCGGACATATCCTTGCTGACCAAGAGAAAGAGTGGATCTCTACCGCCACTTCCTGTGGGGCCTTGGTTGGGTGAGTGAGGCGTGAAGAAATCACTCGTAAACAACGCTAAACACCACC
The DNA here is from genome assembly GCF_000512585.2 of Kwoniella bestiolae CBS 10118. Lineage (NCBI taxonomy): Eukaryota > Fungi > Basidiomycota > Tremellomycetes > Tremellales > Cryptococcaceae > Kwoniella > Kwoniella bestiolae. The sequence goes on along the minus strand of NC_089241.1, from coordinate 2,653,883 downwards.
TGTTAGTGCCCTCTCATCCGGCTCCATGGCTGACAAGATTGGTCGAAAATGGGTACTTGCCGTCGGCGATGTATGGTTCACCATTGGGGCTATCATCATCTGTGCCTCCTACTCTGTACCACAAATGATCGTGGGACGAGCAGTTCTTGGTCTGGGTGTTGGTACTGCGGCGGCGATCGCACCTCTCTACATCGCCGAAGTCGCTCCTACTCGATTCAGGGGCGCTTTAGTCACGATCCAGTCCCTCGCAATCACTGGCGGTCAATTCGTATCTTACTGCATTGGTATCCCTCTTACTGGTCACAACGGCTGGAGGATCCAATTCGGTATCGGAATCGCCCCCGCCCTTGTTCAAGCGGTCGCCATGTGAGTACAGTCGTAGGTGGGACCTCTCAAACTTCCTCCACTGACCTCCCGTTCCAGCCACTACATGCCTGAGTCACCTCGATACGATCTCTTGCGAGGCAACAGGGAAGCTGCACTCAGTACAATTCAACGAAGCTACCGTGGCATGTCTGAAGACTACATCGCAGTCAAGTTTGCTGCCTTGGAAGAAGTCGTCGGTATTTCTGCGGAGTTCACCAGGCAAAACAATCTGAAAGCTCGCCTGAGACTTCTGTTGAGCGAAGGGAAGTACCGAAAACCCGCAATCACTGCCCTCGGTATCGGAATCTTCCAACAATTATGTGGTTTCAACTCTTTGAGTAAGTCGAACACATGAGGCTAGACCTTTATCAGCTAATGAAGATCCTTCTAGTGTACTACGCCGCTACCATCTTTAGCATGGCTGGTTTCGACAACCCCACCGCTGTGGGCCTCATTGTCTCCGGTACCAATTGGTTCTTCACTTTTGTGGCCATGTTCCTTCTTGACCGCGTTGGAAAGAGGCGAATCCTTTTATCGACTTACCCTGGTATGATCGCCGGTCTTGCCCTTGCTGCTGTAGCTTTCTGGCAAATGACAGGTGAGACTGGACATCGATTGGTCGAAGGCGCGGTCTACCCCAAGCAATGGTCTAACATGATGCTCGGTATGATGGTCGTCTTCATCGCGTTCTATGCCACCGGTTCGGGTAACATCACTTGGACTGTCGGCGAGGTCTTCCCCCTTGAGATGAGGGGTATTGGATCCTCCGTACTCGCTGGAGGAGTCTGGGCCGCCAACATCCTTATCTCAGCTACCTTTTTGACTTTGATGAATGCCATTGGTCCTACACCTACGTTCGCACTCTACGCCGGGATCTGTCTGGTGAGTCAACTGGAGCTTCATGGGAAGGAGAATATAGCTGAATGCGTTGTCTAGGCCGGTCTCATCTTCATCTACTTCTGCTACCCTGAACCTTCGGGTCTATCTCTCGAAGAAATCCAGATCATTTACAATTACGGTTTTGGAGTTGCCAAGTCTCGAGAAATTCGACGGGAGCACAAATTGAGACAAGAAGGACGACAAGATGCTCCCATGGGAGCTAGTGCTTCTCCTTCTGATGAGCAAGTTGGCAAAGTATAAACAGCGGTAGAACATTCAGGAGGTTTACCAAGAAGCCACACTGCATGAGCGTCAGAGTGATTCCCACAAAGTATATAGCTAGTCTCGATCTCCCAGTTTCGGGTGGAAAAAGAGGTCATCGTGTTTATGTTAAATGTATATCTCGCTATGAATCGATGTCTTGTACGATATGCTGGCGAGAAACGCAAACCTGCAAGAGTGTCTCTGAATCGGATTCTCCAGTCAATTGGAGCACAAGCAATCAATGAGTGGACAGTGTGGATGCCAAATGAACCCTCACAGAATTCCACTCGTGACCGGAAAGTATGCGCAGTTTCGCGGAGAGTGTAACTGCCTGCCTGTAGTCCAATGTAATCACACTCGAATGTAGCCTTTGCGAGCATCCATATTCAACGCTGTGATTGAAAGACGCCATCGATCGGTCATCTGTCAGTGAGGCCAAGTTCGCAGAAATCAAGAGGGCCGGCGGAACCGCCACGACACGGCTCTGAACGACACAATCGCCGGCGGTAACTGACGCGATTTTCCCCAAACGGAAACGGCGTTAATCCCTTTGTCATTGTCAAGCGGAGTTAAGTGTTCTCGCGGTCTGACATGTGATTTCTGTTGATCCCACAATCATCGACGCTTCAATAGCTTTACATAGTCGGAACCATCAAGGACCAAGCCAGCCCACGACAAGATTGAAATCTCCGCAACGCTCCATCCCACACTCGATGTCGTCACACACTCCCCAGGACAAGGAACATGAGAGTTCTGTTCAAAAACCCATCAAGAAAAGGAAGCGGAGGTCACATCTGAACTGTGCAGGTATGTCGTCATTCCTTCAACAGTGATAACTCCTCATACTAACAGCATGTCCTCACAGAATGTCGCCGGCTGAAGCTCAAATGTGACAGAACGGGCAAGTGACGCTAAGTAGCGGAATGACATGTGCACGCTCACGTCTTTCCGGTCGCAGTCCCATGTGATAATTGTGTGAAAAGAGGTTGTCAACATTTGTGTCCGGATGGCGCGAGGGAGGGACCCAGGATGTGAGTGACCTCAGTGCAGAATGAGTGAACGTCCATTTGACCCATCTGGCAGTGAGAAAAAGAAAGCAAAGCTGGGTTCCATCCATCGCTCGGAATCGGTAGACCGTAGAGCCAGTATCTCCTCAGCACCCCTTACACCACCCCAAGAGACACGTCCTGAGCAATCAGATCCCACCTCGACTTCCGGTAACATCACTGCACCCGAATCCTTCACCGTTGTGCATGCCAACGGCGACCTGCCTGTGCCATCCTCATCCACTCTACCTCCACTGTCCACAGAAGTATCACCCCAAGCCCCCTTGTTCGTGTATCCTTCTCAAGCGTCTGAAAGCGATCCTCTGGAAGAATGGACAAGACCATCGATACCATTCCCGCAGCCATCTACGACGACCGTTAGTAGCCAACATGCCAGACTCGGGGATGCTGATCCCTCGCCAACAGCAGAACTCAGTCATGGCACGTTGGTCATGTCACATACCGGTAGCTCGAAGTATCTTGGACCGTCGGCAGCCAGTGAATGGCTTAAGGATGTGAGTGTTTGAGCATAGCGCTCATAAAACGAGCGAAGCCAACTGAGACTGTTCACAGGCAGAAGTTCCTGAAGGTAATGAGACCCCAAGTTTCTCTCGGGCAGTGTCTCCTTCTCATCCAGCAGCAGTATCTCAGTCTCGAACACATCTTGGGTTCCCCCTCGCAGGCCATCTAAGCGCCCATGGTTCACTATCTTTCCGATCTCTTGCATCTGCCTTGCCCTCGTATGAAGAAGCTGAGGCTCTCATCGATTCTTATTACCGGTATTTCGGGTGGTCGTGAGTGATACAATCGTTCTTATATCCTACACGTGTTGACGAGTGGATCCAGCTATGAGATAGTGACTCGTGTCAATGTCAAGAAGGTCGTTGAGACTGTCTATAATTATATGGCAGGTCTAAATCAAGAATTTCGACACTCCAAAAATCAATTTCAAGAGCTGGGCCTACTGTTCATCGTTCTTGCAATGGGTGCTCTGCACAATCTGGAGTTACGACCTGACGATACTTCGGCCGAAGAGTACATGCTTTGCTCGGAGGACTGCTTGACGAAAGGGAATTTTATGACAAATAATACTGTTGCGGGTGTGCAGACGGTGGTGAGTAGTCAATCAGAACGTCGAGCAAATGGGCTGAAGCTGAACCGACGTACAGATCATTATGGCTCATTTCCACTTGTGAGAATGCTCATCGCATCGGTCTCGGCCTCAAGATAAGACTGACTCAGCTGCATTAGGGAAACCGACAAGGGTCGAAATGGCGACTCTGCTTGGACACTATGGGGACTTGCCATGCGAATCATCCAAGCTGTAAGTCTACAACCCTTTTATCCAAGCTGATCAGGTACAGATGGGGCTGCATCAAGATGGCGAGAAATGGAATCTGCCTTCGGGAACTGTTGAGGAACGGCGGTGAGTGGGTTCCATGTTAGTCAATGAACAGGTGGGATTTCGCTCATACTCAATAACAGACGCATATTCTGGGAAAGCCATTCGGCAGAGATCTTTCAAGTACGTGCACGAATTCATCAATGTAGGTCGCATGTCGACTCACACTCGCATAGGCCAATTGTTTCTCCAGGCCATATGCGATTCCAGCAGAATTCATCGATACAAAATTCCCTTCTGAAAAACCTTCTGTTGGAGCTCACATGTTGCAACCAAGCTATCATACAAAGAAATTTGAGTTGGCGCAGATTGCCAAGTCGTAAGTTAGAGTCCACCGATTGCGTTTAAGGCAGCTGACGCTTTAATCGTGGTAGGGTTTTACAAGCTGTGCTGAACACCAGGGGCTGCTCGTACGATACCGTCATTGGACTATATGACAACCTGTGAGGGGTTGACTCCAGCTTCTCTGTTGACATACACTAATGAATGGTGTTGTAGTCGAACGTTCGAAAGCTCAATACCCTTCCATCTGCGTTGTCGGACTGCGCTCGTAGCACTGCCATCCCTCTACTCAGATGCCAGCTCAGCGGTCGCCGAAAGTCCAGAAGTGAACAAGAGAGATTTGAGACGAACTTTCGAGGTGAGCCGTCGTTAATCACTGTGAACCGCTCCTGACGATAGCTGGTCTGTAGCAATTCTCTCTGTCCATGATAGTATCCGAAACCATTGTCAACCTGTATAGGCCTTATTTCATGCGAGCACTTATAGAATGTCCGACAGATCCGCTTCGAACCCCATACGGACAAGCTTACCTATCGGTAGTGGAGCGGAGTAATGTAAATCTTTTGAAATCTTCCACAATGAGTGCTAATATCTGATGACAGGTCATCATCCAAATCGTTTGTGGTCTATACGCCCTTCACCCAAGCGTTACAGCTAGACATTGGTGGTGTTGGGTATGTCAACCGTGAATTCTCGTCGTCAAAGCGCTGACTCACGACTCCTATTGACACCAGTACCACGCATTCAACTCGGCCGTATGCCTCGGAACTCTCATACTGATGAGTCCTCAGAATGAGCTGGTCCCCATCGCTCTCGGCGCGATGGGGCAGGTCATTGGAATCTACACGGAAACGGTTCACGGTCGAGCTGCTCCCCGTCTGGTACAGAACCTTCGATGGCTGTTGCGTCTGCGTCAAAGGGCTCTTGATCGCATCGAACAATCGCAACAGGGTCCCCAAGAGGCTCAGGAGCCAGATAGCGACACCGAGACCGACGCTGGTCTTCTGGGCTGGCGGACCAGATTCATTGAGCGCGTCGGACGGGGCACCCAAAAAGCCACTTCGATATCCACCAGATCGCCCGCTGCTTCTGGTCAGACTCCGAATAAAGACATTGAAGGTATCATCAAATCTATTCCAGAGGCGATTCAGCAGCACATAGCTTCGGATCTACCCGAGATCGCGCCAGTCACCGGATCCAGCTCGACGTCTCCGCCCGTGCAGTCGAACAGTATTGATCACCTCGTAAGTGAAGGTGTCATATCTTCGAAAATGCTGCAGCTCATGGCGAAAACAGCTTCATCAATTTTGGGATCCTATGATGTTGGCGCAGGAGTTTAACCTCGACAACATCGCTGGAATGTCAATGGTGATTGTCTTTTCTCTTTCCAATCGATCCGCCAAATGCTAACATAGCTTTGAAGCAGGACTCACAGTGACAAATCTGACACATCCTATCGGCAAGTCCCACCCACCGATACCGTTGGCAGCTGAATTACGAGTTACCACTGTATGAGTCAAATACTCAGCGGTAAGTGGACGATTGTCAGAGCCTGGAGCAGTACCTAGATCAAAGAGAGTGTGCCGAATCGTTACACCCGTGATATGCAGGACTGGTCGAAAAGCAATATAGGCTGAGTTACTCTACTCAAGGCGAGCCAAAGATATGTGAAAGGCCAAAGGGCAAGTCATCAGTCCGGGGATAGCTATGCTTTGCGCGAAGCGATATTCATGAGATGTTACATTCATTCGGAGAGACAACTGGGTTTGACTTGTTATACAACATCGCATGTTCCACGATCAGGCGAGAGATCCCTAAAACACGTCAGAAGGATTCATTTCAAAGGAAACTCACCATCGGATCCCATGGCTTCAACATCACAGGCTCTTGCTGTAGAACGTTACTCCATTTTCTGTCCACTATAGACTGTGGTACTACTACCTGGAAGACGTATTCCTTGAACCAATCCGCGGTCATCATGAACCAGCCCTTCTCGCCTGCCGATTCAGACCAGCTGTTCTCGACTTTGTATCGTAGGGGCCGACCGGACTCATCAAGATGAACAGCAGTGATGACCATAGCATGTGTCATTGAGCTTTCGCCCGTCTCCAATCTTTGGGCTTTGTTCATTCCAAGCTCGAAGCCATAAGCAGCTTTGAGATCATAGACCTGGCAATCCATTACACCTTCAGGTGTGTTACTGGCCTTGCCGACGTCGCATCCGAAGAAGAGCGGTGTGTTGGCTTTAATGCCAGCAATGACGGCATCTTCGAGGACGGTGATAGGTGCGTTGACATCTGATTGTCAGTTCAATCCGATTGGAGTCAAACTCACATCGCACGGCTTTCCCTTTCCATACGTTGCCTAATCTTTCGACAGAGTAAAGCTTGCCATATTCATTTCTAGGATCGTTGATGATACTAAAACTGTCCTTAGGATCCATTCCTTTGCGCTTGCCAAACTGCGCATAAAACTCCCTTGGTGTGCCTGTCCAAGAATGAAATTTGTCGTCGCGATCGTAGTACTCCCAAGTGAGCTTTTGATCTGGCTTCGGAGGTGAGCCGAGGGCGATGCTGAGGGTCGAGAATATTTCGGACATGAATTGAGCCTTGGATTTCCTTAAATCATCCACATTATTGGTCCGCTTCGCTGCTGCCCGTAAGCGCACGGCATATTCCCGAAGCTTGGAGGTGAGGAGAGAGTCGAGCCGACTCGAGGCAGTAGATGAGAATGCTTCGGGGTAGAGTGTCTTCGGGATGACGCCGTATTTCTCTAAGAGAGTCAGTGATTACTCTTTGATTGGAAAACTCACCGATCAGGTTCACCGCCATATCCCACTGTCCGCCATCATTCACGGGTGCTTGGTTGAGGTACGCAAGAAGTCGTCCGTTGAGGGGTTCGTCGAGAAGTTCAAGTATGTTCCTACGTCTTGATTAGCAGGTCAAATGTGTTCCCTCACTCACTCTAAATAGTAGTTCGCCTTCTCCAGCTTATCATAGAAGAACAAGTAGTTTTGCGACAACTCAAACTCCCCTAGCTTAAGTTGCTCGATGACGCTGTATCGCAACACATTGGCTGAAATTACGTGTCAGCTCCATATGTCGATGATTCCAACTCACTTGTCGCGAATAACCAGCATCGTCCTGAACTGGCTTGATTAACCCTAGGTCCTGGATACTCGCCGTTTGCGCCGGTGCCCTTGAGTCTAAGGTTGAATATCTTGGCGTCGTGGATGAGCGCTGCACGGGAAGACAAGGATAAGACCGGATCTGCCTTGCTTAGTACAAGACGAGATAAAGCGAATGTGGGATTCTTCACAACAATGTTAGCGTACGGAGCAGACTCAACATCACAGGCTACTCACCTTGTCAAAGTCCTCGGACCACTTGTCAAGCTCCCTGATACTCAACGAGTCGAAAGGTGACTCCATTGGGTGGGCCTGGAGCGAAGCATCTTCAGGCAATGGAACCTTTTCCGTGAGGACTTGAGGCTTGTCGACAGCAGGTGAACGAGCAGTCGATACTTGTGACCCCATGGTGGCGAGAATATTGATGGAGGGAAGAAGAAAGGAACCCGAACAACAAGCACACGCTTCCCTGCTATGTTATATCTTGATCGCGATGAGGACCATTGCGGTCAGAGAGGGGTGGGTGCACACGCAGTGTGGGCGCTAATTCATCGGATTTAACCGTGAGCACCTTATCACACGCGATACACCTTACACCGGGAATACAGTACATCATGTTACCGAAATGTATCACTCGATCGACATAGGGCATTCAATATGGTCGTCACGCTGATGATCGACAATGAGCAAAACAGGTTGAAGACTGGGTACGCTTTTCATTCGAAATCATGCCTCGCCTCAACGACCCGCCATGACAACACTCGCTCCGTATCAACGTCATCTGCTTCAATTCGCCCAGAATGCATCGTCAAAGAACGTGACCGTTCTATCTGCTCTTCGGCAATTGCTTAACTTAGGCCTGAATTTCCCCCTCTCCTTCGCCATCGCCATCGGATTGAAGATCATTTGTAATCCGTTCCCACAGTACTTTCGCTCGGTCCACGTCCCTAGCTTGCAGCCCACTGCCATTCGGACGCAGCTGGAACATGTCAAAATCGACCAACCCTCATACTCATTATCTGGGGTGATCTCGCTGTACAGCAATGATCAATCACATCGCAGTCAAGGTCTGACCGCGCGAGCCATAGATTTCGGACATGTGGTCAGTTTCTGGTGTATGGCAGCGGATCAGAAAACAGGCTTAGTCGAAGCTGAAGATGTGAAAAGATTTCAGACTGGTGACTGGACCAGACCAGTCGAGCAAAGGAGGAGGAGCCGGCTGCCCGGGAAGGGAGATGTTGTACCATTTTGGAGAGGTGGTCCAATCTTAGTAGCACCGCATAGCTGGTTTGTTAAGAAGCTGTTTGGAGTTTCTGTCTACGAGCCTAAATAGATCCCGTGAGTCGTCTCATGAATACGACCTATGAGAAGCGATGGATATACGTTGTGTCGATTGGGCAATCGTCCCATGCCTGGCAACACAATATGACTGTCACAGGAAACGGAGAGTGACTGGGATTGCAGCGTTGGTCTCGTGGCATTGAAGAGCAGCACGTCACAGCAATGAGCTTTGTCAAATTGTCTGTCGATGCTAATGAAATGATTCTGTGATTGTAGTCGAATCACATTCTTCCAACCTTACGTTTACAATCTATAGATTTCGCGTGCAGACAGTCCTTTGGTATCTCAACATGCCTGGTAATCTATCTTAGGCAGTGTTGATGGAGCTTGAGCGCCTTTCATAGTCTTCCTGCCATTTATTTGATGGGCTTTTGCTTCTGTTACTTCATACTCACTGATCACAGCGAGCCAATTCGCAGAACTTCACGATGCGGATGGAAAGGGGAAAGTCAAGGGTATCTTGGATTACGCACAATCTGTCATGAGATCTAATGATTGTATCGAGGTACATACGACAAGCGGATGCAAAGACTGTTCAATTATCGATGCCTGCTGTCTTGCTCTGTCGATAATGCGCCAAGTATGTCATGCAGCCATACGTATTCCACATTGTTATCAGGTGTATGAGGTAAAGGCCTTTTTCACCATAGCCTGATGTTTTGTTTAAAACGGTGTAGGAGGAATTTACTGTGCACGATTGAGACCCACGAGCGTAAAAGAGCTGACATTGTCACCTTTGATCGCTGTTACATCATTTCACGCGAGCCTTGCCAATACATTCGGGTGGCCGAACGAAGATCCATCATGAGAGTGCTCAGTCAAAGGCAATGTACAAAACCCCAACAATCACGCAAGCAGTGCAAGCATTGACAAATATGTGATGCAATCGATAATCTCCCAAAAATTCCAGATAACACGTCTGACGCCATGAAACGCAATGAGAGTGAGATCGAGATGCTCCGCATACCAATGCATACCAATGCATACCAATGCGGAAATCAGGGTTTGTCGAAAGAGATGTGACGTACATGTTGTTTGGGCTATTTCTTACCTCTCACCCAGTCTGCCAAGACGGCTTTCGAACAACCACATGGAAAACCCTGTTCTCGTTGGTTCCCACCACAACAAACAGTCGTACCACAAGGGCGGATGAGCCGAGTACTTGATGGATTTGGCAACTTTTTCATCATATCACGACATCGATTTGTTTTCTGAAGATTTTGTTTTTGCTGCTATTTTATACATATCTTGCAGATCGCATGTAAAGCAATAATAATGGTTGTACCTGTTCGGACACAGGGAAAGAGGGAAGGACGCAAGGGCGAAAGGACTAACATCCAACGTTTACATCACATCTCCTACCCGAGCTAAAAAAGAGAAAAAGTAGATGGTTACTTCCAACTCCAACACCATATATAACAATCGATCTCTCATAGTTCACCCCACCATCGTCTGATCCTCTCTCTCTCTCTCTTTCTCATTAACATACCAAGAGCATTCACACACAATTGGTGAACACATACAGTACATATCAAGATGGTGAGTTTGACCTGACGCTTCCCATCACCTCGCAGATGATAAGCAGACCAGGCCCGAGCTGATATCGGCGTTCCGAACAGCTCGCCGATCAAGCCGTGTACGATCCCGAGTCGCACAAGACTCAGCATGATAAGGTAGAAGTGGACGCCTTCACCGCCCTGGCTATTGAAGAGCAAGACCATGATATCAAATATAGAACACTCAGTTGGCAAAAGGCTACCCTCCTTCTCTTCGGTGAATACGTCTGTTTGGCCATTCTCGCCTTAGCTTGGAGTTGGAGTGTTCTTGGCTGGGTGAGTTATTGCTATTTACGATTCTTGGCAAAAGCGTGTTGAACGCTGATGGATTGTTATCAGGTTTGCGGTTTCTTCATCACCTTCGGTTTAGGTATTGTCACATGGTGTGAGTTCATCACCATCAACTAACGCAACTCCTGCTCACTCCTCTTGTAGACACCTCCTACATCCTCTGGCAATTCTGTATGAAACATCCCGAAGCTCATGATATCTGTGATATCGCTGCCATCCTTTTCGTAAGCCAAGCCTGGACCATCTTGCTGGCACACGCTGACATTGTCCATAGCCATCTGTCCCTCGAATCGCTTTCGAGCTTACCGGTCTGATGCTTTTATTGAACAACATCTTCTTGAGTGAGTCAACATGTGGTACAGTTCAAACTTGAGCTGACCCTCTGCAGTTGGATTCCACGTCTTCACCGGGGCTAAAAGTGAGTCTTCTGTGATCCGATCACAGAATATGTCAGCTGATTGCATCCCAGTCTTCAATACCCTCAGTGACAGTGCTATCTGCACCGTTGGTTTCCAGGCCGTCACTGCGGTCATAGGAGGTGAGTGCTGTGCCTCCGGTCATTGAGATTTTCACTTACAACGTCGACTCATTAGTCATCGTGTCCCTTCCCAGAACCCTCAACCACGTCTCTATCATGTCCGTCGTTTCTGCCGTTGCCATGGGTATCGCCATCATCCTTTCCATGGTGTACGCTGGAATCGAAGACCACCCACTGTATGGCTACGGAGGAAATTACCCAGAACTTGGAGAGGTCAAGACAAGTATCGGTTTACCAGGCGCACCCGGTTTCGTTGCTGGAACGAACGCTGTTCTCAAGTGAGCTTCATGCTTCCACATCCGTTCGGAGCTTTGCTGACCCGGTTGCCTGACCCACAGCATCACTTTCTTGTGGATTGGTCAAATTTTGGTATGTCTACTGTTGCAGTCAACCCATTGAACACCGCTGACTTCGACCCCAGTACCCCTCATTCATCGCTGAGATGAAGCGACCTCAAGATTTCCCCAAAGCCCTTGCCAGTTTGACTGGTCTTCAACTCATCCTCTTCAGTGTCACCGCTGCTGTTGGATACTACTACAACGGTCAATACGCTACTGCTCCTATCATCGGTTCCCTTTCCGAACCTTGGGCCAAAAAGTCCGCTTTCGCTTTTGTCCTCATCCCTACTGTTGTTATCGGTACCATCTACGGCAACGTCGCTGCCAAGTTCATCTTCAAGCGAATCCTTGGAAATTCTAGACACGCCCACTCTCACAGCATCGTCGGGTGGGGTACTTGGATCGCCATCGATATCTTTATCTGGGCCGTCGCCTTCGTGCTCGGAAAGTGAGTGTGACCTTATATGTTCATGCGCATATATGCTGACCCTGTCCTCAGCATCATTCCAAGTATGGGAGATTTCCTTGGTATCATGTCTGCCGCTTTTGACTCCTTCTTCGGGTTCATTTTCTGGGCTGTTGCGTACTACCATCTCAACAAGAACAGACTCTGGGCAAACTGGAAGATGACCACCATGAGTATTATCAACATCATCATCTTCGTCCTCGGTCTATTCATGCTCGGCCCCGGTCTTTACACCAGTGTTGACGCAATCGTCACTGACTAGTAAGTGCTCATCGTCGACGTACACCTAGACCACACTGACGGGCTCCCGCAATCCCAACAGCTCCGGTTCCGTCAAGAAGCCCTTCTCTTGTGCATCAAACGCCTTGTAGAGGGTAACGTTGTAACAAGCATATATTGCGGAAGAGGATCGGCGAGAAGCCGAAAGGATGGGGTACAAGGAAGTTTCAACTACTACCTTGATTTCTTTTATACTAGAACTATTCTATAATGCAGTGATGTCTCGGTTATACTCATCGGGTTGGCATGAGCTTCGGGCTTCTGTCCGTTAGTTGCCCCACGCTTCTTGCCCTTGATCTTTCGTATCTAAAACATGTCCTATATATCGGACAAGCAACCTTTTTACTTTTTACCGAAATTTGAGCTCGAGTTTATGATTGGATGATAGCAGGCAGCGATTATATTGCAGGCCTAGCCAGCTCAGGGTCACTCGTCCCTCTCTGAGCCAATGAGAACAGATGTTAGATTTTGGCAATTATGTGATTCCAGTGAATCGGTTTATTCTGGATATCTTGGTTCATATCATATGATTCGATTTACATACAGTTTTAACCGAAATCGTCTCCCACTTTACCCGAGATTACAGAAGTATCAAGAGTCCTGCAAGATATGCTTGGAGCTATAAGCTGCTCTGACTCCCGTTCGGCTGGTTCATCTTCCTTTATTCCATCGCGTCTCTACTCTTTCGACCATATAACACAAGATAAAGGACACCAGTAACGTTGCCAAGATGGGAGTAAACGATAAAAACTCCCCTTCCGAGGATATGAAGATCACAGAGATACCCTTGGGGTCTGGACAGGATACCCATGAAGAGGTTCGACCTTTAGATAAACATGCCTTCAGTTTCTGGAGCGTTTTCAGTCTAGCATTCTCTTGTATCAACAGTTGGGTAGCATTGGTTGTCAGTCTTACCACGATCCTCACCGCGGGTGGTCCCACCGCAGGTAAGTACACGTACCTCGCGTTACCACGGAAGCTGACACGCCTAACAGTGGTCTACGGCTTCATTTACGCTACGTCGTGTACCATGGCGAATGTACTTAGTCATGGCGAGATGTTCGCTGTATTTCCTACGGCAGGCGGACAGTATCACTGGGCAGCGATGCTGAGTCCTCCTAGGACAAGAGCTGCCATCAGTTGGTTCACTGGTATGTCCAACGTAATCGGTTTATGGTTGGGTATAGCTGCAGCGGCTTTTCTATGCAGTAAGTAATCTCAAGTGCACAAATTATTGATCATAGTTGAGTGACCATTGCATTCAGCCAACATGGTTACTTCTATTATCCTCGTGAACAACCCAGACTTCGTCTTGACTCCGGCCAAGCAGTATGGCCTCTTTGTCGCCATGACGATGTTCGCTCCTCTTTCTGCATTGGGAGTTGGATCAAAGTGAGTGATATGCTGCAGCTCGTTGTCCTCGTTTAGATTTTCCTAATGACGACACGCAGAGCCAATCGAAGACTTGAAATGGGTCTTATGGTGCTGTCCATAGTCGGCTCGTTGGTCATCATAGTCACGCTCTTGGCAAAAGCTAGTCCCAAGGCTTCGGCAGTCAGTGTAGCGCTATTGCAGTTTACGAAAAAAGCTGAATTAAATCCTAGTCCTATGTCTTCGCTGGAGTCACCAACGAAACAGGCTGGAACTCCCCTGTCATCGCATGGCTCATTGGTCTTCTCCCTTCGTCCTACGCTTTCATCGGTTTTGATATCGTCTATCATGTTTCCGAGGAACTTCCCAACGCCAAGAAGGAAGGTCCCAAGGCCGCCAATTGGACCATCCTGTTTAGCGGTATCTCCGCCTGGGTGATTGTGGTGTGTGTTCTATTTGCGATAAGCGATGTTGATCGAGTTCTGGGAACTACATACGGGTAGGTGTCGGTACACGCCCTGCGCCACGTACTGAACCTTCTTTCCGTTATTACAGACTCCCGTTCGCTCAAATCTGCATGGATGCTACAAATTCCAGAGCCGCCACTACCATTTTCATTTTGATCCTTCTCATTGTATTCAGTAACGCCACCAGAGGAAACACAATTTCCGCAGGACGTACTCTCATGGCATTTGCTAGGGATGGTATGTTACCGTATGGACATGTGTTCATGACGGTGAAGCTCGGAGAACCTATATATGGCATAATCCTCTCCGTTATCATTGCTCTGCTCGTCGGCCTGGTTCAATTTGGTCCAGCCGCTGCGTTCAATTCCCTCACCGGTGGATCCACAATCTTCTTCTTCATTTCGTATAGTGAGTTTCCATCTTGAAATACAGCATCTTGTAATCAGGCTGACTTCCGGTTCAGCCGTGCCCTGTGCGTGTATGCTGTTTGGAGGTCGTACGAAGTTGAATAAGCTCTTCCCCGATCGACAGCACAACCTTGGAAAATGGGGTATCGTCTGCAATATCATTTCCATTTTCTTCGTTGTCCAATCTCTCGTCATATATGTGTTCCCTGCAGCCAGAGTAAGTCTAAATCTCTTTCGGTCGCGATGGGAGGACATAGCTGACAGGTGATCTGACTGCCCCTGTAGCCTGTCACTCCAGATAACATGAATTACGGTAAGAGGTCCTCGATCTTCCAATGTTGTAATTATCATGGCTGACTAGAGTCTCAGTGATCGTTTACGCCGCATTCTTTGGTCTGCTGCTTATAGCATTATGGTTCGGATACGCCAAGAAGAGATACTTGGGCCCCCGTGTCAAACTCCCTACTGAAAATATGGCTTCTGTATATGACGAGTGATGGTGGAATGTGGAAGTGTACTGTGTACTAGCTAGATTTAAACAGTATGAGGAATGTGACTGGATAATCAGACCCCAGCACGAGATTAAATATAACTTGAAAGAGACTGCCAGTGTTAAGAAGACGGTCGTCGAAGTCTGAGAAATCATCTTTGGGTTTGTAATTCTGCTTTGTGTCTAGCAATCGGATAAGCTCAAACTTCACATCGATGCATATCCCGCCCATAACTAGATGTACATAAACCGATGAATACTATAAATGATTACCCAGATGCCCTTTCCGTTGATCTGCTTCCCTTTATATCTTACATCCCATGAGTAATTAAACTATCAAAACCGTTCACATATAATATTTTCCTTGCACAGCATTCTTACAAGACGTACATGAACATGGGGTTCCTGCGGAAGCAATGATGTAAGCGCAAGTCAAGATATACCGATCTAAGGGGTTCACTCACTCGAAATCGGTCATATCGTCGAATGAGTTCTGGTTGAGCAAGTCTCGGTTGACACCAGCGGCGGCCATCATTTGTTCCAATTCGATCTTGTAGGCATCGGCCTCAGCAGTAGACATGATAGAGATATCCTTGAGGTTGGCAGGCAAACCCATGGCGACTCGTCGAGCTTCTTGCTTTCTGTTAAGACGTCTGAGGTGGAAACCCATGGAGACGACGAGGATGAACTCGACACACCAACAGGCGATGTCGACGTAAAGACCGGTGTGATAGTAGGGGGCTTCCCTAGCGAGGTAAACCTGAGGTCCAATAACCTATGAAATTGTATCAGCACCCGTTACATCGAAATCAACGGAATGGGTACTCACGTTACCAATGGTAAGGGCACCGAACATGGTAGCAGTGGTGACAACTCGCTTGGTAGTACCAGCAGCGTTCAAGTTACACCATGAGATGAGCAAAGGTTCTGAAAGCCAGATCAGTAATTTTCCCGTCGAATTTGGCCCGGGACAACTCACGAATGGCAGAGAAGAGGTAAGCAACATAGTATGAAGCCATGAGACCACCAGTCTTCTTGTGGTTGACTTGAGTAAGAGAAAGCGCACCAGCGATGGGGAAGAGCACGATGACACTGAGCGAGGAGGTCAGCTTTGTAATGCTAGATCATCAGGGCGAGCCGATCACTCACGCAATGACGGGCCATCTCATCTTGATTCGGTTGGTAACGTAGATGGAGATCAAAAGAGCAGTGATACCGATGGCACCGGTTGGGATTTGCATGAGAATGGTGGTGAAAGTGTCGAAACCGAAACCCTGATTTCGACAGATTAGCAAAAGGACCGACAATACTTCAAGCTCAGCTCACCTTGGTGATAAGACCACCGAAAGCACCGATACCACCGGAAGGACAAGCGGCACAGAACCACATACCAGCCCACATGTAGGTCTTGGGGTCTTTGTAGGTCTCCCAAACTTGGCTCCACTTGAATTTGGAGGCCTACAGAGCATTTGTCAGCTGGAGCCAATGACGACAGTGTGGAAAAACATACCTTGGTACCAGTGTTGTTCTCCTTCAATCGGTCAATGGCGATAAGCCTGTCGTTTCCTTTTCTCAAGAATTTGGCGGTGGTAGGAGAGTTGGGCATTAAGTACCAAACGAGGGGGACCAAGGCTAAACTGAAGGAACCCATGAACAAGAAGATACCTTGGTAAGGCTTGATGACATTGGAGCTTTCGGTGGCTTTACCAATGGCGTAAGACAGGAGAGGACCAAAGATAGCAGCGAACGAGTTGGCAATTTGATAGGCAATAGTTCGGTATGATTGTTCTCGTCTAACCCACCACATTTGGGTGATCAAGACGAATGATGGGAGGATGGTAGCTTCAAAGATACCAAGGAACAATCGACAGATGAGCAAACCGGTGAAATTCTTGCCGACACAAGTGACGATGGTGACAATACTCCAGGAGATCATGTTGAACATGACCCAGTATTTGACGGGGAAGACGATCAAGGCGTATGATGAAAGAGGTTGACAAATGAGTTGGGCGATGTAGACGATACTAGAAAGCTGCATAAAATGAGACCATAAGCATCAGATTGCTCAAACCATGCATGTAAACCTCACTTACCCAGCTGTACTGAGTGCCTACCAAGCCGGTCTCCTTTTGCAAACCGAAAACCGCAGAGTAGGAGACGGATGATTTATCGAGCTGCTCACAAGAGCGTCAGCTGACTAGCCATTATTGCGAGAAGACGCGTGGATTGCGTACTTACTTGCTGGATGAAATATACCAAACACATGGGCAGACACACGTAGAGATCGATCAATCGAAGAACTCTCTTGGACTCCTGGGGAGTGTACTCGACATGCCCACCAGCTTCTGCTAACAATCGAGCGGCATCATCGAGTTGAGTGTTCGCTCCCTTCTTTGCGGGAGCGTGTCCTGCCTCCGGGTCAAGAGTGTGAGCGACCTCGATGTGCTCCTGTTGAACGACCTTCTCATCCTCGAGATGGGTGGGGGAATAGTGTTTCTCGGTAGCCATATTGAACAATGTGTTGAGTTGTCGGGACGATGGATGGCGAGTATGAAGAAAAGGAAAGAAACAAAAAACTCCCTTTGCGCAAAGATCCTTATATAATGTATATTAATTAACAAAGATCGCGCTTGGATCTACGCTCTTTGTTCGTTGGCTCAAAGACACATCCAATGATGATTGTGCGGTCCGGTCGGACTTTCTCATTCCCGTATACACAGACAGGGATATCTTTCTGTTTAGGTCGCTACTTTGGGCAGATGCCAAGAGGCCCCAACGCTTCCGGCGAGGGGACTCCGGAATTCCTCTGTCAAAGTCCCTGTACCCCCACAAAACACTGAAAAAAACATAAAGACTAAATATGGCTACTCGACCCAGCGGGCCGAGAGGACACTCACGCAGCAGACCAGGGAGACTCGCCCGAAATCCCAGGAAGAGGCTTAACTGGAGAATTCGTACTCTACGGCGCAAAATCACACCGACAGGCATTAGACCCAGAGTGCTTGATCAACCAAATGTAACGTCACAAACATCAATCGGAGATCTTGGCATGGACAGAACGGTGCCTAGCTAGTTCAACGAATAACTCTAAAAGGAAATAAAACGATTTCTAAAGAGACAATCGCGACTCAGCTTTCAGGGAGTGATCATCAGCAGGCACTCCAACTGGTGTGCTCCAGCAGGACTCATCCTACATTTCTTTCGCATTTCGGTTTTCAATTAATCCATACTTAACCGGTGACGATATACAAACTCAAACGGGATCAGTTGACACATGCAGATTTCCTTCTGGAACCGGCGCCGACTGCACCGATGAGACAGAATAAGCTGGCGGTCCGGGACTTGTTCCAGTGCTCGTGATCCGACCGCGGACTGATGTCGTCCCCATCAGCTGTGTGAGAAGTGTCTGTTCAGAGACATCATTGTTCCGGCGGCGGAAGTTGCAAGTTTCAGACTGATCTGATCGACAAAGGTCTCGTAACAATGAAGCCGACGTGGTCGCGGGGTCATGTGATTGAGGAGGTGGTCGAGCCATACGGTCCCGGTGTCCTCACAGTCAAAACAGCTCTGCTGAACGGCCGTTTGTTGCCACCTTCTATGATTCGGGTCGTAAGATGCAAGGGGAGTCAAGCGGTGTTTGACTTGGTGTGACACGAAGTGTGGGAGATTTCGATAGACCTCTCACCTTGTCTGTTAAAGACAGGCATGTTGGCAGTAATGGGCGGTAGGCCGATGGATGCGGAATGCAGACTTGCTCAAATGACCTTTCTGATAGCAGTCGAGGCGGATAATTCATATTGAAAAGACTTTGACCAGCACACGACCTCAATGGGGGATCTATCCTTCTACATGTATCTACGCTCACACGACATGTGACAAATTGAAAGCAGAACGCGTCTATTTGCCATGAGATAACACTGCAGCAAGTGGTTGAGCTGTCCTCAACAGGTTCACAGCAAATTCTGGCCAATCCCAACCTATCGCTTCAGCGGACATGGTAGTCAGAGCCGCTTGACCATCTCTTCCTGGTCTTCCTGGGCCTCCAGCATTCTACTCGAGTGAGCATGAATCAGCAAGCCACTCTGTGCGTTACCTGTACCCAATGTTTTCACGTACAGGTTTAACGTTGACGTCGAACAGCACAAAAGGTCCTCCTTCTGACAGCCTACGACAGTCTATTCTGATAGGAGCCGTCGCCTCTAACAGCTGAGCTACCAGGACACACTTGGCTTGTGTGTCAGAGTATGCACGGTCTGCATCGGATTCTTCGGGTGTGATCACTCGGGAGTTCTCAGTGACTGGGACAGTCCCATTCCAGGGCATCACACCTATAACCCGGTTAGCTTTGCTTAGATGACCATATGCACCTGTTGCTCACCGTCTATCTGGTCAAACCTATACACAACAGGCAGCGCCCAATAGTCCTTCTTCTCCCCGACAGCCTGTGCTCATGATCAGTCGAACATTCTAAGTACTCGGTAAGTTGAGGTGTACTGACTGTATAATCACCTGGAGGCATGACAGTGATAGTGATCTCTTCCCCATCGAGGTATTCCTAGATTACGACCGAGTCAGGAAACCACAATGATTCGCCAGATCTACTCACTTCTAGCAGGACCGCGTCCGACTCCTTCAATAATTTGTCCAAAGCCATCATGAGCTCCTCTGCAGTTGAAACCTTGGTAACTCCATGTGATCCTCTTCCTCTCACTGGTTTCGCCATAGCAGGCAATGGGAAATTCCCGGCTTCACCTTGATCACCTGTACGGTATAACATACTTTTCGGGAAAGAAGTTTCCAAGCCTTTCTGCTTTGCTAACCATCGATTTGCCCATTCCTTGTCATCATACTTCTCTACCAGAAGCGGATTCTGCCCAAACAGCCGTATTCCCTTTTGGATCAATTCGTCTTGAATCTCCACTATCGCATGAAGTGAATGTAGGTTTGTATTCGCCCATAACACGTTTGCACCCCTCTCGACCGCTTCCCTCACTCCAGAAACAGTATCAGGGAATGACCAATCGAGGTCTTTGACTGGATCTGGTTGCGATACCGGTGTAATGATTGTTTCTCCTGCAGAGCGCAGTGCATATGCTATATCGGCACAGCCATCTGCGTATCCTAAGGTGAATATGATATATCAACGATGTGTATCTTGAGTGTCATCAAACATAACTCACCGCCTGGCTTCATAGGCTTAGATACCCCATTTACAGCTGGCACGGGTGCCCTTTGATGGAGCAAGGCAGTTCGTAAACCCGTCACTGGTACCGTTCTCTGCATCGATGTATATCTTGCTGACCGCTGGTATGCAACCAGATGGGACAAGAGTTGTATAAGCTGCCATGGAGATGTGTCTCGACGTGATTGGGTAGTCTTGTAAGTTACTACTCGTAGCTATATGATGATGCAATAATCGCTTTAGGAACTAGCGGGTTTTATCGGATATCCACATCTCATTCACTGTTCTCTTTCATCTCCTTTTTTTAATATTAGCAGCTCAGAGATGGGCACACTGGACAGCTGCCAGCATGGTCTATACTAGAGTGACAGTGCAAGATGTATACAACACATGCATGAACAAGACTGACTGTTATTATGTATATCTAGTTGCCGTTGATGTCATATTCTGTTCACCGTCATTCCTCATTCCATTCTATCCGCTTCCACGGACACAAAGATATAGTCACTTCAATCAAGATGCGACTTCATCCTTACATAGCTACACTTCTCCACTGGAATCCCTCTCTTCATCGTGTAAAAGTCATATAACCAAGTGAAAGATCATAGAACAAACCTCACAATGTCACCATACACTCTTCGTTGGGGAATCATCGCAACTGGAAAGATCTCGGGTCAGTTCGCCAGGGTAAGTTGGGGGCGTACGGCCTATCTTGTCCCACATCTCATGTCAACCGATTAGTCCCACTGAACTCATGCATACTCTTAGGATCTGCTGGTCGATCCCAGCTCAAGAGAAGTGTCAGATGTCTCTCATCAGATCACCGCTGTCGGATCGAGATCAGTTGAATCGGCTCAGAAATTCATTGATGGACTGAAGAACCCTGCAGAAGGGGATTCATGGGGATGGGGAGCCAAGAATGGGAAACTGGATCGAGTCAAGGCTCATGGGTCTTATGATGGCGTATACAATGATCCTGTGAGTGAATGTCTGCTTTTGTGAGACCTCGCAGGTCTGACAGTGCCGAGCTCATGAAGCCTCACTACTTATAGAATGTCGACGCTATCTACGTTGGTACTCCCCACAACCTCCATTACAAAAACACCAAAGATGCCCTTCTTGCTGGCAAACATGTCCTCTGCGAGAAGCCATTCACCATTGATATTGAAGAACTAGAGGATCTGGTCGCTATCGCTAGAGAGAAGAAGCTTTTCTTGATGGAGTGAGTGGGAATATACATCTCATAAAAACGACTGGCACGTTATCACCCTTCTCTCAACTTGTACTGATACGCATCGTCGCAGAGCCGTATGGACCAGGTTCCACCCCATCGCATATGCCGTCGAAGAAGTTCTGAAGTCTGGTAAACTCGGGAAACCAAAGAGATTTGCTGCCGATTTCTCCATGGAGTATGATCTAGATTGTGAGCTTTTGCCTTGTTCTCTCCTAGGCATCTCGAGATTCATCATATTACAGCAACCTGCTAATGACAGATTGGTTCAGCCAAACCCGACTCCAACCGATTTGTCGACCCTGCTCTCGGGGGAGGTAGTTTACTTGATATGGGACCATACCCATCTGTCTGGGCGATGTTGCTAGTCCACCGAAACCCTCACAACAAGGATCAAAATCCCAAGGTTGTCAGCTCATACCAATCCATCTACAAGAGGTCAGGGGTCGATCTCGACTCCAGATGGATAGTCGAGTGGGAAGGATTATGTCGTGGACAATTGGTAACGGATTTGACCAGTCCTGGATTGAGGGAGAACACTGCCGCTCTCCAATGTGAGGAGGGTGATCTGATCATTGAGTGTGAGTGATAGTCTATCGCGTTGACACCAACAATGCTTTGACTGACACATTGATGTTCGCAGATCCCCCTCAAAAGCCAGAAACCTTCCACATCATCCCTCGACCTGACCGATACCTGGCCTCAGTGAAAGAGAAGACGACCCATCATCACCCTGTTCACGCAGGTAATCACGGTATGTCATACGAAGCTGATGAAGTAGCCAGATGTATCAGGGATGGCAAGACTGAGAGTGAAAGGATGCCCTTGGAGGAGAGCAAAGTGGTTCAGAGATGGTTCGATTCTGTTAGAAAGAACGGTAACAGCAGTACCAAGGAGATGAAGGGGACTGCTGGGCAATAGATAGAAGCAGAAACAACACGGGAATACTATGTTACAGGAAAAGAACGGATTGTTAATGCAGCTCATGACTATGCATCTCGTCCCGTTGGCTTGCCTCGGTCTAGAGTAACTTCCGCTGAATGTCTGAGCATCCCTTGCTGGATGAATGCATGTATGCATAGTAGGATAGATTGATATGGTCTTGTAAGCAATGGTTGGATTACTTTTCATGTCGGTCTCGTCGGTCCGACTATGAGGTGAAAGAACAAAGACATCTCACTTGATTTCATCCCCGACATCGGATCTCATGCCATCATCATCTTTCATCTCATCCCATCATCATATCACTTTACATACTCGTAGACCCACTACTACTGATTCCGATACCGGATATGCAGTGACAATCCCTCCAAACATGTCACCAACAGCTCAGCATAATGCTCAAGCAGGCTCATCCAATGAGGGCAAGAAGAGATCAAAGCAGCCTCAGCTGAGTTGTGCCGGTCAGTGGTTCTGGGATGGGATAGTATAGCACTTGCTGACGGAGGGTATACGTTGTGAACAGAATGTCGAAGACTCAAGCTCAAGTGTGATAGAGAGATACCGTGTTCAAATTGTGTGAGAAGGAAATGTGGAGAATTGTGTCCTGATGGCGTGAAAGAACCCCGTAGACAGTGAGGAAATGATGAGAATCGCTTGACACTCTTACACCATGCTTCATCCTCTTGATCTTACTCTGATGCCGCTATAACATGTACATAACTGTATCGAGCTTATATCTCTTCATGTATGCTCAGACTGTTCGACGTGAAAGCGACCGAAAACTTGCAGAAACGCCTGTCCACCTTGGAATCCCTGCTAGCGGATCACGGCGTAGAGATACCTTCATCAAATACTGAAGCAATATCTCCTCAAGTGACTGGTAAGAGAAGAAGGGATTCATCTCAGAGTGTAGATCATCATCATCATCATCACCCTCATCATCACCAGAATCCGCACTCGCATCACCCTCATCCTCATTCCAGCCATTCTGTAAATCCCTTGGAATCGTCTTCCTCACCGAGGTACAGATCGCCTACCATCAATGCCCGTCCGCCTATATCAGCTGCTCGAGAGTATCCCTTCCACTCGCCAAGAGACAACGACTCGGTATACTGGGACCGAAGTATTACAGACGGTAGACCACCTCCTCCTGCTCCACCATCCCTTCAGCAGCTTCCCTCTAGCCCCCGTAAATCGTCGGACATGATGCACGTTGGCTCCTCAAACGCTGGGTCGATGCCCACACCTCGCTCACCTGTGGGACATAGTCATGGAACGTTGGTCATAGGTCAAGAAGGTAGATCGAGGTATCTGGGTCCGACCGCGGGGACCGAATGGTTGAAGAATGTGAGTATGATTTTCGATCAACGACGTACGATATCATACCCTCGTGCTTATTTGGTTTGACTACCATAATACTCAGCAAGAAATGGGCGACGCGAACTCTCCCGAACCTCGAAGAAGTCCATCGCCGGAGAATCCAACTCCTCATATAACTGAAATCAATGGAGGGAAGAGGATCGGAACTGAACAGATACGGGCTTTTCCATTCCCTTTGTCGAATAGCACTTTTACCATGGAATCGCTCTTGTCGCAATTACCTCCCAAGGATGATGCAGAAGTATTGATGGATAGCTACTATCGGTATTTCGCTTGGAAGTGAGTTCAATACAAGTCTACCATCATGTTTTTCGTGAACTCACCTGGGGTATGGTTCTCAGACTGTTTGATCACAGTGTGATTCGATCTGTCCATCCTCTACCGTTTCCCAGCTCTAGTCCGTGAATAGCTCACTGATCTACCCATTCATTCAGCCATGATACCGCCCCTCGTCGATTCTTTCAACCAGTATTCGACCGCATATTCCAATGTATCTCTACCAAGAACTATAGATCCGTCCATCCACAACAACTAGCGCTTCTGTACGCAATCTTAGCTATGGGCACATTGCAGAATCTGGAGTTGCCGCCAAACGATCCTACCGCGGATGAATATCTTATGCTAGCTAAGAGCTGCCTGACGAAAGGCGATTTCCTAAATAACAATACAATAGCGGGAGTGCAGAGTCTGATTATCATGGCTCATTATCTACTGTGAGTGTTTTACAACCATAATCTTCACACGACTCGCACAACAGCTGAAAGTTGTATCTTTGTTGCGATAGGGAAACGGAAAAGGGTAGAAATGGTGATTCAGCTTGGCCACTGTGGGGTTTAGCAATGCGTATTATAGTTGCAGTGAGTATTCGATTTATGTCAATCACCTCTTTCCAGTCTCCACCCTGAAATCATGGGAAAGGAGAGTGCCTTTGAGCTGATTCGAGAAACCTCTCCTTTGCAGATGGGTTTACACCGAGATGGTGCAAGGTGGAATCTACCTACGGATGTGGTGGAGGAAAGAAGGTGAATCCGCCGTGCCCCCCCATTCTCTGCACGAGGACTTCATCTTGTGGTCCCTTATCTTTGTGATTAGGATGTTCTCAAACTTGATAATATCTAACTATATTACCGATAACCCTATAGACAAGTCTTCTGGGCAGCTTATGCGATAGAAATCCTACAAGCCAATTGTTTCTCCCGTCCGACATCACTGGCATTGCAGTATATCGATACCGCCTTCCCTGTTGGACCGTCAGATCATCCCGAAGGATCAAAGTCGTATCAGACATTGAGATTTGAGCTTATCCAGCTATCCGCCAGGTGAGCAGACGCCATGTGATCTCTACCCATCCATCCTTACTGACTGTTGTTCTTGTATCTCAACGTAGAATCCTCGATACAGGCATGTCAGTCCAGTTCGAATCGTACGATACCATCCTCTCGCTCTACACCCAGCTCTGCTCTTTCGAACGTTCGATCCCTTTCGACCTGAGATGTCGTACTGCCATGTTATCCCTGCCTAGCGAATATCCAGATACAAATACAGCTATCAAACAGTCTCCCGAGATCACCCGCAGAAATCTCAAGAAGACATTCCAGCAATTTACTCTAGCGCTCAATATCTCCGAACATGTCTTGTTCCTCCATAGACCGTATTTCGTCATGGCTATGCATGATCAGCCGCAGGATCCAACGAGAAGCGTTTATGGGCGGTCGTATCTAGCTGTGATTGAGCGGTGTAGCGTGAGTCAACGTCACATCGGTTTGACTCTATCACTCAGCGCTTCACGTTGATCTGCTAATTAATTTGCATCCTGACATCCACAGGTTATCATTCAGATTGTCTCCGCATTGTACGAGGCTCACCCAGCTGTGTCATCAAGACAATGGTTCTTATGGGTATGTTTCCCAATACCCCTGAACCTTTCCTATGGAATTTAGACCGACATTCTAATGCATTTGACACCTCAGTACCACATTTTCACCGCCGCTGTCTGTCTAGGCACAATGGTCCTGCGAAACCCCACCTCCGTCCTATCCCAATTTGCCATAACCTCGATCGACCAATCCATCAATGTCTACTCCCTCCTGATCAAACAGAACAACACCACCTCCATGATCCAGAACCACGATTGGTTGTCCCGTCTGAGGAAACGAGCATTTAACAAGGTCGTCGTAGCTGCTCAGAATCAGCAGGACGAGTCCAATCACAACCAAAGCAGGCGAGATTCACTGGCTAGTACCGGTGATGGAAGTGTGCAAGGTAATGGTGGAAGTGCTGCTGGTGCGGCTGGTGCGGCTGGTGAAGAAGATATGGATATTGTGGGATGGCGTACTCGCTTGATCGAGAGTGCTTCGAACGGGACTCAGATTGGAGTCAATATCCCTTCATCCTCATCATCATCGAGACCACCTAATCAAAGTCATATCAGTTCAGATGCGAATCATATATTCACTCCTCCTCATTCTTCGTCTGATCCCACGACTAACGGAGTCGCCCCCGCTGTACAACAGGTACTACAACAGCACCTCGTGGGAACCGATGGTATTCCGATGATGGATAATGGAAATATGGGAGTCGAGTCTTCGACTGATATGATGGTGAGTCGATCACCGGATATTTGACAGAAACAACAGTATCTTGCTGAATCACCTCGATGTACAGCTTCATCAGTTCTGGGATCCGATGATGCTGAATGACTCGAATGATATGGCGGTGAGTCGATTGCTTTTCAATGGTTGGGGAACGCATGCTAATGTATTTCCTCACGACCAGTCCGCCAACTGGTGGAGCTGGATGTGAAGGAATTCTCCTGACCAACAATCCCTGTTTTCTCATGCCTTTTGATCGCCAGATATTCAACCTATGCGCTATAATGACCATAGAAGACATGATGCATATGCTGCTCTGCCGTTTCTAACTATCAATGACTATCATCCTCAGAGTGATCTCGGTATTGTCTTTTGCCCTTCCCTGTCTGCTTCGGTGGTAGATAAGCATCATATCGCAGTTGACTGGCTGATAAATCCGCCCGAGGTGGGACCGGTGAACTGGTATGTTCAGATGTTGAAGGCACTTTGTGGGGATGCTTCCTGGATACCGAGATTATGGCGTCTAGGGTATCGGCCAGCTGCGATAACATAAGCATCTGTAGGGAGACTCGAGTAAAAGAGGATCATTTACCTTTGGTGTCTTCGATGTATCTTTTACTTGCTCCAGTAAATCAAATTCTATGATTGTTGATATTTCTTGGCATCTCTGTTATTCAGTCAGCTTATCTCTGCTCTTCGGAAAGCTGAATTATACACAACTGACCTTTCTCTGATATTTGGGCGATGTACTTTGCAGCGTTCGAAGCCCCTCAATAACCGCTGATCTCTTGTCTTGAACTTCGGAAGGTTGCAACCGAATCATCAGAGACACGATTGTCACGAGGATCAACTCTTGAACAGATGCTATGTTCATAGATGTCAGGCGTGGTTGCCGCGGGTCTGATGAGAGGGACCTACCATTATACTTGGGTAGTATATGCAAGAAGGAATCGATCATCTCTTGGGTATCACGGTATGAGAATGGTAGGTATTCGCATGTGACAGATGTTAAAATGACAAGCAGCGTATCACCAGGAGGGTCATGTCGTGTTCGAAGTGTTTCCAAGAGACATGTGGTGAATGATTCGGCGAGATTCCTTGGTGCTGATTCAGAAGTCAATATGGAATTTGGGCATCATTGTATGAAATCTTGGATGTGACTTACAGTGATCCAGTCTAGCCAGAACTCTTCTCGCCCCTTCGTCCCACACTGAGCCCTTCCCCTTCGTCTTCGAATTTAAAGTATCCAGAACATCCAACACTCCCGATGCATACCTCCGTCCATCCTCTTCATACTGTACTTCCACCACCTCCAAAGCTCTGGAAGCTGTTTCGTACTTTCCAATCTTCATTCTCTCCTCTATCGTCAACCTGTCTGCCAAAGTAAGGGGTAAAGATAGATTGGTTGAGGATCTGATTGAATCGAGATGGGTTTGTAGTACCATGTTGGGCAATTCTGATGAGAGTTTCTGCAGTAATTTGATCGTCTGAACGAAGATGCATCGTCAGTTACTGCCTGAACCGAAAGAAGAGCCGCAGCTTACCGATTTACGGATCGTATCATCCACACTGTTTACTCCTTCCATGATCACGCCCATCTCCTTTTCACCTAATTGCCCATCCCATGCGGTTGTAGGTAATATGGCTAAGCATCTGAGCGCTAAGATATGGTCATTGGCTGTTGGTTGTGGTGGAGATGATGACGATGATGGTGCAGTCTGATCTGCTAGGAGAAGTCTGGAAATATGCGGTAAGATGCTGGATGAAGTTGATGGGACTCGTGTTGCTAATTGGCAGAGTTCCAACAGAAGTGCTGAAGTAGCCATGATTAGTGAAAGATTTACTGAGAAGTCTGGATCCAAGCCTACCTCCCTCCCACCGATGACCTATTGTCATCTGCCCCAGTACTTCAGTCACCCATTGACCTACTTTCTCCCTAGTTCCGCTGAGCAGCAGAACACGATTAATACATCTGCACTACACTTGATCCCGAATCGTCGTGGGGACTCACGCTGACATTGATCCATGTGCTTCTACCACTGCTCTCAAAGTCTTGACTACCTCCAATGAAACTTGACCCCCATGGATCACCTCGTGCTTCCTCGCCACCTCTACACATCTCTCTATCAGATACAACTGTTCTTCGTCCGTTCCGATATGATGGGCATTAGTCTGAACGACAGGTCAGCTATTCGAATCATCATTTGTTGCCATGGTATATTACCAGCTCACTTCAAGGATGTGTCTGATAACTCTAAAGACGACAGCCAATACCGATAGATCGTCCTCTTGGGAAAGACACTTGAGAAGTTTGTTCATTGACAAGGGGAATAGATCGCCATGCTGTTCTCGGTGAAGTGATACCAAAGCCTCCAGAGTCCGCTGTCTGATAGCTGGTCTGCAGAGATGGATATCACGAGTGAGCTGGTGATATTATGTCAAGTCAAGCTAACGCTTCGTAGAGGTATCTCACTTACACCTTGTGTCGTAGTAATGCCTTCGAGGTGAGAAGTGGTATGACTGCTGGACTCAGGTCCGCCGAGGGGATCTTTGCGATGATTTGTAATGCTAGCAGGACATGAGAGGGTGTGGAAGATGATAGATCCTATAGATAGACGTATCATCAATATAGCGTCCTGCCCCTTGCTTCCGTTAAGATAGCTAGACAACGAGACACATACCTTCCTGATGGTATTGATTAACAACAGGTTGAGCTCATGATGTTTCGGTAATCTCTTCACCAAGTATAGATAGCCTACAATAACACAGTGATACATGATCAGGTACTCATCTTCACTTCGCTTGGACACTTGGACAAGGGGTAATCTCAGAAGCACGATAAACTCACCTATCTTCCTCTCGGCGAGGGTACGTCCCCCTTCAGCCAGTTGAAGAGCTGATATGAGAGCGAAATCGACATCGTCATCTGTCCGATGGCGAAGCATCAGACAGTGAAGCAGGATGATGAGGGTATCCGATACTTTGCTCTGTGACAGACATGTCAAGCTGTCAGTTGAGCATCCGCTTGAGTAGGGAAGTATGGGTGTCAAACATGTCGATTCTGACGATGAGCTTGATGACTATACGATACCTCTGACCTGCTGTATCCTCCTTCCTTTTCATGGATCTACTAGCTATATGATTGAAGATGGAGACCACTCACTGTACTCTGTCCCCTCACGCTCAATATCTCCCTTGCCTTTTTAATCTCTCCAGATATAATCTCGTCCTCCTCCTGATTCGAAGCTGCTTCGTTCAACTTAACCAACAACCCATGATGGCTTCTTGACGATGCACCCGAGGTGAGATAAGGCGGAAGTGAAGAGGAGGAGCGGGGCATGGTCTGAAAGCTGACTTATGATGATTTATGCATCGAGGATGAATGGAAACAGAAGGAGAGGAAGAAGAGTTGCATGTTGGTGATCACCGTGATAACAGGTGGACCAACCTCCACCAAAACATTCCATTCATTCACCATGATACATCTTAGTATACATGACACGGTGAATCATACAGCTCATGCATAGTCATCCATGCTCATCTCATGCACAAACAGGTAAGTGAAAGCTCTCTCAAGAGACTACAGAAGCAAGTCATTCAGACAATACATGTTGGATAATCCCATCTTCTACCTATATAATCCTATCTTGAAACAATTCCCTTCCCATCCATCCTCAATCTATGTATATAGTCCTACGTGTATATATTTCATATATAATGATCGTCTAATTACTTCTAACATGATCCTCTTTGATCTAGTTGGATCTACCTACCACCTCCATGGTTTCGGGTTTGAACACATAAGCGTCCTCGTGAGGAGGAGTGAGTTTATCATGTAACAAGGCTGATAAGAATTGATAATCTGAATCTGAATCGACGTGGGTGAAATGGAGATGCTCCCAAGTGGTGTTGTTGGCAGTTTCATCTTTACGTCTTTGACGTTGTTCGTTCTGCGGGGACGAATCATCGATCAATATCGCATTTCTTTTGTTCTTGGTTGATCATCATCGCGCAGACTATCGCTCACCTCTATCCGAGTCTTGTCTTTACCAGCCTCATCATAATTACCAGTCCTGATACCTTTTGCAACGTTGACCCAGAGTTTTCTACTTTCCCATTCAGTTTGCTCAGTGACATCCTTGACAGTGACTTCCTCCTTGGCAGTGTTGGTATCAAGGAAGATTGGGCCCTTGGAACCTCCGATATGAGATTTACCAGTCCATTGCCCCTCGTAGGTTTGGAGCGATTTCCCGGATGCGTTGGCGATGGATGATTTGAACGAGTGGGATTTGCCGGAGAAGTAACCTTTACCCTTATAGTCGATCTGCGAGGGGTGTCGATCGACAATATCAGCATTGAAAGGATAACGATCACGCGGGAGGAAAGATATAGTTGTAGTCAACTCACCTGAGCAGTGAGTCCAGTGCTACTTTGAATGGCGTTGGTATCGGTCAATTCGATATATGGTGATCCCCAGATGATACCCTCGATTCGAAGTTTAGCTGCAACGCCATAAGTGATTAGCTGGTGACTTGACGATGTTAAAAGCTATTCGCCTTGACTTACGAAGAGTGATCAGGTACTTCTCCTCCTTCTGTCCGTTTTTAGGTTGCACTGTGAGAACAGCGTGACCGGATTGCTTGACTGATAGCGTTCGAAAATCAAGTCAGATCGAGCGCATGACTAAGAAAGCGACAACTCCCGGTGATACCAGAGGAAAAGGCTCACCATTGATAGCAGTACCAGTGAAAGAGGTCTTCTGACCGGAATGACCTTGAAGCTTGACTCCTGCTTTCTTGTTCTCGATATAGCTAAACCACCATATACATCATTAGTCCACCATCTCCATGCGACCCATCGACGTTGACCGAGACTTACTAAGCGGTCTGAGGGGAAGACAAGATATCAGCTATGCACTTGCCTCGCTTGTCTCGGACATAGAATGTACTCACGATAGGAGGATGGTGTGACACTTGCTCCACGATCAATCGAGTCTCACCTCTACCATTGCTATCTGGCCAGATACCGTAGAAGAGTTCTCCTAAGACTGGATTGAGGGGCTGAGCAGGCGTGAATGCGTCAGTTGGATAGGTTACATTGTTTTATAGGTGGATAGCTCACTTTCTTCTCTGATCCCATCTTCTCATTACGAGTCTGTAGTATGATACAACAGTTGTTGACGTGAGCATTCATCATTGACAGGAATGCAAGGCAGACCGGGATCGGCACTTACGGTGTATTGTGCACTGAGGGTGCTTATGAACCATCTCAAGACCTTCTCCATCCGTTCCTGCTCAGTCTTACCCTCTGAGATTTCCGCGAAAAGGTTGGGATGTTCACACCAATACGCAGGGAATTCGGTGAGAGAAGTAGGAGAGAGAATGACTACGATCGAGCGGCGCATAAGACATGGGTCAGCGAGTTGTTCCCGCACGCGATCGCAGTAGATATGGAGAGCTGACTACTTACAAGGTGGTGCAGTCATGGAACTGAGATCACCAGTCATCTGAGCTAAACTCTTGATGAAACTTGCCCATCCTGCTTTTTGCTCTTGGGGCACATCGGCACCTTTGGAACACATATTCATGATATCGTCAGCACTGCTTTTCATCTTGATACTGAAAGTCAGGACCTAAAAAAGCCAGTGAGAAGTGGAATGGGATGGGAGATAGCTGAGTGCATGAAGTAGAGGCGAGTCGTTCGTGTGGTATTGTCTGATCAGATAGGTGTGTACAAAGGATTCCAATAAGGGGGAAGAAACCCATCGCAGCATCCGATCAATGGAGATGACACGACTCACCCTCAGCTTTCTCTTCTATTTTGCCGTTCATTGATGACTTTGAGGAAGAAGAGTTTTTACGGGATAGACTAGGTAGAGACGGCAGTTTGAATGATTGTTGACTGGGTAGCAAGTGATAGTAGGTTATGAGTTGAATGCGATGTATATATATATAGTAGGTGTAAGAGTGTTTGGTGGTGGCGGCTTGTGCAGTTGAAGGTGAATCAGTTTGAGATTGAAATGGGCGATATCTCTCTTGGTTGATAGTGAGTATGTATATATACAGTAAATTGATAGAGATGTATCAATGAATGGACTGATGTTATCTTAAGTATCGTGGATGTCATACAAATGCATCTCGTCACCATCACTATCACCACTTACATCATCATCATCATCATCATCATCATCATCCTAGTATATACACCACGTGACCACATTACACCGAGTGTGGCACCGCATCAAACCACGGCCGAATATCATCCTGAAATACAATACAGGTCCTATATGCATGTACCCCTACAAAGCCCAACGATCAAATCGTATCGTCCCAAAAGCCTGCGACCATTCAGGATGATCCCTACCAATCTCATCCGCCAAAGAGACCATCGCTGAAAATGGTATGATCCGGGATGGTGCGTGGTGGCAGAGCCGGTTTACTGGTAACCATGTCATCGTTCATTTGGGTTCTGGCGCCTGCTCTGAGAATCATTGGTCACTTCGCTTTCGGATGCCTTGGTCCATGACATGAACCCACGGTCGACTTTGATTCTATGCATATCCAACCATTACTTAAGATGTACAATACCCAGACTTCCTTCAGACTGACCCCCATATATCGACAATCCCATCACAACTTCGGATATGACACCCCCACATATGACACTCGCGCAGGCGAATTGCTGAAGCCGGCAGATCATAGATATCATCGAACGGGTCCAGAAGGCTCTTCAAATTTGCACCCAGAGGTTTGATTGATTGATAACCGCGAGCAATTACAGCTTCGATAACCTGGAATACCCCCGGCAACTAGCAAGGCCCTTTGAGTGGCTGGAGTTGTCGCTTCCACCTGCGCTACTGAAAGAGCTGTTAGGCTCATGGTTCTCGCTTAGATTGCGTGTGGAATTGATATCGTTAAGTAGCCGCATGTAGTCTTGTCCAACGGTCTCTGATCTGGATTCTTTCTCGATCTGTTCCAAAGTCATCCAACAAAACTCCCCGGGCCTTTTGTCTCCTTTATGCGTGAGACTAACGGAGTACCCAGGCTTTCCCGTCGCTTCATCAGGAACAGGTGAAGTTCTCCATGACCAGATACTATCTCCAATATCGACGCTGCCTTCGAGCTCGGGACTAGCCGGCAATGTGTATCCTTTGACCTTACAGTAAATTTCGAGGGCAGTTTGATCTGTCTTAGCCGTTTCCGTTAACTGGGAGACATTTATATACTTGCTAGGGCTCTTGTCACCGTTGCCAACTTCATAGCAATACATCTTGTAATCCCTATCTTTCTTATCGGTCTCAGTCCACCAGGTGACGGTCTTGCCTTCCTTGGTGGTAAACGTCTCCTTCTCAGATTGGTTTTTTCGAGCCCTCATCTCCTCAGCAGCATCTCTCAGGATCTCAATGCCTTTTCCACTAGGAACGTCAGAAGTCATATCGCCATTCGGGGCAAGATATCCCATAAGTTAATCTTTGGTCCCTTCCCATTCATGAATAGTCTTTGTGCCCTTGTCATGTGCTTGGACAAGAAATCCAGTCGCATTCCTATCTGTCGGATCGGTATGACCGTGAAGCATCTTGATACCGATAACGTCAACGAAACGAGCCGTATCAGGTAGTTCGCTGGTTGAGACATCTGAAGTTGTTCCCTTAGTCCCTTCGGTTTGCTTACAAATGACCTTCCAAGTAGGAGCCGCTGAACTTACTCCGGAAGTGGTTGATGTCATTGTTTCGTCGCTCATGGTTGGTCAAGACGGTGAAATATCTGAGATGATAATATATGGTTTATTGCGATCGACTTGGAGGACTGGAGTGGCGACTCTGCAAATAGGACCGTTTTATACCGCACGTTCTTTGTTGATAGAGTCAAATTTCATGCGGAAATCGAGTCAGGAATCGAGTCGAGTTTATGTATGGTCTCCTTTGATATGATCGACTCGAGTAGTCAGCATACGTCAGAAATCGTGGTTAAAAAGGATGGTAAACCCTTTGATAAATCGCTGAGACCTCTGGCTGGGCTGGTTCTACAACAGTCGAGGCCTAGACCGAATGAGTCCGCAGCTAAAGACCACATGCATGACGCACTAAAGATGAATGTAGGTTCCATACAGTTGTGAAGACTTGCCACTGTTTGGGATCGCGAATACCCGTTCACATATTAGCTGACCTTAATGATAGAAACTGACACAGATCGATATGAGCTTTATTGCGGATTCACCCGCACATATTCGATCCTCAGCATCAGCGAGTGCTATCGTGGAGGGATATCTTTGCGAGATCTAGACCTGGGCTCAGAGTCTGATTTGAGACCGTCACCTCATGCCAAGCGAAGAGGTGATTTTGAAGACTTCCAGATGGATAACGACCTTTCCGGTAAGCATTCTACCGAAGATCACCCACAAACGCGAGCGCGTACAATCAATCCCCAAGCAGATGAACACCTCCCGCTTGCCTTTTCAGGCTGAAAGTGCTTTAGACCTGAGGCCAGATCATCGCAATCAAGAGGTAGATGTCAGAAGAACCGCTTACATTCCGGTCATCCTTCCCAGTCGACCGCAGGCTGTGATTGCAGAGCGATAAGACCGACAAGCTATGATAATACCATTACACCAAATTACGGTCAGTTGTCTTCCAATGACCCCAAGTTGACTTGGCTGGGTGTGGCTCACCCTAGAATTCATCGGAATGTGAGCACTGCTGCCGGTCAGAAGATCGAGAAAGTATCCAAGCAGTCAAGTCAGAGTGCGCATCCAGGAGCTGTGGGTGCAAGAAGTGTTCTCAGAAAGAGTGACCTTTCAGAGCTCATGAAAGCGTCTATCAGTGATCAGTCTGTATGTCTGATAACTCAAAGAACGTCATTTGCCTATACTTCACTATAATTGGTTCATGCGATTGGTTAATTGTACACAATTCCGTCTCCTTTTTTCCATCTCCTTTTTTCCATCTTGATGTCACTTCATTGTGTTTAAGTTGATTGTCTTCCTCCCTGATTTTATGATTTTATGACGTTTTCACCGATGCTTGATTAGATATAATGTATGATAAAATATGAACTATTCCTTGCCTATCGAGCAGAAAAGAATCAATATGAGATGTACGTATTCGACTGACAAATCAACCTACCTTAAATGCTTTACTCGATCACGTTGTCTTCGTCCTCACCATCAGGTATGTATTGTTTACCTACACCCGCCAACTCCCAAGAAACACTCGAGGACCTGGCTCTTTCCTCCTGAGCTTCCCTCTCGATCTGTCTACCTCTTTCGAAATCATCCACTCTTTCTTCAGCTCTGGATCTTGATCTGGGGCCTTTCTCATTTGACTTCAAGGCTGATCGACCGGTTCGGAAGGATCCCAAAGATGGGGCGGGTGGTCGAACTGGTAGTTCTCCAAGTCTGTCTTCTTGGTAAGATTCCCCTGAATCAGCTGATTGTTGAGGTAGACCTTTACCCAAAGACTGTTGAGAACCATTGGTACCGGCGGGAATGACTGGTAGGTAAGAGACGACGTAGCCTAGTTTGCCGGGAGGATTGGACCCGAGGCAGTGTAAACAAGTTAATTCGGGGTATGGGAGGTATGTGATCTCTTGGTTGTTGGGTCCCGACTTGGACGTGAGAGGTGCAGGCGCAGATTGAGGGCTGGGATGATGTACAGATCAGCTTACACGAACATTTTTAGACGATAGCACGTACAGAGACAGCTCTAGAATCATCAAGAGGTATCCAAGGATACACCCGGTATCCTTCAACAGACCATTGTATCGTGATTTTTGTGAACCTTGAGTAGTCAACTCACCCTGCTGTCTCACCCCCGATACCTGCCCACCCTCCATTCCAATCTACAGGCTTCCCATCCAAAGTGGTAAAGGTCTTTGAGCCTGGGTTGAAGTCTGCTGCCCATGGTCGGACCACTCCATTGGCATTGGGCGCAGAGTGATGAGATGCGTTTCCGTTTGGCTGTGTCATTTCTGTTGAGCGAAGAGCCTAAAAAAAGTGAGTTCGTGTGGTAGAAGTCAAGTACGTGTGAATTACATTCCTTTATATATAGTCGTGCATGACCCATTCAAATCCCCCAATGACTCAATAATCCCTCGACCCCGTGACTTCTGACGTCTGTCCTTTTCGAATTCTCTTTCGAGTTAACCGAGACCGGCCGAAACCCTTCCATAGCAAGACCTTTGCTACAATTTCGAATGCGCAATCTGACTAACGCAATCCTTCGTCAGATGATGCAGGCTGCATCTGGAGAAGTGTGCACTTCTTGGCGTTTCTCCGGTGTTGCCCCACTCCAGGATATAAGGGTCAAAGATGTCTTTATTGGTTATGCGTGATTAAGCGAGTTTCAATGCAAGCAGGGTAGCGGTCCGAATAACCGATGTTCGTTGCGATGAATGTTGATGAGCTCACTGCTGATCAGAGGAGAGCTATCACCTGATGATCATTGTGGGATCATTGTGGTCATACGCAAATGAAAGAGAGTGGAAGATTCACGCAACCGCAGCTTCTATCAGTAATTAGACATAATACGGCGCTCGACGATGTTCAACAAGTCGCTGTATCGTACGCTTTCGGTTTGGTCAAACCCCGGTACAAAGTATTCATGATGTAGTCAGTCCTCGCTTGGCAAAACAGACCGGCGCTGTGATCTATACAATAATGCGTACCGGTCCACACATCAGCATAATGATCGATATACGCCTTGTGATGTGCAGATATCATATTTCAGAAGTTCGACTATTGCTCTGCCCGAGCGGTGAATATCTATACTCCCCGCTGTCACCTATATCACCCATCTGATATCAGCAAAGCCTGCTGAGCTAACATGATAAAGAGGCTGGGCAAAGAGTTATCACGTCGTCTCGTTGCGTTCGAGAAAATCTTACACATCGACAGACGTCCATTTCATCATGAACCGAACAGACTTACTCTCAGCTGGAGCTTATAGAAGAAACGCGCGCACTGGGCGTGTGTCGAGCTGGGATCACTCTGGTATGTTTTTTATGATTACAAAGCACAGTAGCTAATGATTTCCGTCCTTCAGGCAGGAACGAGGACGCTTTCACCGTAAGACCTGGAGAATCAATTGTGCTTGCAGATGTAGAGGGGTAGGTGCTGCAAGAGTGCGAATGCTGCTAACACAATAAGACCTGGGGCCATCACACATCTATGGTTCGTACAAGGGTGCCGTAAGGTGCTCGGTCCAGGTAAGTAGCTTCACCCTTCTTGCTACGTTCAGACAGTCATCTGGTCTAAGCTTTCCATTTACAGGCGTCGCCCCATATACCGCGACAAATTGTCCATTCATGGAGACCCACCGAGCACTTGGTCTTTTCGATGAAGCGAATGACGAGAACTTGTGAGAGATACCCGCTGGATATCGACTTGCAGAACTAACCGGAAAGATTACAGCTATCGAAACGTAGTCATCAAGATATTTTGGGATGATCAAACCGAACCCTCTGTCCTCGCTCCTTTAGGTGATTTCTTCTGCATTGGCCAATCCATGCCGGCAAATTTCTCGTCGTTGCCATTTTCGGTTTCTGTTCGACCCATGGATGATCACAAGTATGGTGGTACCTCAGCCCTCAACTGCTACCTGACAATGCCTTTCAACAAGAGAGCCACAATCGAAGTTGAGAACCAAGGAGATAACACGTACATCCAGGTAAATTTACCTTCTCTATCGCTCATGATTAGTCAACCAAGCTGACCGATCCTAATCATCAGTACTTCTATATCGATTATGAGCTGTATCCCGAGCCCCACGGAAAGGATATCCTGTACTTTCATGCGATGTGGAAACGAGAAAATCCAACAAGAGGATGGGCTCCGTCCAGAATGGCGGCTAACAGTCGAGAGATCCAACAACCCAAGAATCTGGATGCTACTGGGGATAGCAATTACGTGATTTTGGAAACGGAAGGTGCTGGTAACTATCTTGGTTGTAACCATTCCATTACCCATATGCAAGGTGTAGGTATTTTCATACAGAAGGAGTGATACGAGTTCCGCTGACTTATCCGCCTGTAGGTCTGGTGGGGGGAAGGGGACGACATCATGTGAGAACAACACGGTCTGGTAGTCAAGTACTGATTCAAATTCCGTAGCTGGATCGATGACGACTCTTGGCCGCCATCACTTCATGGCACAGGTGGTGAAGATTACTTTGGTCAAGGTTGGGGTATGCAGAAGAACGCTTATCCCTTCTGCGGGACCATCATCCATGAAGATGATATCACCAACAATCAAGTGTCATACCGATTCCACATGGCCGATCCAATCCGTTTCAACAAGCGGATCAAGGTGACTATGGAGACTGGCCATGCAAATCATCTTAGGGATGACTGGTCCACTACTGCTTATTGGTATCAGACTTTGCCTGGTCCGAAGCTCTCCTTACCTCCCCCGGAGCTCAGGATCCCCCGAAAAGCCACGATCTCCACCGAAGGAATCTCCGATCCCGATGTCAGCGCGATGTCAGAGCAATTCAAGGCTCTCCTAGATGCGAGAGAAGAAAGGTTCAAAGATTATCTGAAGGACCGTCAAGTCTGGATTGATCGCAGGGCAGATGATTCGCAGGAGCGCGCAAAGAGAAATGTTGAGATTGCTAAAGAAGTTAGAACTAGATGGATGGCTTCTTTGAAGTAGATAGGAATTGCGATTCTGTTCGGTAATATGCATCTCATCTTACTCAGGCACTCCCTACCCAACAAGAGCATTAGCGCTTGATTTATGTACCTCATAATCACTGTAATGACTCTGTAGTTATTCCACAATGTCCATGCATAAAAAGACTGTACATCCCGTTCAACTACTTCAGCACTCAGGACGCCATGTCGATACCTCTTAAGGACCATATCGACAACTCTTCTATCTCTGCATCTCCTTTCGACAGCAGGGCGATGCCTGTGTGCTCAGGTTTTGTGTACACCCTTGTTGCCAGTGCGAATCTGTCATTTGCAAAAACTTCCAAAACGTCATGATCCAAGAGCACGGTCAATTGCAATTTTTCGATGGTCTGATCGGAATGACGGAAAAGAGTATGCGAGCCGATCTCGGGAGACGTATTGACACCTTCCTGTGCCGTGGAATGTTCACGTTCGACAATGATAATCTCTTCTTTGGGTCGGAATGTGATCAAAGTACGAATGGACATGTCCTCGTTGTGACGTAAAACCAAAGATATCGAATCGGTATCGTCGGATACAGAGATCACGGCGTAGATCTCGCAGGCAAGGGGTGCCTTTGCAAGACATGAGGTGACTGACCTTATGACCCCTTCGGGATGTTGATAAAGCACCTGATTACGGAGGTTTTGAAGCTCGATGATCGGGCGAACACCCAATGTGTACAGGTCGCTACCTGAAGTACCCTCATCTGAAACCTCGACAGATGATATATCTTGTAAGGGTGACGAGAATCCAGCAACCACCCTGCTTTGTTTGGCAAGAAAGACTTCCCTCGGAACACCCATACATCCAGTCCAACCTTTCCCAGCTAATAACTCATCTTCAAGATCCTCTTCAATGATCCACCCCCACAGTATCGTTCGGCCATCTGGAGCAGTGAATGTATTCGCGGCGTAGAGAATTCCCCAATCTGTCATTCCTCCAGTAGTGATACCCAATCTAAGTTCACCTTGGTCTGTTTTCGATAAAGTCCCACTGGTCCAGTTGGAATATCTGGTGACCCTTTTAGGGACTTTAGGGTTTGATGAGATATACGCATCTACCCATTCTCGCTCTTTTCCTCCTTCCGATCCGAGAATCAAAAAGTCCCTTGATAATTCTCCATCGCGGAGGGTGATCAAATTGGTGCACTCCCAATTGACTCCTAGATCTCCTGTCCATTTCCGAGAGAGTTGGTGATTGACAGGTATATCAGTGGTGAGTGGATGGAGGTATTTCCATTGTGTCGTATTTTCTGGGTTTATAGCGTATAAGAAGACGCGAGGACCAAGGTCGTGGATACCACCTGATATGAGACCATAGAGTGCTGGATTGGACGTTCCACGAAGTGCATCCATGATTGGCCATGAAAAGATGAAGGGATCCCTGAAGCCGGTCACATGCATATCTTCAGGTTCTTCGGGAAGAAGAGGATTGTCCGGATGCTTTTCCCCTAGAATTCAAGATGAGTGAATATGTGGGCGCAAACGACCGGAAGAGCAACTCACAAGTCTTGCCGCCATCCGTTGAAGTCGCCAATGACAAACCCTCGCATCCTCTTGTATACGGTTGGCTCCAAGTGATCGGGAGATGATTTACACTTGTATAGAAGACCGACAATTGATCTTTCTCGCCTGATGGACCTCTACCATGAAAACAGCCTGTGAAGATGCCGCATTGGTCGTATGGTTGATCAGGCTTGAACACCGGCTAAACTGACTAGTCAGTGATTGTGCCAGCTTCTCATGATCAACCAGACTCACTTCTTCAGCGGTATGCTGCCAATGCACCATGTCGCAACTCGTCGCATGTCCCCAAGAGATATCGTTCCATACATGTGAATGAGGATTCCACTGGTAAAAAAGATGGTATAACCCTGTTGATGAGTCGTACCCGGGAGCGCAAGGATCGTTAATCCCTGGCGAGAGACCAGAGATCAGCATATATCTCAAGCATGGAATCCATACTGGTCCTTGCATACTCACATCCTCTCGGTGGTGCTATATGATACCGCGGTCGACCAGCTCCAATTGATTGCTCATCCAACTTCGAAGCAGTTGTGGTTGACATGGTGTAAACCGAAAGTTTTACTTTGGAATCGCAGCAATCTGGTCACAGGGCTCTTGTAACAATGTCGTCATATAAGAAACCTTCTGGTCATCCGCCAATGACCCCGGCTAATAAATCAATTGCCCGCTGCGCCTTATTTGCTTGGCCCGCTTATACCATGCTTCTTCTACCCATAGATCTCCGCACGCAATAAGCTTGTGAGCGTTTTGCACTCTCCTCTTGCTTCGCAAGCATGTGTCTCATTGAG
Organism: Kwoniella bestiolae CBS 10118; assembly: GCF_000512585.2. Lineage (NCBI taxonomy): Eukaryota > Fungi > Basidiomycota > Tremellomycetes > Tremellales > Cryptococcaceae > Kwoniella > Kwoniella bestiolae. The sequence goes on along the minus strand of NC_089241.1, from coordinate 2,612,665 downwards.
TGGCCTTTAAAGTTCATGATAGCATCTGCAGACCATCCATCCGGTTAGCGGGAGCCGGTGTGTTCCCCTCGGGGAACTTTGGAGACGCAGATGGGGTTGACCTTAATGAAGGCGCCGCTTTTTCACAGAATCGCGTTGTTTATTCATATTCCACCGTTGTTCACGCTATTGATCGTTTAGATAAAGCTTCAAAATGAGCAACAGAAGTGAGTGATGATCCTTCAAAAGGAAATTCACAAGTCTATGAGAGACCGAGATGTATTGCTGATCGTCATGCATCATTACGTACAGATGAAGCTCGTCTGCACTCAAAGGATGCAGTTCCTGAGATTCCAACTCAGACCCCTTCGACGAAAGTGATAGCTTGGTAGGTATATATGCAAGGAATAGGAGCACAACATTGACTAAGTCCCTTATAGTCTGGCGTGTCGTTCTGTCAAGGCAAGGTGCGAGACATCTGCTCAAAATTCAGCCTGTGCCCGCTGTATACGGCGTGATCAGGCTTGCCATCGTCCTAGGCTGAACAAATCAGGTCGGCCGAAGGGTAGTAAGAAGTGAGATACTTTTCATGACAATGAATGACCTGTTCTTGCCTGCGTGCTTACGTTCCTCGAAAGTACTCATTCAACACTAGAACGTGCACTCAAAGTCATTGAACGCGAAACTCAACCCGATCATTCGATGAAAAGGCCCCGAATTAGTCGTGACGCGAGCTCTAAATCGGCGACTCATTCTTCCCAGCCATTAGATTCACCCACCTCATCCTTCTCACAGACTCAATTCGCTTTTCATCATTCAACTCAGCAACCCCAAGACCAGCATAATCTATGTATCTCCGATCTGAATCCCGATTCTGACACTACCTTTTTGACAGGGCACCTCACAGGATTACCCGATGCGTCCCAGAGACAACATCCGCAGAGTTTCCCTGCTTCAACACGTGATAGAATTTCTCACCCGTTTGATACCACCGGCGCCTATGGCAACATCTCTGGGCAGCGACAAGGCAATCTAGGAATCTCTCCCGACTCGTTCACTTCCCATCAGTCAGGTCAGTCAACCGAGATAGGCTATTCACACGATCACGACGGAGGACTGGCAAATCCCGTTCGTCTTCTAGCTGAGGCTGCCGAGGAAGACTCTCATGGCTCCGATCTCGCTGAAAACGTGATCCAAGATGAGACTCTGAAGGAGCCTGCTCTGCCGCCACAATATCACATACCGGAGACACTTCTTGCGATGGTGACTCCGGAAGGACTTCATTCTCAAATCGATCAACCTGGTCTGGAAGCTGAGTTTCTAGCTGAAGGTCTGGAAAAGCTATTGTCTGATAAAGGGAAACGCGACCTGGATAGCGGAGACAAACGGTTCTTCAAACCAGCCAGGAGGGAGGTGAAGCGGGATCTTGGACCAGAATATAACCCTTTAGCATTGGCTTTAGTGACGAAAAGAGAGGTAGAAGCGTTCTTTGGGAGCTTTTTCTCCAAGTTGCATCCGATGTTACCGGTATTGGACTCGTCGCTTCATACTCCAGAATGTAAGCCATCCGTCCCCCGTTGATCAGATGCCAGTTTGAGAGCTTATGGACTGGTCTGTGGTAGTTGTGGAAAGTCGTTCTGCCTTTCTGCTCACTGCCATATGCGCTCAAGGCGCATCGCTAACTCCGGGAGCAGAGCAGGCGACCAAACGTTTGAGGATCCATGCGCAGCGTCTCTCAGACATGGTGTCCCGTCGAGGATTCGCTTCTGTAGAGGTATGTGTGTCTTGCGAGTTACCGAGTCATCTCAGCTTACGAATCTCACCATACCAGATTGTCGCTGCATTTCTAATCTGGATATCGTGGCTGCCGTCAAGTGAATCGTTTCAAGAAGAACGACTGTGGCATGAAACAAAGTACGCGATTAATATGGCAGTCGAACTAGGACTGGCACGACCGGTATTGGAAAGCAAAGCCAGCCTCTTAGCCGTGAGTGCATGTGAAGAGGGCCGCTTTTCAGTCGCACTGATTTCAGTTGTGGACTACAGGACCCTTGGTTGTCCGCTTGTTTGGAAGACATAAGTTTGAATAATTGGGACAACGTGGAAAGGATCATCAGAAATCGACAACGATTGTGGATCCACCTCTTCCTTTGGGATTCCAGTCTGAGCCTTGCATTTGGCAAAGCCACACGATTTACCCAAGACGATCTTATCCGGAATGAGAATTGGTGTTTCCACCGTCTGGCAATCAGAGAAGATAATGTAACTACTGCTTGTGTGGGACTCCGTCGACTCTTGGTGAATCATTCTCCAGCTTCCCTAGATGAATTTTCGCTCACCTTTGTGTTTAGGTTGGGTTGTCCGACGTTCTGCGATCCGAAATCCTCATAAGATGCGACATGACTTCCGAGTGGGTGGTCGAAAAAGTTGATACCTATCTTGGACCATGGCACAAATATTGGACGGGTCGTTGCGGTGGGTGAATCATCTACTACGTCGCCCACTTGTTGTGTCTGACTCATTCATTTTCGTTACAGATGGATCGGCATATCTAGAACTCATGTTCAGACACACGCGATTGTGGTCACTGAGCTACGGACTTCAAGGTTTGATATCGCGTGGAGGTCGGATCGAAGCACTGTCAAAGGACTGTTTCAACGCGGCCTTATCCAGTTGTGAATTCGTCTGTCAGCAGTTGAGAGCTTCTAAAGGCCTTTGGGTAAGCGAAGTCGGACTGGCATACTATGTAGTGGCTTGACGACAAAAGCTAACGTGGATGTTTACAGGGATTCCCGAACACTATGGGACCAATGCTATCCTTCGAAGCTCTGCTGGCCATTAGAGTGAGTCAGACGAGCCCTACCACCGTTATTGCCTGCTCCCTAATCATTTGGTACATCTTCCAGTTGTTCCCTTACAGCGGCGAAATCAATATAACGGCTCGAGCTCGATTACTGGGCCTCCTGTCACAGCTATCGTTACTTCTCGAGCAGATTGGTACCACGCCTGCTCATCGTTTGGGTACGGCGGCGGTGTACGGCCATCACCTGCAGGTGTACATACGCCGTAGGATCTTATCGTTATGCCTTAGTCACCATCAACAGGAGACAAATCAGCTCGGTACCATCACAGATCCCAATTCTGCCTTTGGGCGGTCATTCGGTAGTGGTACATCGCCGAACACCCTCCTCGGTACAAACATTAATCAGTTTTTCGGTAATAGCAGAGTATCGCCCACGGATCAGACTCAAGCTTCGATGAACCTCAATTGGGACGGTAAGTCTTAATGGTGCTCATGCGCAGACTTGAACTTCATTGAGACTGACGTGGTGACGAACAACTTTTCCAGGTGTCAGCACGCTCAATTTCCTGGATACTCCCTCGGGGTGGACAGATGAATTTTTCAGATTATTTGGGGGAGAACAGTGATCAGCTCGACCTGTTGTATGTGTGAAATCTTGTGATATGTATAACGAATTTGTACCCCAACGCGGAACACTCCTATCAAGTTTCACCATGGAAACGTTCAAGTATAATTGATATCACCGTGTATTCATTGCTGTTGCACTATCATACTAAATTAAAGGCTGGACCTCGTTAGATATCAAAACGTCGATTCTCCTAAACATACACGCATATTTGTTGGTTGCACTCTTCTTCCTAGAGTAGTACCTGAAACCGCCTTCCCGACATCGCACATCGTCTCTGCCAGAATCATGAAAATTCTGTCAACACCGCATTTCTAGTGGCCATGAGTGATGATCGCCTCGTTCTTTAAACCACGGGCCTCGGTACTGGTGGTCGTAGACTTGAATTTCCTTGCAGGGATGCCCATTGCATACAACTCGTCAAGCTCAACGTAGGTTCTACCAGTAGTCTGATGAGATTTTAACTCGCGAGCCTCTTCACGGGACTAGAGCTCGCTCCATAGGACTCACCTCAGGGTAGAAGAAGTAAACGATCAGTCCAACAGGAACTATGAGGGCCGCAAAGACAAATGACGCTCTGACACCGAGGTTCCCTTGATCGGGTGAGATCATAATGGGAACAGTCCAGTAGAAGACGAAGCTAAATTTCTCTTTAAGTCAGACATAATGACCTTTTGAGCAAGGTGTTGATTCGACTCACAAACAGGATGATTGACAAGCGAATGCAAGAGCAGAAGTCTGAGCCCTCAAACGAGGTGTGGATGTCTCGCCAGCGGAGATGAAACCGATAGGTGCGGCGGACCAAGAATAAGCCACCGTCCACAAGATCAAGAGTCCCAAAGCAGCTTTACCTGCGGCCTCGTTACTCCAAGACCCTGTGATACCAAGGGCGATGGTGAAGGCAAACATGAAACAACATCCGCTATGAGACAAAACGCGAAGAATCGCATGCTAGTGTCAGCGCAAATTGCCGACAATGGGTATCAACGATAGTAGAACACCACTCACGATAACATCATGGATCTTCTTCCGACGGTCTCACACAGGGCCATGGAGATAGCGATGGTAGCAAGGAGGACAATGTCGCTGGAGTGGCATATCAGTGATATTACTGCGAGACTCGAGCAAGCAGAATGCTTTCACTCACACAATTACCGTGACTAAGAAAGGATCTTTGACCCCGACGATGGAGAAGTAATAGGTAGAATAACTGAACAGCAAAGGAGCCCCTGCAAGGGGTTGAGAACATGCGCCGATGACTCCCGCAATAGTTCTTCGGAGATTAGAACCTTTGAAGATCTCAAAGAAGGACGATTTACCGCCAGATTGGGTGATGGCTCTTTCGGCTTCTATGGCTTGCTTTATGACCATATATTCGTGGTCCTGTCATTAACAAATCAGCTGTGCTCTTCGTAACAAGCATAATGGGCGGGAACTGAACTAACGACATCATAATTCGGAGCGGTTCCGTAAAGCTTTAACATCGATTTCTTGGCCTGCTCCTCGTTATCCTTTCGAATATGATAGATGTGAGACTCTGGTACAAAAGGTATCATGAGGACAAACAGCTGGTATAACCGAAATGAGAACAGTCAATCTCGTGACATTCTTTGAAGGAGATAGGGCAGACGGGACAGCTTACACCGGTGATGACAAACTCAGAAGCGATCAAAGGTCTCCAAACTTCCAAATTGACGGATACTTGGATCTGGGTTGCGACAGCTCCAAGTAGTTGCCCACCCGCGAGGAAGAGTTGATAAGCGGCCATACTAGTACCACGAAGCTGGAATGGTGCGATCTCGGCCAGGTAAACGATCAAAGTCGTCTGGGCGATCCCTAGACCAAGCTTCGTTACCATACCTGCGCCCATGAACCATTTCCAGTTCTGGGCTGTGATCGACAGGATGGATCCTGTGAGGAACAGCGCCGAGAATAACATCATTGAGCCCCTGAAATTCGAAGGGTCAGCGAAAGGAGATTTGGTGCACGAATAAAGGTACTCACTTTCGACCTATGGTGTTGGAGATGAATCCTCCAGAGAATTGACCAAAGATTTGAGCCATAGCTGGAAATCCACCCAGGAAAGAGACAGTGAGACCTGAGATCGCAGGCTGGCCATTGATGGTTGTATCCGCCATGGTCTTTACGAATGCTTGAAGTGGTAAGATATTACCCGGAAGCTGTCAAATGACAGGTTAAGAGTCTGCTTCGTAAGGCAGAACAAAATCCGCTTACTTGGCCTTGGAACTGTTGAAGGAGATTCAGTCAGCAAAGTTGTCAGGTCCTGGGGAACTTACTCCATCATTCAAACCAGCCCAACAGGCTATAACGCAAAAGAGGATGGCTTTCCAGAACTGTCGGAAGATCTGAGGACGGGATAGATCTACACCCAAGAGTCAGACTTTTCACCATGATGTTTTTGTTACACTTGGTGCTATTCGTTACCTACCAGCATACTTGGTCTCCAGTGGCGCATCCCGAAGTCCAAACTCTGGATGCTCCTCGGCGTGATGTATCTCGAAGTCGCTCTTCTCCTGCGCGACGGGTAATGCTGATTCTGGGGAAGTCATATTGTTGTAAAGTTGGCTTGAGGGGAAACTGGGGCTCCCATCCTTCAGGTTGATCCTATTTTATATATGTTCAGAGATGTCGACCTGACGAGCTACCGGACAATTTCCATAAATCAGTGTCCCCTCCCGTCTCGAAGCTTCGGACACAAGATCAATCAATTTTATCGCCGTATGGTGATGTGTGCAACATGAGCAAGAACCAATTCTTGTTCGGGGTATCATGGGTGTCCTTCCGGTGCCGCTTTTGCCGTGTCACATTCCTGATCTACGAGACGGCACTTCTGCATTACCGGTATGAAAACTTATAGCCCGTTGTATAGTTATATGCGCCGACCGGCGAGTTTCTCATCTACGATGTGATGAAGTGGAGGATGTCCACTTAAAGCTGAATGCAGAAAAAAAGGTCCGTACACGTATGGGAATGACTGTTCGCATTATGAGAGAATGGTCCGGTGATACGGAGGTAGGCAATGCAGAGGTATGACGAATAAGCTGGTACAGTATAAATCCATCCAATCCCTCTTATCCGCTCTGCTCTTTCATCATCGCATCCACCGAAGTAACATCTCTTTTGACAGTGCGACACACACCAAGCGAAAGTTACACTCATACCTGTCAAGACAATGTCAGCCGTTCGCGCTCAAGGTTCAGATCTTCTAGCTGCTGCAGCTACCAAGAAGACTGCTCGATCCGCCAGAGTATCCAGCTGGGATCATTCTGGTATGTGTACCATACCATTGCGCGGCATCATCTTGGTGTATGCAACTAATTGCTCGTTCTTCTAAAAGGTAAAAACGAGGACGCGTTTATTGTAAAACCTGGAGAATCCGTCGCGCTCGCAGATATCGAGGGGTGAGTCGGTCCGAATCTAACATAACTTCTGTGTTGGCATGCTTGTTGACCACCCGGTGGAATTCATCCTACAGCCCAGGCGCCCTTACGCATCTCTGGTTCGTCCAAGCTTGTCGAAGAATCCTGGGTCCGGGTGCGTCCGCGCCATGCTTACAAAGGTGACAACCAGAGGCTGAATGCACACCGATTTAGGACTCATCCCATACACGAAGACCGGTGTAGCTATGATGGAAGTTCACCCAGCCCTGGGTCTAGCTTTTGAAGACAATGATCCCGACTAGTAAGCGACTCCTCCCCGTGCGAGCATGACAACTCGTTAATGTGACGCATCATAGTTACCGAAAAGTCATCATCAAGATGTTCTGGGATGATCAAGAAGAACCTTCCGTACTTGCTCCATTGGGTGATTTCTTCTGTATCGGTGAGTCCAGCTCTGTCTCCACTCCCATCAAGTATCATTGCAGCAGTCTTGACTGATACTGTACTATTCCGTTGACTTTCATAGGGAACTCGATGCCCGCCAACTTTGAGTCTCTCCCATTCTCTGTCTCGGTCAAACCATCTGAGATCCTCAAGTATGGTGGTAATGCAGGTGCGAACTGTTATCTGACCATGCCATTCAACAAACGAGCCAGAATCGAGATTGAGAATCAAGGAGAGAACGCCTATATTCAGGTGAGTTCGCATCGACACGATTTTATCATACATAGAGCTGACTGATCGACAGTACTTCTATATCGACTATGAGCTCTACAAAGACCCCTTACCTCAAGATACCTTGTACTTTCATTCGATGTGGCGACGAGAGAACCCTACGGGTGGTTGGGCACCTGCCGAAGTGCAGACCAATTCTCTGGAGACTCAGGTGGCCAACCTTGATGGTAAGGATAACTATGTGATCCTCGAGACTGAGGGGGAAGGGAATTATATCGGATGTAATCAGTCGGTCACGCATTTCCAAGGTGTAAGTGAGGAATCACCACGAGGATAGTAGAAGAGATGATGAATGCTGATGCGTTTACCACCGAATCCGATTAGACCTGGTGGGGTGAAGGTGACGATATGATCTTTGTCGATGACGATACCTGGCCCCCTTCCTTCCATGGAACAGGGGGTGAAGATTACTTCTCTCAAGGGTGGGGGATGCAGAAGAACGCATTCTCATTTGCCGGATCGATCATCCACGAGGACGATGTACCCAACACCCAGGTCTCGTACCGATGGCACTTACCTGACCCGGTGAGGTTCTCAAAGAAGCTAAAAGTCACCATGGAATCAGGCCACGGGAACCATCTCAGGGATGACTGGTCGACCACCGCGTACTGGTATCAGACTTTACCTGGCCCGAAACTTTCCCTACCTCCCGTCGAGAAACGGTTGGTCAGAAGACCTACCCTCCCTCAGGATGATGTTCCCGCTGCTGATAGGGGTAGGATGACGGATGAGCAGAAGAAGATGGCGGAACAGAGGGATCAACGATACGAGGAGTATCTCAAGGATCGACAAGTTTGGATTGATAGGAGGGCGAAGGACTCGAAGGAGAGAGCGGTCAAGAATAGGGAGATCGCTGCTGAGATCAGGTCTAGATGGTTGGCTGGACTTGGGAAGTAAATTGATATCTCTTTTGTAAATCCGCTGTATGCCTTATGCATTCAGCCTGATTCATTGAAGTTATCTGTCTTCAGTACTGCTTTGGTAACGTTCATCAGTCCAGCAAGGGTACGTCGTTGCATCAGGCATCTACTTTACATAGAAGCGAAGATCAGCAATGGTCATCTCCAAGTTGATGGGTTCACGTAAAGATTGACTAAAAGATATTGAACGTTATCAGGTAAATTGATGGTGATATGACACCGTGATTAGCATATAGCTGGTATTGGCGTCATGTTGATCATCGGTGCCCCAGCAATGTCATCAGAGAAGGGGGTTTTCTGAGGAGGGAAGAAGGGTTGAAGTATGCAAGGCCGGGATGAGAGGTCAACTCACATATGCATCTGTGATGGATTGTTCTTGATAGCTAGTTTTTATAGTCAATTCACGAGCATGAGTCCAAGCAAGACAACCAAAGGATACTACAGTAGTTGCCAGTATCCGACGAGTATGCAGTACCTATATTGGGATAAAATGAATGAAAATAACGATAAATAAATGTCCTGCCACGTGCCACACCCCAATCAGACGGCATCCGAGAGTCCAGTGTAGTTTATTCCGTTCCTACAAAAACATCCATCCATCCATCTATTTATCCTCTTCATCATCATCCTCATCATCACCACCCTCACACCCTTCGAGCACCATGGCATTCTCACTCCTCAGATCTCGTGGGCTCAGAGCTGCTACCCGATCAGCGGGTGTAGTAAGTATAGCTCAAAAGAGGTCCAATCCGGCAAGGCTAAGCTAAAATGTAACATTTAGCGACCCGTTCGATCCACCCTCCCTGCTATGAGGTTCCTCCAAACCGATGCTGACAAGTCATCGCCAGCTGAGGAATTGCCTGAATCGGGAGACAAGCCTGTGAGTGGACACCCTTTCTCTCGTCAGGTCAGGTCAGTAGATCGTGTGGATGCGTATCTGATATTCTTGTTTTGTCTTCTCTCAGTTCACAGTAGCTCTTCACGGAGAATCATTCCACTCTTACCGATGTGATGCTCCTTCCAACGAGATCTCCATCACCAAGGATGAGTTGGTAAAGATGTACACTACTATGGTGAGTATCGATTACCTTTCGCTGGAATATCATGTATACTCAGCTAACAATACCCATCTACTCTGTGCTTTCTCCCTTCGTTAATCCTTCTTTCACTTTGGATCATCGATCTCTCCTGTCTTGTAATGCCGTTCAACTCATACGCAACAGGTTCAAATGAGAAGAATGGAACAAGCTGCCGACGCCTTGTACAAGCAAAAAATGATTAGAGGTTTCTGTCACTTGGCTATCGGTCAAGAAGCTGTTTCTGTCGGTATGGAACACGCCATCGATGGGGACGATCGAGTCATCACTTCGTATAGATGTCACACTTTCGCTGTATTGAGAGGAGGTACCATTAAGGGTGTGATTGCTGAGTTGATGGGTGAGTTGACGAATCCATCAAATTACCCAACTCTCAAGTTTTTCTGGAGAAGGACACTACACTAATCATTCATCCTGCATCGCATCACAGGCCGAGTCGACGGTATGTCATACGGTAAAGGTGGTTCTATGCACATCTTCACTCCATCCTTCTTCGGTGGTAACGGTATTGTCGGTGCTCAAGTGAGTCACTACTTTGCTTTCTCCTTTCATCTCATAATCAGCCGCTCATGTTGTCTCAAACGATAGGTCCCCGTCGGTGCTGGTATCGCCCTCGCTCAAAAGTATATGAAGAAGAAGACTGCTACTTTTGCTCTTTACGGTGATGGTGCCTCTAACCAAGGTCAAGTGTTCGAGGCCTATAACATGGTGAGTGATTTCGTATCATCAGCTGAGGAACTATTGCACAGAAGTTGACTCGTTTGCATTGCAACCATTAGGCCAAACTGTGGAACCTCCCATGTGTCTTTGTCTGTGAGAACAACAAGTACGGTATGGGTACTTCTGCCGAACGATCTTCTATGAACACCGAGTTCTTCACTCGAGGTGACAAGATCCCAGGTCTCCAGGTGAGCGAAGGTCTTCTTTAGGATCGGAGCCTCGGAGCTGATGTACTTCTCATAACAAGGTCAACGGTATGGATATCCTCGCTGTTAAGAAAGCTACTGCCTGGGCCAAGGAATGGGTCACTTCCGGAAAAGGTCCTCTGGTAGTTGAATTCGTTACCTACAGATATGGTGGTCACTCGTGAGTTGGATACCCCCTGTACTTTCAATGGTACAAAATGCTGATGATCATCGCGACACAGCATGTCCGATCCCGGTACCACCTACCGAACCAGAGATGAAGTCCAACAGATGCGATCTGAGAAGGATGCTATTGCTGGCTTGAAGAGATACATCTTGGAATGGGGAGTTACCGATGAGGCCAGCTTGAAGGTGGGTACAGCCTTCTATTACATTGGGACCCCTTAAATAGCGCTAGACCTGCTGTCATATTGCGGGCGTGCTTGCTCACGATTACTTGAATATCTAGGCCATCGACAAGAAGGCCAAGGAGGAAGTAGACGCCGCTGTTGAGGAAGCCAAGAAATCACCTTTCCCTGATGTCGAGACTTTCTGGACCGATATCTACGTGAGTGATTGTTTACATGTCTCCCTTTGACCGATGACGATCCATGATTAGTGCTGATACTCTACCTCACACAGTACAAGGGTACCGCCCCACCCATGATGAGAGGAAGAGAGAAGGAGGAATACCACGTCTATTCTCAAGAATAGAGTGTGGTTAAAACTTAGGGTTATCTCCTTTTCTTTGTTCTCATCTTTGTATTTATCTCGGGTAAAGTAGAGTTTGGATCTGCTCATACGGATATGAATCATGGTTGCTCATGCTTGAGGTAGCGACTGTGGTATGCAGCAGGGTGGCATGTTCGGTCAATCGACACCAATCAAAGTATCAATACGACGTGGACAGTGAAGATACACAATGAACCAATACTAACTATATCACTCGGTGAATGCAATGCTCTGCTGAACAGAAGCTGTATACTATAAAACATTGAAATATAGCGTGCTCCTTCACAACTCGGTATCCACCCAGCCATCAGTCCGATCCACCTTGACATTGAGGGTACATCAAATACCCCTCAACGGCCATTATATCCTGGGGACTTACCCCCCTGTAAAACCGTCTTCGAAGTCGACTTCGGATGACCTCTGGGCTGGAGTGGGAGTTGGTAGCGACATCGGGATATCGCGCTGTTATGGTTATGTCGTATCCCTCCGGATAGATGATATTATGGTTTGGATCGGCCAAAACACATGGAGGGGGATTGTCGAGGGTCGATCCGGAGTGGAGGTATATGGTGGATCTGACTTGTTGGGTGTTTGTGTTGTGGTGAGGTGGAGCTGTGTGGGTGTGGGTATGGGCTTGAGCGGTGTCTTCTTGCAAGGTGGGAGCTGTCAGTTGGTGGGTGGTGTACGTTAGATCTCTCATGGAGGGTAGGTACGATTGGTCAGTGGGTGGATTCGGAATTGGGTTCAGTAGGGCTGGATCGATGTGGGAATTACCCTGTAGGTTCTGATTGAAATTAGTCACAAACCCAACAGGGTCAAGAGAAGGTTCGATGGATGTGCTGATACCTTGAAGAGACGGTTGTGTTTGATCCATCAATTCAGGATGGTTGAGGTAGTACGGTGCTTGGTCAGTAGAGTTGACTAATGAGTATAATTTAGAAATATCGATCAACAACATGTTATATACAGCTCCTCATGAGTTGTGAGTCGTACCAACGCTCGACTCGACTTACAGTTGACCATGGTATATTGATATTGTGCGCTCCCACATATCGAGGCAGAGGCATCAGCAATACCAGTATCAGTATGAATATCGTAGACCGGTTCAGGTGTATGAAATGCTATCGATCGGTTCGCTTCGGCTGCTTGGTTTCGTCGGTTGAGCAGTACCTCCCGTTGTTTGTCTAGGTAGGCTCGGAACTCTTGAGCAGAATCAACATCACGATCAGTATCAGGATCGGGATTAGGGTCACTGGTGACTTCAGTCAAAGGTGCGTTGAGGTTTTGGGAAGATGACATTTGGGGGGAATGAGTGGATAAGTTATGCGTATGGTATGACTGATATGAATAATATATATAAATCTTTCATATATGTGTGCGTAAACTATAAATGCTATTGGCAATACTTTCTTCATCATGAACGAAGATAGACTATACAGATAGTTTATCAACAGACGACAAAGAATGCAGAATCCAAATTCCAGAATCCACGATGACCATTGCGATGGGTTACGAAGGCTAGATCAGACTGCTGGCGGGGTGCCCCAACTGCAATGTAGCGAGCAAGCTTGGTATTTGGTATATCTCATGTCTGATACCTGACAGGTGGTCTTGATCCTTTGTGGATGCGTGCTTGTCGGCGAATCCACCATTTTAGCGAGTTTTGAGTCCATGCATCGGAAGGAGGGGATGATATCGAGTTGGAGATACCTCGGGGTAGATGGTGTCTTCTCAAGTTGTTTTTTTGTTTTTACTATTGGATAATTGTGAATAGTATGCTGTACAGGTTGGGTTCGCGTAGCAAGTACCCAAGTCAGCATGTCTTTTACTTGTAAGTTGCTCTATGATTGGTTGGTTGGTTGGTTGGTTGGTTGGTTGATCGGTTCCCGTAGATCTAGATCTGCTGTTATCTCTTACACTCGCTTAGTTATGTGCTATTTACGTAATTTGTGGTATGTATGACCCTGTTCCTTATCATGTTGATCCCCGCCTAGCTCGGTACAGTAACATGCACACTGTACGAATACAAATCAATATGAGTAGTACAGTAGCACAATGAGTATTGTTACGCAACCTACGCAATTATGCAATAACATTGTGCATTATGCATTCACCCATATGCAATTATTGTATTTATTCATTGCATTGGCTTGGTCAAGGGTAACAACGAGCGACGAGTAACGAGTCAAGGAGACCAGAGAGATACGTAGATAGCATCCTTTGTGTGTTGCTATTACGACTCTACTGTGCCCCCCACTCGGACCATACTAGATTCTAGATCCATCTCATTCCACCCTTCCCCCCACTCTTGCAACTACATCGACATATTCCTTTGTCATTTACCATGCCTTGTAACGCTACGACCATCACCATCACCACCACCATATTGCATACCTATCCTTATCCCATGCTTCGGTAAATTACGGCAATCCCTATCCAGTACTCATCTCATTCAACACCATCACTCACCATCCTCACTCAAGCTACACCACCATGCAGGTCGACAGTGATAGTCATCACAACCCGTACCACTCCAGGCTCAGCATCACAGACCTACCCCGCGAAGTGATCAGGTTGATAGCACTCAAGATATATGATCCATTGGAATTGACACAGCAGGACCGTCTGAGTGAGTGCTCTCTTCTTCCCTCCTTTCACCTCAGTCACTGATCGACGTATGCCACTCAATCAGCATGGGGCATATTCTCCACCGTGGACATGCACCAAGAACGGCAGGACGACCTCGCATCGCTCATCTCACTTGGGATGGTATCTCGCAAGATACGTAGAGAGGTTAGGAGGATACTATTCACTTGTGTGAGGGTGTCTGGCGTTCATTGGGCTGAGGAGGTCATAGAGAATAGGGATGGGTGGGCGAGATATGTCAAGTGAGTGGATTGTAACCCCATGTCTGTGTTTGGCCATTATCAGCGACACTATATCATCAACATCGCTATACACGTTGCCAGTCTTTGGACCATCGCTTGACTGATTGATGCCTCTTCACTCCCGCAGAAGCATCATCATCGACCTGACAATGTTCGATTCCGACCCCGACGCCTCTACACGCACACGTCTTTCTCCCGTTGACCCCATGTCTTCTTCGACCACTTCAACTGAAAATAGTATAATCAAACCACGATCATGCTGGGCCGAGTCCTCCTTGCTCACCTCGTTGATCAATTCCCTACCGTCTCTCAACCACATATCATTCTTCGCAGATGCCTCGGACGACTCGACCTTGGCACTCCTCTTCGCATCCTTGATTCCCCATCCTTCCCTACATGCTATCCCACCTACCGTCCTCTCCAACTCTCCCTCAACCCTTTCAACCATCTCAGGATCACATGGATACCCACATAATAACAACCCGTATATTCCCTTCACCCACCGATTGAGATCATTCGGATGGAGACAACGTGCAGCTCCTCCATCAAATTTCAGGCAGTTCAGCCAATCATCCACCTTCGTATCTTCTTTGCACCTCATCCGACACTCTCATAACCTATCGTTCTTGGTATTAGATGCCGATCTGGACGAGTTGACCCTCCCGGACATACTGACGCCATTGAAGGAACTCCAATTGAGAAGATCACCTGTAGGCGAAAAGAGCCAGTTGATAAGTCTCATGATTTGCGGTCCGATTAGAGATTGGGACAGTGTAGGGAATGGTTTCTTGAAGAGTATGGTGAATACCTTTGATGGGATCAAGGAGTTGTTCATTGATAGACCGCTGAAGAAGTCGACGAAGGTGAAGGAAACGAGTTTTGAAGATTTCGTGAGTTACCTCTATCCATGGGTGTTTCATCCCCCTTGCTGTCTGTACAAAGGCATTCACTCTGGGTAAATATACACTGGACGATGCACTCCGAACGTACACACGCGCATCTCACAAATACAAAATTTTATATCCCTTCTTTATCATCGCAAGCAGCTAACAACCTCAATGACCAGACATCCCTCCTCGACCCACTATCGTCCCTACCATACCTCCGTCTCCTCCAAATCGGTTCTTACACATTCACGACCCCTCTCCAATCATCCATTGTCCGACACCTCTCACGCACTATCCGATCCCTCCTCGTCGTGGGGCTTCTAGGCGAAGAGGGTGAGACCGTCTGGTGGGGCATATGGCGACGAGCCTCCTCACGAGGTATGAGGTATCTCCCAGAGGGAGATGGGCAAGGGATAGGGGAGTACGATGATTATACAGATACGAGGATCAAGTTCCTTGGTGATGGGGAATTGAGGGCGTTGGAAGAGGAGTATGAAGAGTGGTTGAAGATTTCTAGGCCGCCCACCCCTCCTCAAACTATTATCAATGAACAGCTTGAATTGCAGGGTGAAGGCGAGGATGTGAGGATGACGCCTAGAAATACGTTGTCCCCTGTCGTACTTGATATGGAGAGGATCCATGCTTTGGGGTTGAGTCTGGACGGATCGGGCTATGAAGAGGAGAGGGGCAGACGGAGGAGTGTTAATGCAGGGGGAGTCATGGAAGGTGAGGGACGGAGGGTGATGAGTCTCGATAGATTGTTGGGGTGAGCGGACCTTGGGTCTTGGTTGGGAAGAAGAAGAACGGATGGAAGGGTGAGGTGTATTTATGGAAGCTCGGGGGAACAGACGGATCGCTACGATATCATCGATCACGCGGCGCAGGAGAATCAAACTGTTGATTACTCGCAAGGGCCATCCAGCACACCCATGTATCGAGATCAGTGAAGGAACTATCACCGAAGAAAGAATAAATACATCGATTGGATAAGGTGATCAATTGTTGCTCAAAATTCTTCATGGTTCAAGAACCTGTTTATATGTTGTACAAACCATCAGATGTACATGGTGTATAGTAAGCGAACATTCACGGGGAGTTTCAAACGTCCAGCAAGGTGATAAGCTGAACTCAAAATGACCCCTGAGCGTGGAAATTCAAGCTCAGCTGAATTTTTTTAGACGCTTGCTACCAAGCCTCAAATCAGACCTACTCTGAACGTCATCAAACGAGACCATGACCATGACCATGACAATTCATTTTACACCAAAAGCCTTCAGCAGGGTACGGACGCCAAAACACGACCTTTCGATCGATCAACCAGCCATGGGAAGGGAGTACTTACGAACCAAACCATCAAAGTACCCTTCCTCCACACATACTACGTACCCACCACCCGTTACACAGCGCACCAAGACAATCATGGCGTATTACACGCACACTGATACACACCTTTACGGTGCACTTTGGGGACTTTTGGTGTGAACTTAGTCACCTACCCTTCTTACCCTTTGGAGTAAGCTTGGTTCAGGAGGGCAATCCCACTTCATAAGAAGTCACGATCAGAACGATTTTGCCGACTGTTTGATTGATTGATTGATCAATTGACGTGAAAAATGCATGTTATCGTATACCATAAACCTTGTGCGCGGTTTACTGGTGGTTTCCTCTGCGACCAGAAGAAGAGGCGAGAATATTGCGGATGTACATATATATTGTGTGTGCTTGTGTAGTGATCTCATCCAAGAAGCCAAGAGGCTCATGTCTTCTTACTAATCTGATCAGTCTAACTGACCTACACATTCCCATCATCCACCGACACTTCAAAATACCATACACATATATACAATACCCCACTAAATACCACTTGAGATAGACAACCTGGAGAGAAGATATGCCCAACCCACTCCCGAGACTATCCCCTCCTCCAGAAGACCAGCCCGACACTCGCGATCCCATCGAGGTAGCGCTCAAACAGCACCTCGAAGATGTGAGGGAGTGGACAGAGTGGATGACGAATGGTGATCCGAGGGGTATCGGGAGGATGGATTATGGGATTTATAGGACTTTTGAGGAGTGGGTTAAGAAGAAGTGAGTAGAGTTGTCAATGATTGTCTAATCCTCATTGCGAAGTATGGAGTGAAGAGATTGGATATACCGTCGTTCGATCACATCGTCTTGGAAAGGAATGGACCTTCCTCAGAGCGTCTCGTCGCTATTGGGCTGTGCTGGTGTCCCAGCAGAACGGATGTCTGCTGACTTTATTTCATCGTGCCGCAGAGAAGCGCTGGACATTATCGATGGGATACTCCAAAAGAGATTGACCTTGGGATTCCCATATACCCACAAGGTGAGTCGGATCAATCAAGCTGATCAGACTTCGATGTAATATCTCAACTCAGCTCACTAGCGATACGATGCTATTGGATACCAGGCCATCATCCTCGCCCAGATCCTTCCCTCCGACCGACTCGCCCCCTATGCCAAACTCGTCGAGCCCTTCCTCCCGCCCAAACCCCCCGCCTCTCCCGACGACAAACCCGAGATACCCAGATACTTCAACCCCCTCATTGCGGCCGTCGCTCAGGCCCTCCACACGGCAGCTTCGGCAGAAGTGGCAAAGCAGGAGGCAGCGAAGAAAGCAGCCGAGGAGAAGAAGAAGCTTGAGGAAGACGTGGAGAGATGGGAGATGTGGTGTCATCTTTATGGGAGGAGTAGGGCGGATTGGTATCCCCCTCCGGGGAATCCTCAGTGGACTTATTGGGGTTGGAATGAGATTGGGCATGAGGATTGGTGGACGGGGAGGAACGATTGATCGAGAGTCCAGTCTAGGAGTACTGATCATCGATAGTGTTTGTCACTTTTCCCTTTCTTTTCTCTTGTGGTATTCTTGCAAGATCGTTTGTCTGATTGTGTTGTAATTGTTCTCCTCAATCATCCTTATGCCAATGTCTGATCATCCATGTCACACCATATAAATACATCTCGTATGATGATCTCAACCCGCATGCATTTGCCATCTTGACTAACATATGCCCCGAACGCACTCGCTGTACAAGATATAAATTGTTATATGCATATCAATTCTCATACTCATATAAACTCGTTACTTCAACTTTACCTGACCACAAGAATCGGTTGATGTCATGTATACTTCTCATGTATCTGTCTGTCGCTTCTTCTTGTGACCCTTCTTCTCAACACACATATCCTCAATTCAATCACATTCCTTCCCTTCGCATCCGGACACTTGATTTACCGCCCTGCCTTTATCCTGAATTCATGTCATCTTCCTCTCATACCCTCCTTCAGCTTCGACTAACCACAAGAAACCTTTTCAACAATCCTGATTCCCATAGATAGGGATACTCCCCTTCCAGCACACAAACTTGATCTCTTCACGAATAGTATGTTGTGTTTCTTCACAGTTCAAGAACCAAGAACGTCCAATCTCAATAACATACCCCGCTAATCTACAATATTGTGCAACTTCATCCTATCGGTCGTCTTGGCACTTGAGGGGGTCCCACTGCCCAACAAAGGACTTTGGTTCCTTGAAGAAGAGATGATCCCTGTACTAGCAGATCTTTGACTTAACACCTCATCCCTCTCCCTATCTCTCTCAGCAGAAGACAAGATAGGAGGTAATCCCGCAGAGTTCGGTGCACTACCGCTACCCATGGGTCGATTCCTCGCAGTAGGGGTAGAAAGACTGAGAGGAGGGAGGGTGACGTTATTCGGTGAGACTATTTCCAACCTATCTCTACTGGAGGAGGATAATGGTCTTGCGTTATTGTTATTACCGAATGTCGATCCGGCGGATGAAGTGGGTGAAGGCTGGTATGAGATCGAGGTAGGTCTGGTGGGAGATACCCTTGATCGTGGAGATAAAGGTCTGGGTCCATCTCTCATTCGCTGTCTTTGCGGTTGACCCCTTGAGGACATATACCTTTCCCTTTCCCTCTCTCGCTCCCTCTCGATCTCGCGTTCTCGTTCTCGTTCACGGGCATAGGCAATCTCCCTTTCTGGTTCTTGTGGATAGGTATCTCTCCTTTCCCTATCTTGCATCTGAGATTGAGGCCAAGGTGCACCCCTTTGACCTGATGGCTCGCCATATGGGGAACCAGGGTATGAAGGTGTTCGCTGGTGTTGATGGTATCCCCCAGCTGAAGGAGGTTGTTGGCCATGCGCATAGTATGGCGATTGCTGTTGGGCATGTTGAAAATTGGGATGTTCGGGTGGACCATACCCTGGTGGAGGTAGTGACTGATGATGTCTACTAGCCGAACCAGGTGCAGGTCCAGGAGATGGGTGTGTAGAAGGCCTACCAGAGTTGGACCCGTAATACTGCGTAGGATATCCAGGGGGATAGCTGGGTGAAAGTGCTTGATGGTTTCTGTATGGATCAAAAGCAGATGGTGGAGGTGGAGGTGGCATATGGTGGCCACGACCTGGTGGAGGATAATTCGGGTGGTATCCCGGTGGATACCCGTTTGAAGAGGATGACTGAGGTGGATATGATGGGTGATATGTTGTGGGCTTCGATGATGCCTCTCCGTGCGATGATGTGGGTCTATAGAACCTCGCAGCGGATTCTGCTTCATTTGGAGGATACCCTAGCGAAGCGCCTCTTGATCTCTTGGCTTGATGATGATGTTGTTGTTGATGCTGAGGTGGAGGGTGCTGTCGTTTGTGCTGATCACTATGGTGGTGTGCATAAGAATGATGATGATTCGGAGAACCATAGTCATCTTCCGAGTCGGCAGCATCGCTCTTTCGTTTAGACTTCGTGATACGTGCGGCAGCTAAAGGAGAGGGGAAATAAATTGGCTTCAGTGCGTTGCTTCTAACGTTTGGCAGACTTTGAGCTTTGATACGAGGAAGATTGTGACGCCGAGGTTGGGTGGCAAGAGCCGGTGTACTTTGATTTGAGATCAGGCTCGAAGTTGACTCACGTTGACGAGGATCTTTGCGGACTCGGATCTTCAACCCTTGCTCTGCAAATGACTTGGAAAGGTCCGTTGCTTCTGCAAAGTGAAAGTCAAGTCAGCCAACGAATGACAGCTGAGATGGTACTTCGACATCACTTACTCGACATACCAGGGAACTTCTTAGCCGAATAGACAGAGAAGGTAGAGGTAAACGTGGTGGTGCAATAGTACACTTCTTGACTGTATGCCCAGCGTCGGTATCAGCTGAAGTTCTCTTGCAACTTCACACAGTCACTTACTCAACGATCTCAAACAGAGTGAGTTTCAACTTGTATCTCCCCTCCTTCCTCACTCCCAAATCGGGAAACACAAAGAAAGCAGCATCGGAATTATCGAGGTCCTTAAGGTGGTATAAGGAAGATACGGGCGTTCCGGTCAAGAACCGAGTCTTCCCATCATCGATAACATGCAATTCATCTTCGTTCTCATCACCGCCCACAAGACACGCAAAGAGGAAGTAGTAGGGGTCTATACATAGATCAGCCACCGACCCTTGAGCACTGCTCACAACAACAATATTGCCCACGAATGTAGACTGGCCACTCACTCTGCATGAAAGTCATACCGTTTGGACCTGGACTAGGACGCCTTAGCGGAGTTCTCGATCTGGGATCAGTCGAAGTGATATCTTCACCATTTTCGTCAATCACTTTCAACTGTATTATCGGTGTGGGATCAACTGGTCTCCTGTCGGCTGTTGGGCGAAGCATGATGATCAAGGATACGTCCAGTCAGCGTCCGACATTACTGTATGTATGTGTGATCTATAGGCGAACTCACACTTTTCCCCAACACCACACATCCTAGCTTGCACAGGCTGCTGCCTCATCTTCATCTCGTATTTTCTGAGTACGCAATGATGATCCGTTGCGAGATGTTTCACACCGTCAGAACGATGTGACATGGGTGTATCAGAGCGAGTTGGTAATAAAGGTGTCGTGTGAGTTGGGGGTGTGGACGGTCCAGCCGATGGAGAGGTGATACACGAACGAGGGGAGTTGCGAAGAGAAGAACGGTTGTCGTGGTTGTGTTGAGTCGAGGTAGGAGGGACATAGACGAGTTGATAGCCAGGTGGTGGTGGTGGCAAGTAGAAAGGGACGATGGAACACATCCTGTTAGCGTTGAAGCTCTTATGGTGGTTCATATGTAATCAGAAGAAACAGAAACAGAAGACCAGAACCGAAGAAAGCAATTAAATCAAGGAAAAAGCAAGGATAATAAGGGGCAAGAAGAACCTAGAGAAGGTATATGAATAAAGCTAATTGACATCTTAAACAATAACAAATCGATCAAACGGAAGACGGACATGCGACAAGGTAATGTTGCTGTGTTGCTGATTGAGCGATCTGATCCAATCGACCAGACATGTTGATTGTTGAGTGGGCAGCCCTCTGGAGGAGCGTGATAGCCCTAAATTGAGTGAGAACAAAAAGCGATATTGTCGGCTTGAAAGGTACTTCCAGCGAACAAGGTTGCAAGGTTGAGGTGAGGATCCTTGACCATGATAATGATGGAAATGTCTGAAGCAGCGAACTATGGGAGATGATCCTGTGTTGACGATTGAGATATACACAATCAATCACTGTGTGCGTGAGTGTGTGTATCGGATAGGGTGTGATTGTTGGTCGTTGTGTCTCTGCAACCCTGATCGAACCTCCAAATATGCGAGGGATCACAGATATACACCGGACAGAGGCCTTGAAAGGTGTGTGAAGTGGTGGTGGTGTTGGTGGTGGTGATGATGAGCGACATACGTTTGTGTGTGAGTATTGATAGGGCTGTTTTGATGGTCATGGATGATCTCGTGGAGCTGTGGGGGGAAGAGTTGTTGGTCAGTTGAAAGGCACTCATTCGTCGTCCACGGTCCTTCTGCACCTCGACCAACGACCACCACACTCACACAGAACACGGACCGTGAACTCACACAATCAGTCTATCCTACATTCTCTTGGTCGTTCCTCTCGCCGCCGGTAGGATCTCCACCTCTGCCTTGCAACAGCATATATCCATCCGCTTGGGGCTGATCCTCGTCCACCATCAGTGGGTCCGACTGTCCGCCTCCGACGTATCTCCGCACTTGCAGTATGATCACTTGACCCACTATAATATGTTGTGTGTATATCCATTCGCTTTACATCTTCGAATGGTCGTACCTTCTTCTTGATCCCGGTGGTATTGTCGGAATTCGATGTCCGAGGTAGAATAGGAGAGAAGCAGTCACGGAAGGGGGGATGCGAAAGGGCGAGAGCGAGAAAATTCAAGTACGTGTACCTCTCATAGGAATCATGGAGACAGAAAGGAAGATGGAAAATAGGGAGAAACGAATGATAGGAAGCAAAAAATAATTCTAGTCTTATTGGAGAAAAGGTTGGATGTATATGATCAGCACTTACATGTTTTTTCTACCTTGACGTCTCTGAAGTGATAGATATAAGGAAACATTATCAGCTTGGGATGTTCTTCAACGTCATTATTGCCAGTGCCATTGTCGCACGGCAACAGGGCATGCAGAATCAACACCACTCACCTGTGCTACAGGTACATATTCATAAGCATAATCCACACCTTCTAACCAACCTTTTTCCTTCCCATTGCCATTGCCATTGCCATTGCCGTTGGGTGTGCTACCTGACTTCTTATCCTGTTTACCGGCGGGGGCAGCAGGTCTACTGGATCCTTCCCTCTGACTACTACTTCCCCTCGAGGAGGGTCGGATGTCATCCATCGGTGGTACGACCGGCATGAGGGTTGTCGGTCTATGCTTGATGACGAATGAAGAAGGTGGGACGAGTATATATACTCTTTACGAAGGGATGGGGATATGCTAAATTGTGTGTAGTCCAAGGGTTTGTTTTATCTTATCTTTCTTGGTAGGGTAGTGACTAGTGATTGTAAGAAGGGGAAGGGGAAGGGGGGCGAAGAAGGGGTTCCGACAAGGAGATTGTTGGTTTTATAGTAATATTATCGATGATGCCGATGATGAGAAGGTGAATGTGAGAATGAAAGTTCTCTCCTCCTCCTGATCAAAATCCAAAGGAAGGGTTGACAAGATGAGTGAGTTGTTGATGTTTGGATCTTCTTCCTCTCGACTTTGATGGTGTGTTGATGGCACCGGGACTGCGGGAGAGGAGAGAAAACGGTCAGTTGGATGATCAAAACACGATGAGAACCGGTAGTTTGGGTAGGGAGCTAAGGAATATAATCGGACGGATCATTATGATGCTTAAGCTTCTCCTCCTTGACACCTCGATCAATTAAACACATATCACCTCATGGTGATGAGTGATGATGAAGAGAGCATGCGGTACCATCCAAACGAATAAGAATTGGACCCTATCCCAGTGTATCATCTCCTCTTTGTCCAGACCTTGTTTCCAACATGCCCATCAATCAATGTCACGCCCTGATGCATTGGGTTCACCATCAAGAAACGCACAATCCATGACCCCCCCTTTTGCGTTTGCATTCTTTCTCCGACTTCTTACTCTTCGTTAGATCAGGGGGAAGAGGGACACCGTATCCAAGTGAGAGGGATGACCACCATGCACTTACCCAGATATCCAATATTCTAGTTTGAGATCTTAGTTCTCCGTCGAATGCTTTGTTGTACCTTTTCACCCAAGATCTGTATACGATCACTCGTAGGGATGATTATGTGTTACCGCCGTGGTTACCGAGTCGAGAATATGCGTCTTGTTACGATCAGTGCAAGGGGGAGGCTATGTACAGATATTGAAAGACCCGTCAGTCAAGTTTCAGGGAACAGCATAACGTTTTGTTATAGGTTGAGAGTGGGTGTTGAAACGATATTGGGAATATATATCATAGTATCACAACTCACCCTCTCCTTTCTGTCCTGTCTTTCGGGTGGGGACAATGGAGGGTGCTGATGAGTCGGTGAATGGGAAGGATGAGGTGTGCTGGGTACTCGTAATTATCGTATCAAGTGAAACACTGAAGATGAAATGATGAAAGGAGTAAGGAGTATGGTATCGGTATATCGTGTTATGGCTTTGAGGTTAAAGGGAGGTATCAATGATTTATCGGTGTGAAAGGAGGTGTACAAGTGAGTGGGGGTGGTTGATCAAATGAAACCAAGTCTGGATTTAGTCGACTCGCTTCTTGTTGTCGTTATCGTTGCTGTTGTTGTCCTTGTCGGCAATGATGATAATGCTCGCTGTGGAGAGTGAGAGTGAACAATGGACGATATAGGAAGTCGCACTCCCCTCTCCTCTTTGTTTCGTTGTCTTTCTTTTTTTTTTGGTGTTACTACAGTCGTAGTGCTTTTATGTCTGTTATCCTTGTGCCTGAAGCTGAAGCTGACCTGCACTCCTAAGCTAAAACTATATCAACTCTTTCTCACATCCGACAATCCCCTAGTGCGTTACTGTTGGGTCTAGGTCTATCTTCAAGGCAACAGAACGCAACTGCAGCCCATCACTCTATGCATATTCATCATCACATCATACCCAGCTCGCAGCCCTTCTGTTCTCCATCATCATCAGCATTGACCACCAGCAACTTTTTTTCCAGTGGTCAATCCCCGGCACAATAACATCACTGTTACCGTAGCCAACAACCCTAATTATTCTGTAATCAGGCACTCTGACATTGTAACCCCACGTTATGGGTGACGCCTCGACTCGTACTCTGTCAGGAAAGAAAACCCAAAACTCAAAACCCTCTTTTTCGTTTTTCTCCCCAATCCAAGGGAGTGGAGGTGCGATGGAGTGAGCGTGACGTAACCCAAAGCAATAGGTCAATTCTTTCTTTCTCCTTCTTTGGTGATTACAAAACTCGGTAAGAGACTGCTTGTTTCATCTTTCCGTCTTCATCTCGTGATGGAGATCATTTTCTCCATAAAACTCAAGATCGGACATAGACCGCACTCGCTTCCTTGGGCACTTCAAGCACATGTAAATGAATGTGAAAGTTATTCCACATCACACAGCCCTTAGCATGCGGCAAGTGTCCATCCATTCCAACAAAGAACAAGGAAGACATTTCGTCATTTTCGTTTTTTTTTTTTTTTTTTTTTTTTTTCGGTGGCGTCTTCGGTAATGTCTGATCAAGTTTGGTTTGTTATTCTGTTGTTTGCCCATGTCTTGCAGCGTTGATGCTCTGGCTCGAAAGAGATGATCGAACGTACAGTACTCTACTCATATATCAGATCTTATCGTGCCGAAGCGGCTTGTGGGGATCAAGTTACCTCTTTCTCAAGAAGCATAAAAGTACCGTATCAACCTTTACGCCTCTTATGTTATTTGTTCTTCTTCGCCCACGGTAGCATGCGATACTGTATTCAAAACTCGCTTAGATCTCGTACAATGTAATAGTTACAAAGTTCACATTACACGCTGAGGGCGGTAAATCCTTGCCTTGCGAAAGCATCAACAGCTATTTGCTCGTAATAAACATCATCTCACTTGCTCGGGCAGTGGCACTCGTATCGTAATCCACAGATGTATCGTCTTGAATGGTCAATACTGTTTTACCTAATAAAGCCTCGTTCGTATACATCCAGTCATCTCCAATACAATTGTTCCTAACTAGGATAGTACAGCTTCCTTCGAAGTTTTTCCCTTTCTCCCTATCATCTCGTAATTTCACTTGGACTGGACCATGGGGATGTTAACAAGTCCCATCGTGTCGATCGGATCGACGAACGTACCATCCAACGACCATGAGATCAGATGCCATGAACCTACAGTCCCTCAGGTGTCACGTTTACAATACGTCGTTCTGAGTCGCTGGCGGGGAAACGGAAGCGGAAAAAAGACAGCTCCCAATGTAAGCGGAAGAAAAAGACAGCTCTCTCTCTCCTTTGATCCTCGTCTCGTACTGTATACAGCAGACTGTTCGACTATACTGTAGTAATCACAAAGGATTCTTGCTACTTCGACTCGAATGCGATTCGACTCGAGTCAACTCGACGACTCGACACCGGGCTCCAAGCCACGAGTTATATATGTATGTCATGTTTTACTTGCTACTGTAGACAGTAAATTAGAGTGTTTACTCCTTGTCGCTTAAGCAAAGCACCTATAAGAATCACACCATCATGAAGCACAGTCCATCAACCTCGGTAACCTCGGTCCCATCATCTGACCAGGGTATGCCCACCGGTACCGTCGCTGGACAGTGGACGGTAAGTCATAAAAACCGCGACGAAACGTATGTGACCAACACTCTACCTTCCACTGTCGAGCGTCGAAGTGTCTACAAATACGAAGAGGATGCTGTCGGGGGAAAACGCGTCATATATGGTATCGGCGCGTTTGACAAGGCCACTGGGAATGACTATTGCTGGGAAGGGGATGAGAATCAATGGAAAGAGGCTCTATCTTCGGGCGGTGGTGATAATACTACTTCTTCGAACGCAACCGAGATGCTGAAACGTGCTGCCACAGATCTCAATATAAATGGAGATAAGTTGATTTCGGAGAAACGGGAGTTTGCCACCGATAAGGGTGAGAATGTCACCTGGTGGACTGAATGTAGTGCAGATGGGCCTGAGCAGGATACAAGGTACTGCTACGTGAAGAGAAGGGATGTTAAGATTGAAGGAGAAGATGTTGAAAAAGTGTTGTACAAGAACTTCAGTCTTTCCGAGCTTGAGCACGAGGCCGAGAGGAACGCCATTGCGTCTGAAATTTTCTCAAGGATGCAAGGCTTCGAGGCCTCAAGGTCTGATGGTTCTCACGATACCGCTACGATGAGAGGTAATGCGACCACCTCGAAGACTTGCTCCGATGCGGATGGGCGCATAGCTGGAACCAAATATAACTCCAAGCAGTCCAACAAGTCAGTGGGGGAATCGCAAAGGAATCCGAGGATATGGAGCGACACAATTTTAAAGGCGTATGAACTTCTTAAAAGGGGAGATCCGACCGGTAGAAATCGACTGTGTGGCCACCAGACGCAGACCACCTCTTGCAGTAGCGAAAGTAACGCCGATCGTTCCAGGTGTACCGACGGACCTACTAGCAGGCACACACGGGGAGCCACACAAATTACGGTGTAATGGGTCAAACAGAACGAGTTGCCCTCTTCCATCATACCAATTGATGACTTGTCATTAATATTTCAGGATGAGGTTGACAACTCCCAGCAATGCTACCCACGAAATACATGTTGTTTACTCTCGCATATTTGTCATATCGTTTTTTACATCACACCTGCACTTCGTGTCTTCTTATAGTACATCACTGGACCCGATACACAGTGTCAAAGTGACCACACCGGCTTGGCCTCGCTCATCCTGCAAGAACCATGATATTTTAAACAAATGTTATACCATGCGGATGTATACCCATACCATATTTATTACAAATCCACAAACTCATAAGAACGCCTCTTCCCGTACTGTACATTGCACCATGGGATGAATATTATGCTTGGTGACGGTGTCCCTACAGCTCGCCTGGAACCTCAGTACGCAGGTCCCTTTTCAGGGCTTATTCTCGCACACGACGCTTGATCATGATTCACGGCTTACAGTCGCACAACGCCTTTGCGCGTGCATGGCAGGGGCTCCTTGTGGACAACTCGCAGAATGTTATACATCAGGTTAACTCAAACAATTCTCTACATTTCTTGCGGATCGTCACTCAGATGGTACATCTATTCGGCAACCCACTGATAGCTTGCCTGAATCTTCTCCGGTCTATCTTTCCCCAAATGCGCATCCAGAATATGTCTGACATCCTGAAAATCAATGATCATATCGTCTCTCGTATTTGGCGCAGGTTCGACGATGATGGTGGAGTAAGTTTGATTCAATATCGAAGACTCCTCGTAATTGATAAACTCGATTCTGGAAGTAGGAAGGAATTCAAGCAATAACGATTTCTGAGGTGACATGAATCGATGGTTCATCAGACCCCCGCCATGAGGACCGATGATAGCTGATACCCTGTTGGCCAATTGGTCAATCAACTTGTCCAGGTCGCGATACTGAGTTTCTTCGAATAGTTGTAAGGTCTCTCCTTTACCCCTTTCATCGAGAAACTCCTTGATATCGCTCAGGAGTTGTGCTTCGTTCACAACTCGACGACCACCGTTCATCGCTCCTCCGTGGGATCTGGACACGTATAAAACCTATAACATGCTATCAGCAATCTGCCAGCACACAGGCTCCATCTCATGGCATGAATGGTTTTTGATTGTGCCAGCAGTGTGCAGCGGGTTAATCAAGACTCACAATGTTCTTCTGGGAAGTATCAAACTCCTCGTCAGACATCGTCCAAGGTAGCTTGAGTATCTCCAAGGCTTTCCAACTCAGATACGGATGTACGAGTGGGGTTTTGCATGAGTAAATCAGTTTTTCCAGACTCAACAGCACCTGAGAGCTTGGATTATGTTTGATCTCGTTATCCTTTTCGTCGAACCCTAGCCTGCTCCATAATTGGGGCACAAGCCCTGATACTTTCCTTCCGGTCAGCACGATCTGCTTGACGGACGACGAAGACAGATGCGACGCTTGGGCGACGATGTGTGTGACCCTATCTAGGAAATGCTGGAAAGACCATGCGTCGGGTGAATTCACCAATAGATGGGATTCCGAGGTGGACAATCTCAGCTGTTGCTCAGTTGAAGATGTTGATATATCAATTGAGCGATTTCGAGGAGCCAGGGATAGAGCTCCAAGTCGCGCCAATGGACTCATACACGTCTCGGCGGCCCAGGTATCGAAGTTCGCTGGCGGTCTGAACTCCACATCGTGGATGACCTGGAACATCGCACTATCTGGTCAGCTGGACAGAATGCTGTGCAATTCATCGATGGTGGAGGTTTGGTGTCAGGGGGACGAAGATGATCCAGTGTCGATGAACTGGGCGAAGAAGGTATCACTCACAAAGTTCTGTCCGTGCTGGCTCTTATAAACGATGTAATCATCATCTTTCCTCATAGTAGCTCTCTCCTTTATCGATTCAACTGCTTTCATCCAGATCTTGCGATGTTCATCCCTGGCGAAAACGGGTAAGGGAAGCGCGAAATCGGGATAGATTAACTCCTCGGCGAACATTCTTTCTTCCAGCAAGTCGTTCCCGCCCATCACTGATCGTGATGCTCTCAGAGCTATGCATGGTGCATACCAGGAGGGGGTCGTTCTTGAGCAACTGGATAGCGAGAGAGGTGCCCATATTGAGGATGTCAGGAAATTATTGCTCCATATTGATTTCTCTAATCCGTCCTTGTATATTGACTCGATAGTCCCGTTCCCATCGGTAGCTTGGAAATATCCAAAGTAGGGCGAAATATCATTCACGGCAAATTGTATGTGACGATGCGCAGAGGTCGACGATATATATCCCAAGACTCCAGCTAATGGTAACATGATTAAGAGGATGACGGTCGTGATCCTTGACTTCTTGTAGAGATAGTATATCGACTTCCTGCCTTCTTTCGCCGTGAAGGATTCAGACATGGTATGGCGTCGATATCTGTTCTCATCGTAATGTTCGAGCGGGAGAAGTGATTCATCTGTCATAATTGGTACAACTGTCAGCTTGCGTATCCTCGATGTTCAGTGACCAGGTTTTTGGCATCCACACACCTTGATAACTCCGTTTCGTATATTGATGCTTACTCCTCAAAGTCCACATCTTGGAAATAATCTATGTTTCGCCCCTCGTGTTTTTTTTTTCTTCCTTTTCTTTCTTCTCTTCTTTTGCTGACTAATTCGAGGGACGGTTCGCGCTTTCCTGTCTGCCTTCAGATGAAGGATACAATGGATCTATGGGCGAACGAGATTATCTCCAATTCTAGTCAACTGGTGCATGAGTTCACAGTATACATATATACATATACATATGCAGACAAGACAAGACAAAAGGTTCATCAGACATTGTTTGATATGTATGGTGCGTGGCGATGCAACAAGACCAGCTGTGCCTGAGCGGTCTTGGTCTCTTCGGTAAAACCCGTCAGCTTGCAAAGCTTAAGGTTTCATCAACCCGGGTCCATGCCCTGAATCAACGAGATAGACTGCGGAACAACTCTAGAGGTCGTGTCGAACAGCCTGAGCCTGATAATAACCCCTCTCATACGCCCGTCTACTAGCTTCTCTTACCATCTCCTCGATCTTCCGTCCCTCCTCAAGAGAGATACTGCGATACAACCTCGGTTGAGCAGTCCCGCTCGAATTGAGATCGGGATGCAGCTGACTATCGCGATCATAAATTGGTGTGATGGACATGTCGAACCCCTCTGGTTGTTTCACTACCATCCCTTCTTCAAGAGCTGGGAAGGGCCCGTCAGATCGACCGGAATGGATATACGTCTTTACGTTTCCTGGGTCACTGATAATTGCTGATCGGAAGGCTTGTCTTCTCTTCGGATCATCATATCCTTTGGAGGTGGTCGTGGCGTCAGAGTCCGGCTGGGGAGCAAGGGTAGTTGGCGACGTGAATCTGAGGTCGCGGCCGATTTTTTGGTGAGTATTGCCAGCCGAAATTGCTGGGAGAGTTCGCAGAGTTGAAAGGATGGATCGCCTCGGTTGAGGTAAAGTCATTTGCGCTTGTGCTTGAGAATAGCGGGGTACACTTGTAGCATCCAGCTGTAATGACGGTTGTTCAAGCTCATATGTCCCCAATAGGACTTGCTGACCTGTCCCTGGAATTACCGCAGATGCTGTATCAGCACCCCGTGGGTAGAAATCTGGGACACCAGTGCCAGAGGCTTGGAAAGCGTCTGACCCTGTAACATAACGAGGCTTTGGGGCTTTGGAAGCAATCTTCAGTGGTATTGAGGTAGAAGATCGAGCTTGATCTTTCTTTGAAGGTTTTCCAGAACCACTTTTCTTCAGAACTTTGGATTGCGAACCAGAGCCTGAAGATGGTTTGGACTGTTTCTTCCTATATCTACCAAGGGTGCCCCCGGATGGAGCATGCTGACTCCCCTGAGAAGCACTTACCGAGTTTGTCGAAATTACAGAGGTCGATGGTATCTCGCGATGATTAGGATTAGGGTTAGTATAGTACCTTGATTCAAATCAGTGATGGATGGGCCATCGCGGCTGGAAGGCTTTCTTCAGCCCATGTGTTGATCCCTATACTGGCGTGAGGATCGTCTACAAAACAACCTCACATGAGCACATTCTCCTTGATATGAGTAGACTTGGGAGCTTACACTGGCCTGGGACCCAATAAACCTGCTGATCGATCATGAAACTGGATCTTTCGGGGTCTAGCTGTTCCTCGCTCAGTGCATGACCCGAGAGACTTTGCTGGGTGACGTTACTGTCCGCATTGAATTGACGTTCACCTTATGGGTCAAGGTGCGCATCAAAGTCGTTTTCGTTGCTTGTCATTTTCGAAGAGATTCATGGAAAAGGGGTTGAAGACAACGTTTTCAAGATAGAGAATTACGTTAGGAGAAGCGGTGGCGAGGCGGAGAGGCTCATTTGGCCTGAGGTAGCGGCGCATCTTGCACTAACCGAGATCGTGACTGAGTGAGAATCATGTACAGCAGAAGCAGTGACCGGCGAATCAAAGGAGTTCTTCCGTTCACGGGCCGTGTGACCTACTACAGCGATTTCCTCGTGGCGGCGGACTGGACCCTTTGTATGTGACTATCATTTGCCTAGACCCCAGAAGGAGCATTCAAGCTAAAGGCCAAGTAGTATCAGTCGTTAAGGCCCCAAAGCTCCCGCCTAGGGACTTTTGCTCTCTGGGAGGTCGAGAAGTTGCACACTGGAGGAGACGGTGTGGTACTTCTCGAACCAGAGGCGATGATAGCAACAAGTAGGCCGAGTTTGCATCGAGGTGTGATCTAGTTAGAGCTAGTCACCCGCGAGACAGAGATTCATCGTGGACTTCTCACGTCATGTAAGGTATTTCCCAGTCTTAGACCCTGACGCAATAGCCAAGTTTCAATGCAAGTGACATAGGATGTGATGCATACTGCACGATTCAGAAATGAGATGGGTACAGCCTGGAAGCTATATTAACGATAATCACTAAGGGATATAACAGTGTGACCGTGGTACAAGAGGATTCGCCACCATCAGATAGCAGGATCCGACAGACCGTGAACTCTCTTCAGCAAGCACTATGATCTCTTTCGTGTTCACCTGGCTTCGGTATCGGCATCTCCGACCGAAATGTGAGGTGCATTCGAAGAAGTGTGAGGCTCGGAATCAGCTGAGCGTGACGCCTCGGTGGATTGACTGGGTCTCGAAAGCCCGTCGGCGCCTATGACAACATCAGACTTGCCAGTCAGCAAGGCGGGCAATCCATCTTCACAGGCTTGGATTATCTGGTAATCTTGTATAGGAACTTCACTTACTACTCTTAGGTGAGATTTGAGGACTGTCTTCTCCCGATCGACGGAATTGATTCCAGTTTATATTACCTAGTGGTCCGTTGGTGGGGGACGAGGTAGAAGACGTTGTGGACATTGCAATTCAGGAGATACCCTTTAGGTCTGATGAAGAGATGGATTGATACGAACTTATAGCTAGACTTGAGTGTGCGGAAATCTCGCTTTTAAGTGTTCGGCTTGCACTCAGCCCTCCTCAAGCGAGAATCACTGTTTGCTGCTACAGTGGTTTCTGGTCATGGTCGCAGCACACGCAGAAGCGTATGAAGTCGGAAGACGCCATAACACTCCTTTCATCTCTCGACTCAGAATTGGAACCTCCCCTTTACCATCGTCTGGATATCAGAAGACTAATTGTTCGAGGTCTTGCCTGACTTTTGCCTTCGATGATGACGGCGCCGCTGTAGCGGGTATATGCCATGTCAGAGGTGAGAGGTATTTGTTGGTCTGTCCGAGATAGCTTGTCAGATGAAGAAGCAGAAGGCAATCTGTCCAGGCCTCGAGTCTAGACCGGGTCTCGCAGCGTCCACAATGGAGGGACATCTTCTGTCTCAGCTATTACATATAGACCAATCCGGCAGAAAAGCTCGCTAACGGGTCGTCTATGGGATTGAGTCAGATACACTGAACATGGTGTGCTGTAGAGCAAGCACAGCTCTGAGGAATGTCACAAAGATGGGTGTGACGTCGAGACAACTTTGGGGAAAAGTCTCGGAAATAGTCACGAATCAATGCATGGATGTGTATTGTATACACGGAGTACGCTACCGTAGATCCAACAGCATGTACTGAAATATCGAAATAGATTCGGAAAGCATGCCGCGAGATGGCTCAAAACTCGAAAACTTTCCGCACGGATTACAGCTTCTCAGTGTAGATCATGAAGATTTATCTTTGGGTGTACCAGCTTGGCTTCCCATCTCGAAGTAGACCTCATCGCCAGATTCCGGGCCCTCCGCGATGGAAGTGATGGAAGCAGCTGAAGAAACCAGACCAGGCTTGGGGACACCTGAAGCCCACGCTGTTACTGCATTTGGGCCTGCCACATCCGTAGCTGTGGTCGAAGGAAGCGACCCGGATCGGACACTCGATCCTGATCCTCTTTGGGATCTCTGGTATCCTCGTCTTCTGCCAACGCTTTTGGTAGTGCGAAGTCCTTTTGCCTGGTTGAAGATGTCTATCATTCGAGGGACATCGCCTGGTCTGACCAGTCCTCTAGTCAATGTTGCTCCATCGGGGTTATCATATTTGTACGATATACCAGCCCAATTGAGTGGCAATGGTTCATGCTCAGACCGATCGGGGAAAAGTCTGCTGTACTCTTCCTTCGAATTAGTGACGATGCTGTTAATCTCGGCTTGAAGCTTTAACCAATCAGGTTTTCTGTTTTCGGTGATCCTGAATTCGGGTGGACCGAAGAGGCTCCCACTAGGATCACTGTATGAGATAGTCAGAAAGTCCTTCTTTCTGCGTTTGCCGCCGGTTTGCGTGCTGTCCCAATTAGGCAGTGGACCGTAAGGATTGTATCGAAAAGCTGAAGTTACGAGGTCAGCGATTTCTCTTTATCCCGGCCTCTCCTTGAGTACAGTGCTGTTTTGTGCCCTAGCACTCACCAGCAGCAGGGTTATTGTCCGACAAGCTTGGCGCAAGTGGTCTTTGAGCCCCGATGCGAGATTGGTCCAAAACGGAGTATAGGAATGGGTGATCTTGTTGAAAAGTAGACATGGGTGGAACTGCGAAACGTGATTTAAGGATACCAACTGCTATATCTGATCGCCTGATCCCAAGTTGAACAAAGCTTACCGTAGCTTTGCCCAGGCGTCCGACCTGTAATTTGAGCTGATCGGGAAAGAAAGCGTGCTCAGTAAAGTGCTTTGGGCGAAGATCTGCAGAGATGAATACTCACCCCAGCTGGGGGGAATCGCTTGAGCTGGAGGTTGGTCAAACATCCTTGGTCGGGATGGAGCCATCAAGTTGGGCTGCGGACCAGATTGTGCTGAGAAAGCATACCAGCTTCCCGGCCCTGTCGCCATGCGATTGAGCCCTCCGCTATAATCAGCTGATAGCATTGAAGGACCTGAAGAGAGACACCCGCCTGTCGCGAAGACGCGGTATCCCGTCACCGCCATGTAAGCGCCCACTGTTTCACACTGCTTGAACAGGTACTTACCGCCTGAGTGGAGCGTTGAGTTTGGCATATTGGGATCCCGAAGAAGCGCATTATCCAACCTGCTTGCTTGTGTCCCCGGCGCGAAGACAAACGGATTGACCGGTCTCGCTACCGTGAGTGGCAGAGTTTGAGCATGCCGCGGTATGTATGGTGGAGGAGAAAGTCTAAGAAGATCTACTTACTTGACGAATGATAGGTGCTACCTTGATTTACTGTGGCGCTGGTTCGAGGGGCAATTTGGGACGGTCCAGAGTCTCGTGACAACTCTTCGTCTGCCTCTTCGGTCTGGGATTGATCACCTTGTCTGGGCATTTTATCGTTCACCGTCGATATGATGGGACAGATTTGAATGATATATCATGATCATCAATTTCCGAGAGGTCCAAGGTATATATACATGCAGGAGCAATGGTCTTCTAGAGGACAGTCGAGAAGTGGTTGAAAAAGGGTATTTCATGCAATCAAAGGTACGATCGAAGGTCGTCCTCTTCGCTTCTCGGAAAAACAGGGGAGGGTTTCGCGATTTTGAATCGAGTCGAATGTGGTTCTCAGCTTTGTGCAATATGTAACACATGTGCAATCCAGACAGTACTCTCCTAAATACTTACAGTGAAGAGGTTGGTTAACCAAATTACCGTTGCAACAGAGTGATCGAGTGCCACTCGCCACGTTTTGCTCACGTGCCACAAACAAACATACGCGTCATCTCATCATGTAATGTTGATGATCCAAAGATCAAAATCAAAAAGTCGCGTCAACTTTCATCTCTCATCCCATGTATTCATTCGTCCATCTCACATCAGCTCACTTACTGCTCGTAGACCCAGATGAACATCCACAGCGATAGAGAACCATGACCCAACGCAAACGACCAAAAAGGTCATTTACTCCACCCAAGACCACTTCCCTGAACTACACCCACTTCATCGTCGGTACCATCCTTCCTCCCACCCGTCTCACGGGGAAAATATCAATCGTATGGGGTAAGAACGTATCTTCGCAGGTAGATATACCAAGAGTATCATTCTCTATCAACCAAAAATACACCGTACCAGTGGGATATCAACCCAATGATTATGTGGTTGCTACCGATAAAGAACGGGTGGACAAGTATGAGATCAAGATTAATATATACCATTCGCAGTATAACAACAACACCAAAGATGAGCGGATGAAGAACGATATAGTGGAGATGAGCAGGGAGTGTAGGGAATGGACGACTTCATTAGATGGGAGGGAGATTATGGTTGATACGACGGGGATGGAAGTTGTCAAAAAGGGTAAAAGACCGGATGATGAGAAGGTTGATCTGGTCGAACTTGAGTTTATAGGTGAGAGGGAGATACGGTATGAGAACGGTAGGAAAGTCAAGAAGATCATGCCTGGTGAGTAAGATGCTGGTGTTTCGTTGAATAAAAGTGTGTATACTGTATACTGATGGCTGCTATGTGTGCTCGTACATACGTAGAGATCCCTAAACCATCTCAAGCCCCTGAGTGGTTCAACCTAGACAGCTCCGCACCAACCGTCTCATCACCCGTTCAACCAACTTCGCAACTTCCACTTCCACCTACAAACAACAACAACACTCCTACATCCAAGAACGGTGAATCATCAAAACTTAGACCGTTGACATCTTTCCATCCACCTGATCTCACCCGTCAACCCTCTAGATCATCCAGTTCATCACATACCTCTAATCTACCTCGTCCTGTCAAACGACCATCATCGGAGCAAGAGAAGGAGAGCAACAAGCGGGTAAAAGGTAACGAGGATAGTAGTGTAGAAGACTCAGAGAAGGAAAGGAGGAAAGAACCTAGAACAATCGTACAGCTTGGTCCTCCTGGATTCCAAGCCTTCATTGATACAGTAACTTCACCTGTATCTGCGTCAAGAAAGGATAAGGAACAACATCAACCCATCTCTCTCCCTCGAACTTCCAGCTCAACTGCACTCCCCATCGCCAATCAAGCTGGAACGAATCAACCTTTGGCAGAGGATAGCTCGCCAAATCCACCTCACCCTTCCCTTCAATCACCTGCCCAGATCACCCCACCGGTCGTACATACCGCCTCCCAACAATCAAATCAACAGCCCACCGACCCCGCCAAGCCCGCCATCCATACGTCCACTCCTGTCCCACCTGCCCATTCAACCCCTTCTGCTCCTGAAAACATGCCACCTTTCCGATCTCCCTCAATCTCAGTCGATCTCTTCAACCCCACTCACGCAACTACCAGTCCCTCCTACCCATCACGCAGACAATCCATACCTCCTATATCTCAGAGCAGTCCCTCGGCTTTCACACCTCGAGCAGAACGCGAGCGACTGTCGGCGGCTCGAAGAGAGGCGGAGGAACGTAGAAGGGGGGAGATACAGGCTGCGCAGGCGGAAAGTAGTCGAGCTGCTGAGGCGAGGGCGGAGGATGTGAAGGTTTTGGAGAGGCCTTTATTGACGAATGTGAGTGGGTATCGATCCTGAGAATGGGATTGTCTGACCGAAGATCAACCATTTAGGGAATGGAATATACCCCACTGAGATATCTACAGGACTCACGCGTATGTAATGTTCTGGGCGTAGTAGTACAATTCACGGAAGTGAAGCATCCCAGTAAGTTGGAGTACACCATGGATGGTTTTGTTGATTGACAACCTCTATCAGGGGACTACATGATGTCTGTTGTTCTGTGCGATCCCACTCGTCATGCGCGCGGCGATCCAGCGTTCAGCGAAGAGCTGGTGGTTACCATCTTCCGAGGGCAGGAGTCCGAGCTCCCGACGGACGTATCCATCGGCTCGGTGATACTGTTCAGAGGGGTCAAGGTGAAGATGTTCGGCAATAAGACCAAGGCTCAATCGTTTTCCAACTCTAACAGCACATGGGCTGTCTTGAAGAATGGGAAGGAGGTCAAGCATGAGAACCAGATAATGTATCCGCCTTTGAACACTGAGGAAGTGGATCGAATGGTTGGGTTGTTCAATTGGCACAGAGACTTGAATCGGATTGGACATGGTCATGCTTTTGGAATGGAGTCTTCCCCTGGACTGTCTCAATCGGACACACCATCTAGAAGGTCGTCTGTGGGTCCAGGAACATCCAGGGGCGATATCACTCTTGCTCAGGTGACGCCTGCGATCTTCTTTGACGCGGTGTTCAAGGTGAGCCGACTTGCCCCCATATGTTACTGTGACTGTTACTCTCGCCTCTGTTTTTGTTATCTCTTTGGAACGCTTGTTGATCTTGAATCGAGAAATGGCTGAGCTTTGCTTTGATCGTCTACAGATCATGCATGTCGTCAGGAACAACCACCGCAAACCAGTGTTGGAACTATACATATCCGACGGAACGATCTGCACCGAATATCCAATTAAGAATTACCACAACATCCAAATCGCCGGACTACCCAACGAAGCTGTATGGACACTTGCGATCCATGAATTGCCTGACATCCATGAATTACCCAAATTCGATGTTGGGAATATCCTCAAAGCGGAGAATGTGAGGAGTAAGTTGTATAATGGGGAAATGGAGTTGAGCTGGTCGGAATTACCTACTTCGGATCAAGCTAGACAGGGGTGGAGGAAACGCAAGTGTATTTTGGTGGATGGGGATGATAAGCGGGCCAAGGCTATTGAGAGGTGGGTTGTGTCTTTTCACGAGTAATTGATGTTGTGTTGATGCTGATTCAGAGATCTCTGTTATTTTTGTCAGACGGCTACGAACACTGAAAAGAGGCGATACGATTGATGAGCCGCAATCTTCCAATCGATTATTCTCAGTAGATACGTTCCCACCTGTTCAGCCAACGACACCTCAACGAGTCCCAGTTTCGAATGCCTCACACAGTAATACAACATATATGGAGAACACACAAACTACCAATCAACCAATCCGACCACCTCAGCTCGCCACGCACCTCCGAACGATCCATACAAACGAAATGGACCATCCCCTCTCTTCCATCTCTAATATACTTGACAATTCCACTGTCCCAAATAAATATCGGATAATCGCTCAAGTCAAGTCGATCATATCTCGCTCACCATCCGGCGATATCATCCAGGCATATTGTAAGCATTGTAAGATGTCGTTCAAGAATGATTGGACGTGGTGTTTGAGCTGTAATGATACGGAGGGGGAGTATGCAGAGTGGAAGTATAGGTTTTTGGTTGTTCTGGTGGATCAACGGGGGATGGAGTTGGTGGGTTTGGTGGGTGATGATGAGGCTGTGAGTGTGCATGGTCAATTGGGATTGCAGTTATTGGTACTCTATCGATGTGGATAGCATGATAAGGTTTCGTAGTTGCGTATTATAGCTGACAAGAGGCCTCCACTGCAGGCCGAGTTCCTCCCTCCCCTCCCACCCTGGTCAAACTCCACCAACCCCAACGATATTCGTAAATCCGAGAGAAGAAGGCACGAAATAACAGCTCATGTGTACAATACCCTACAAGGAGCAAAGATGGATGGGATAAGGACAAAACCATTCATCGAGATGAGTTTGGAGGTGTATCATGTGATCAAACCTTTTACTGGTGGCATAGATGAACAGGATGAGCAGCAGAAGGTCAAGGTGATTGTAGCTAGAATGTTTGGTATGAGGGGTAACAGTGTATAGGAGTTATGGTTGTAAATATATACATGTTTCGTTGTATTACCTCGTATATGTTATGTATGTGTATATAAGTTATCGGACCCGAAAGCCGCTCTCCTGCTATACCCCGCATCATCATCACATATAACGTTATCCAGATCTACCAGGACCGCAAGCTGTTACCGTTTACCCGGGTCGTAATGAGATCTTGGAGTGTGTAGTCGTCATTTGCAGTAAACTCTAATGGGTGATTACACTTGGTATGCACTCGAACATCTTGAATTAGAAATTGCTCTAATAACCGGTTGAGTGGTTGTAATGTCCAGGCGACGGATAATGGTATAACCGTGATGTACCGGTAACTTGATTGATTCGTTGGGGACATTTGGGGATATCTCGGGTATACTTGAGTATCATCGCATCAACATGAATTAGACGCACAGGCAATGAGGAAATGAGCGAATGATGGTATATGGTGAAATTTTGATATACGAGTATAGGAGCAGGAGCAGGGGAGATAACGTAGAGGGAAAGAAGAGCAAGGGGAGGGAAAGAATTTCGTTATCATCTTTACTTGTACTTGTTCATGCATTCTCATACTGTTGCTATCACTGTAATATCTCCACCTTCACTCCTTGTCATTCCAACATCCCTTATCCTATCGCTTCTCTTTTGCAGCTGGAATCATCTTCAAAGCGGTATTTGAATTTCAAGATAACTCCAACTCGGAATCAAGGGATAACCGGTGGGTAGGAGTGATTTTTTACTATCCTGTCATATATAGCGCAGCAGGTAAAGGCGAGCGAAGCTCAGAGCAAGTCGGACTGATGATGACCTGTTAAAGATACTTCATACATCTCGCGGTCTACTCTACTCTCCAATTACTGCAGAGTCCGACCCCGACCTCCATCGACAAAAAGGCAACAAACCACGACCCTCAGTCTGCTCTGCTCAGCCTCGCTCAGCTCATATTCCGGTCCATCCCCATCCGCAACCCAAACAGTAAATCCTCGCCTCTTCACCCAACACGAACAATGCCCACATCATCCCCCTCAACAACGACACTCCCCCGACCCAGATCATCACCATCTCTGCACACCGGCACCCACCACACTCAATCCCAAACAAACAAGATGAAACGAGATCTATCATTCACTCCCACCCCTCGAGCCGCACAACCACCGCCCATAATGGTAGCTCTAGCAGGATGGCCCGAACCCATCTACGTCTCGTCTCTAGCCTCAGCTGCAGGTGCAAGCGAACGAAGGGGAAGTACCGGTATGGGATTCGAACCTCTATCTTCTGGTCAGGTTTATGATGGTGTTGCCACATCCACCTCTTCCTCCCCAGCTATACCCATATCATTGATTAATGATTCCCACCTCCCTAATCCAAGTAAGAAGATCAAGTCGAGGCCTGGTACTCCTCCTCCACCTTCATCATCTACCATTTACCATACGATCCCATCATCATCACCACCAATTATGCCGACATCGACAACATCAACATCAAGTGAGACATCCCCAGTTTCAATGTCACCCGGATTAACCGGTCCCACTAATTCTAATTCCGATAAACCCATCATCCCAGCCTCTATCCAAAACAAGCTCAAACTCAAACCAAAAGTCAAAACCAATCCCATACCCAATATCGTACCCACTCCCATCACCGCACCCAACCTCTCAATCTTCGCCACAGTCTGTCCGCACCTTACCGACCCATCACTCGGTCCATGTCCTTTCAAATCCCATCCTCACGATGTGCGAAATATGTTCCCTCCTACTTCCCACTTATCTCCCACTTCCTCGTCTTCCCCCTTGGGTGTTTCTGTGTCTGTTGGATCGTCCTCCTCTCCTCCTCTGAGCGACGAAGCCCTCTCTTCCCCTGAGCTGGAGAAGACTTTGGAGAATAGGAATCCTCAGGGATTGACCAATTATTTCCCTATTCCCGGAGCTGGTGCCCCCAAACCACGTTCGAGGACTGTTGCTCGACTTAACCCCAAAGGATCTTCTTCTTCCTCATCGACCAGCAGTGGGAGTGGGAGTGGAAGTGGAAGGAAGAAAGGCTCGACATTCAATGATCCGCGGTACGGAGCGATCTTACATAAAGGTAGGGCTTTGCCTGTTGTACCTAGTTGGGATACCACACCTGTGAATAATGGGTTTCCTGTGAATGGTGCTGGTAAAGGGAAAGAGAAGGAGCGATTGGACGATACGATGGATGTGGATCACAAGGTCAAGGACGAGGAGGATGTGGTGAATTCCGGCGAACTTCAGAGTATCGGGAATGGAACTGGGGTGAAGATGGAGGTTGAGTGATGGGCGGTTTGGTCTTTCGTTTGATTCTTGGTTCTTGGATCTAGTTTCTTGGTTTATTGAATCCCACATTGTAGCATATTTTATCAAATCAAAATTACATGAGGATACGCCATAGTTAATCTGGCGATTTTACAGTTACGCTCTCCATCTTTTCATTTTACTCATTGTGATCTCATCATTGGAACTCCCATTTCATATACGGTAGATAGCGGTATATAGCACGAAGGTCTGGTATACGGGGAGATGTATATATATGTATATAATACCAATCTACTATCTATATGACCAAACCAAAGTCCGTCAATCTGGATATACGGTATTTGACCATCTCTACGGTTGGAGCGTTGACTACACTTCCTCATCCGACGATACACCTTCTGTCCTTCCCGCGAGACTGCAAGTACATCATAATCATCAGTGCCACTTCCTGAGTCAGCGGTTCATTTCAGACATGGCGTGGGCTATCACTCACACAGCCCTCCTCCTCTCCCTACTTATGTTCTCCCTCCTGAACCCAGCCCATATACTCAGAGCAAGCGCTATGAGCGTACCTATCGTGGATATCTTGAAGGCTGAGCCGTAGCATTCTTCGCCTACGATACCTGCGAGAGAACACGAGTCAGTCAGCGCTACACGAACGAGGCGACCGTATGTGGATATGGGTATAGAGATCCCCAAGCAGGATGGGATGACTGTGCAAGAAGATCGAGGTGACCATAAACGTACAATCATGTTTCCCATCATCCGGTATACCCCCACCATCCCTCTTCAAAAGACTTCTGATCATTTCCACTACGTCTCCTTCGGGCGTGTCGGTCCCATCTTCAGTCCCGATTCGTCCGAGCTGACAACTCACAACTATCAGTATATCACCCACGTCGTATTGTCTACAGTGATAATGTAAGATATCCGGTGATGTCAGACAAAGATAGCTAATACTCACGGTATGCGAGTCATACACTTTACCAAATAACAGGTTAAACGCATTCCCACCTATCACGGGAGCTACTGCTGTCCAACCCCAGTTCTGCGAGAAGTGTTCTATGGGTCATGATGCAGCATGATCAGCCGATTTCATCAATATCTCGAATCAAAACGACCGAGACAAGGGGTAAAACCGCTACCCACTCATTCCGAACCATTCCAATACCAGCATGGGCATAACGTTGAACAAAGCACCGTACGCCAAACCTAGTAGAGTCGAAACCA
Source organism: Kwoniella bestiolae CBS 10118 (assembly GCF_000512585.2). NCBI lineage: Eukaryota > Fungi > Basidiomycota > Tremellomycetes > Tremellales > Cryptococcaceae > Kwoniella > Kwoniella bestiolae. The sequence continues at coordinate 2,570,090 of NC_089241.1, read as the reverse complement.
TCCATAATGATTGTACTCTGGTCGTTTCTAGGGCTGATACTTGGGAGATGGTAAATAGGATGGCCACGATGGGAAGGAACCATATCTATGGATATAAGGGATTTGGGGTCAGCTTGTGCCAGATATATCCCTCCAAACTCTCTTGTTCGTCTGGTACCAATGGGGGATGTGGGTTCATGAAGAAAGCCACACTTACTCGTCTTATGCCGAATTGATTCTTGCCGAAATCAGATACGACGCCTGCGCATCAATGAACAATCAGCATCTCCCATGTTCTAAAGTAATGGAGAAGACCTCATCACGCCATCCATACCTCGAGAGATGATGTTCCATTCGTTTCGTTGCTCGACCATGAAGTCAAGCAGGCTTACTCACCCCCTATAATCCTTCCTCCGCAATTCCAAAGACTAACCAGCCCAACCTGCTTCGCCTGATACCCCGCGACTCTCTGCTTATCATACACCCTCTGACCCTCTCTTCCCAATGCCAGTGCGACCGTCCCGGCGTTGTTTATGTACATCAAACCCGTCCCACACAACAATGAAAGACATACAAAGAGTATCCAGAAATCTATTGATTTGAACAAGTCAAATGGCGTGTGTGAGAGAAGAGTAGGTGGGAGAGATACGATGGATGATGATCTGATGTGATTTGGTTTGGCTGAGGAAGAATGAGGGAGATGATCGTCGAAATGCGCATGATGTACTTGGGGGTGTCGTCCTCTCGAGACTGACATTGGGGATCTTGATCTGGTCAATTCCAAGCTACTTGTCCTAGACATCACTCCACCTTCCCCATCGGATTGATATTCAAATTCCTCCGCTGGATGATGTATCACCACTTTAGGTGTATTATCCTCCTCGTTCTCGCCCACTGCGTGATACTCGTTCATCTGATCTTGAGGAGGGACAGCCTTAATAATCAATCCACCAAGTAACATCGGTACCCCCGTCCCCACCGCCAATAACACCAGTAATCCCCCCGCATCGCCCTTGTATACCGCATTCCCCAGCGTCGAGAAGAGGAATGCGGATAGACCGAACCCTGCTAATACTGTACCGCTGGCGCTTGCTCGAGTGGAGTCGGGGAAAGACTTGGCCGTAGCGTTTACTGCTGATGTGAGACCTGATGAGCCGCCGCAGCCTGTTAGGAACATTGCTAGTTCCAGGATGAACAGGCGGATTTGCGAGACATCGTCGGAAGTGGATGAGGAACGGAGAGAGAGGGTACCGATATAGAAGGCGTGAACTGTTGAGTAGCCTATGAGACAGCATGTTCCGCCTATTAGGAGGGGTCTGTCGAAGAGTATGTGAGGTTAGCTTATTTCGAGCATGACTCCCTAATCAGGAGTCTTGCGATGAGGGATAGATGGCAAGTGACGTAGGGTTGGTGATGTCCTGAGGAAAATCATGCATATAGAGATCTATATATGCAGAGAAGAAGCCCAAACTCACATTCTCTGACCCCTGGAATCTACCAATTTGCCCCACAGCGGTCCCGTGAGATATACACCCAGATTACCAGCCAGACCTATCAGATTGCCTATCGTGGAGGATACCACCAGCTTGGTGGCCAGTTGAGGTGCATAGGCCGAGTAGACGTAGTTACTTCCACTAGACGACAGCTTGATTAGCTTGACCACCGTGAGAAGCGAATAACATGCCGAGGCATGATCATGGCAAGATGCAATTTAGATGGAACAAGCATTAAGATCACTCACCTAGCCAGACCCACAATCACACACATGATAAAAACCCCTAACCTCTTTCTCTGCGTATCATCCCATTCGTCCGAGAAGGGGTATAACGTCTTCCAACTGATCCTCATGCTCGATGGCCCACCGTGTGATTCTGATCCATCTGAATGGGAGAATAATCGAGTACGCGATGATATCCGTGCTCTGGTGGGTGGGCGAGTGCTGGTCATGGTGTTGATGATCGGATTGGTATCAGGTGATATAGGTTCGCAATGCAGTATATATGTTGGGGGGATTGGTTGTGCAGTGTAGTATGATGATGATCTATCGTCGTGATTCGTGGATATTGTTGGGTATCGAAGCCAAAGCAGAGCCAAAGGGGAATTAATCACACAACGACAAAGGGATCCTGTCCGTCCTGTCTTATCTTGATCTAGCTGATCTTCAGTAAGATCTGATGACCTTTTGACTCTGTCCTCTGTCGCTTGATGGTCAAGTAGCCTGGAGAATCGAGGCGATATGAGCTTGGATGGGCATGTATTGTATTGATGAATGAGCAAAGAATAGATAGTAGACACGTAGATACAGTCGACAATCCACAATCCACAATCACGCTATCTACTAAGAATACTAACCCACCATTCATCGGATATGACCGATCACGACCAAACAGCATCGATAACCCAATGAACAATTACCCATATATCATGAGACATTCATTACATTACATTCACAAAGATCCCTTCTCGTAGCCAGTTTACCCCGAAAGAACGACCTGCACCAGACGATGAGCCAGCGTAATGTATTTGTATGTATATGCATCGTTATTCTATATATACAACCATCTCTAGCTGTTCATCGCTCACACCCACCCCCTCATCCTCCCCACGGATCTGACAACCTCCCTCTCCCTCTCTCCTTCCTCACCAAGCCCTTCAGTCCCTCTCAGCTCTCTCATCTCCTTCCTCCATCCCAGCTCATCAAGCCCCACAGCCCTCTCCCATTTCCCCAGATCATCCCATACCACGTCCAACGCCCCCACCGCGTTACTCAGGTAATTCAGATCAGTCTTCAGCTGAGCTACCCCTCCACTCGTCAAGCCGCGTATCGAAGGTAAGGTGCTTGATGTGAGGTGGGATAACAACGAAAGGGATAGAGATGATATCCACGTTGATAAGATTATTTCCGATGGTATACTCCCCTTGTCATCTTTGTTCTCTGATTCGATCTGTATACCGTGATATACCGTATACTCCACAAAAGGTAATGTATCCAAACTGAACCCCAATCCCACCTCCTTACTATAAACCTCAAATACCCTCAACAAATCCAATAACCCCTCTGAGACTCTGGAAATCACATCGGTAGGCGACAGACTGAATGTTGGAACGTGCAATTCCCCCTTCTTGGAGGGTTTGTCAGGTTTCGTCCAAACTTGTAGATGCGGGTATGTCTCGAGTTGACTAAGAAGAGGAGAGAGGATGATGGACTGTAAGTTGATTTGTGATGATTTGATGAGATCGTTCAGTGAATTTGACGATATAGGTAAGATGGGTTTGGGGATAGGATTAGAATTGATCAATGTATGCAGATCGATGGAGTTCAAGGTGGATTGCTGCAAGAGCGTGATTGCGCCGAAAGTTGTCGATCGTACATCGTAGCCTTCTCCAGATGTAGCTTTCAATACCTTTCCCACACCCACTAGGTGATTCTCCAGTATCCCTTCGGATTGTTGAAGTCTCCCTGAGATGTCCTTGCATGATTCCAAGATATGTAATCCCAATTGAAAGCTCGACCAATCTTCCGTAGAGTATGAATCCAACCCGTCAAACTCGAGATCCAATTCATCTTTGTTCGACTTTGATTTCTGCTTCTCGCTCCCCGACCGTAATTGCTCGATCAGCAATTTCTGCTGATCTGCCAAGAAAGTCGATATGCCCGCTTCCAATGCTGTCAACAATCCCAATGAACCGTACCCGTGCGTAAATCCATTACACCTCGCTATCGATTCTTCCGCTTTCCCAAATAGGACGTTCACGCGGTCCACCAAGCTTTTGGCTACATCTTTCCCTCTACTCGGCTGTACATCCGATGAAGACGATAATGCCGGATCATTCCTGATGATATACTCCAGATACCTTCTCTCCAAAGTCGCATAGGTAGATTGCAGGTCCAGGAACGGCTCGTACAGCGTATTCTCCCATGAGTTGTCGACAGGTTGGGGACCAGATATGGCAGGTGCTCTGGAGAACCTTCGGGAGATGGACATGCGTTTGGAAGATGAAAGGGTCATACTTGAATGGGAGGGTGATGGACCCGTCGGTGGGATTCCAGGAGAGATCCTCTCGGACATCGTATTTGATGGTGAGCTCGCGAGACCAGACTGATCTCCACTCAACATCCCTCCTTGGGTATTGAATGTCATCCGATCTATCAAACCTTGTATGGCTACTCCCAACTCCTCCGTGGCTTTATAGCATTTTATCAGTTCTGGCAAAGCCTCTGAACCGTGATATTCGCTGATAGCTGATAATCTAGCTGAGAGAGATGGGTCCAAAGCGTCGAAGGTAGTTTGCACGAATGTTGCCAGAATTGATGCGGCGGAGTGAGGAGGGAAGATTAACGGTATCTGATCGACTTCGGTGTGGAGTATTGAAAGTAAGGAGGCGTAGAATTTAGGTAAAAATACTGAAAATCTAATTGATCCTTCTTGGGTCATACCATCCCCTATAATAGGAGTTGGAGGCTCACTCGCCAATGTCTCCACGAGTCTAACCTCCTTCCACTGTGTAAGCAAATTCGTGGATTTCGACCCGAAATAATAATTCCTAAATTCCTCATCCCTATCTATAGACTTGAAAACCTGATGGAAAATTTCAACTTGTTCTATCTCATCCTTCATTAAGCTCTCCCTCAAAGCTTTCGACAAGTTATTTTCCAGCTCATTCTGCAAACTGACCAAGAGTCGTTTCCTATCTTCATACTCCGCCGGGGTATTTTGGAAAACAATCATAGACCTTGATGCTTCCTGGAGGCGATTGCCGGCTTTCAACCAATTTTGATTCTGTATGAACCCTATCAATTCGCTTTCCAATGTTGACCACGATTCAGCTTCTCTTAATATGTCTCTAGCAGATTCCAGGCGAGTCTTGAGTTTGTCCAGATGCGTGAGTTTCTCTAGACTCTTATTCGTCTTGTTCACTTCTCCGACCCCACCACCACCACTTCCTTTGGTGTTTGCTATTATACCGGTACCAGTACCAGAGCCAGAGGACAGGTCGATCTGCCTTGCGAACCTATCCTGGACCATACCCAGACTACTCGACAGCCCATTCGCAGACTCCCTCATGAACTGTAAATCATATGCTAATCTGGGTACTGTCCTCGATACATCATGAATGGACTGTTCGACCGCAGAATTGGTATCTTGAGATAAGAGTGATAGCTGGGTGAGAAGCTCGTTGAGTGATTTGTCTATCGGTGCGAGGTCTGGTGGTTGGGCTGGGTTTGGAGGCGGGAGTGGAGGTGGTAAGTGGGAAGAGAGGAGGGTGTTGAGGAATGAGGGGATGTCTGAACCTGATGCGTCGAGGGTGGTGGCTAGTGAGGAGAGGGCTGAGGGAGGTTCGGGTGTGGAGATGGGGATGGGTGGGTCGGAAGATGACATGTTGGGGGGTGATGGGTCTCTTGGACCTTTTGAGGGTGTATGATGTTGATATATGAATCTATAGACGTTACACCGGTCTCAATGTCAAGGTCGAGGAACACCAACACGAACAGGTCGAGAGATGTTGTCGAGCGTGTCTTGATCTTGGTCCATCGCCAGAGGACATACCAGCGGTGCCATGGGAAGTAGACCATCCTTTTTTGCTTACCACTCAAGATCTGATAAGGGAACAATTCTCCGATGAGCCGATGGAGCAGGTTGAGGGGTTAGTGGAGAAGATAAGGGTCATGACGGAGGAGAGATGGGATGAGGTGCAGCTTTTGATTGAGGTAGAAGATGAGGTGAGCAATCGGCTTTGCTTCTTTCCCAGTGACCACAGAAGAGATTTAGGAACCCATCCGCTGATGGTTCTTTCTGGTATCAGGTCAAAGTAGCATACATGAGAATGGATGATTTCGCCTGGCGGTTCACCTTGAAGTGAGCTCACTACCTCCCAGTTTCACATCTGACTTCTGACCTTGGTGATGAAAGCTGACGCATCGACCAAATGAACAGCGAGCTTCCCTCAGGTCAATCGATTTCATTCCTCACTCGTCATCTACTTCATCCCCTGACTGTACTCATCGCCACTGATCGATCCATACCTTTACCCCCCTCATCTCTCACACCCGCAGAATCATCCTCAAGATTGATATCCGACCCCGAAATCATGCGTGCAATACGGCGAGCCACCTCAAAACCTAAACCTCCTTCACATGCCCGCTCATCATCCCAACAGATACCCTCCTCGTCGAATGGTATAGAAGGCTCACCCACACCGCGGAAGCCTCCTCCGAAACGAGTAAGAAAAGCGACTCCGACACCTCAATCCTCCTCATCGATGCCACCCTCCTCTCCACCTAAATTACGACCCACCTCCTCCATCCCACCTGAATCGTCTCCGCCACCACCACCTCCAGCATATTCCTCTTCGCAACACCCGAAATCCAAAATCGATCAGTCTTCCTCACCTTCAGCAGGATCAGCGATGGACTTTAAGCCCCCAACGCAGAGGACGAAGAGGGAGAGAGAACAGGAGGAAGAAGAGTTGTTCGAGAAGCGTAAGAAAGATTTACAGAAGAAGATGGATAAAGGTGGGGTGGGGAAATTGGGGAGAAGGAGGTTGGCAAGGTGATAGACGTGCGTTGGGGATGTGCGGGGGAATTATCATGAAGAGAGGGAATGTTGGCTTTTTTGGATGTGTGTTGCATTCTCTTTGTAACACTGTGTGCCTTTGTCTGTTGTTATATATCGCTGTAATATGTATATTCCCATGACGGTTTCCGTCATTCATGATCTGCATCATGTGGTGTATCTTTTCCTTTTGTCCATAAGGTATCAACGTCATTTCAAGGAATCTCGGTATCAGAGTGAAAGCTGACTTGTCTATCATAATCCGAAGGGAGGATTGAACGGTTCATTGACACTTTTAATGCCCCCGTTCAGCTGAAAAGAGAGTAACGTCCGTCAAATACTCACACTGCTAGGGTGTCCATTCATGTTACAAATCATCATCACTGTGGGATCCAACTTTGGCACCGTTGAGAGATTAGCGACAGCTTGTTCTTCTTTCTCTCACAAGGGCACGTACATACTCTGCTCATGCCTATGATAGCTCTCACAATCAGATCAAGCACCAGACTGAGCGGTCGTACTTTACTGCGTTCAATCGAAGTCCCGTTCAAGCAGTAAACTGGAGAGACACGATCTGGATGGATGATAGCCTATTCGAACCCAGGGGAACACCGCCTCCGTGCGCGACAAAGCCTAGAATGGAGAGCTCATAACTGCCAATCAGTCTGTTAAGATCTAACATTGCGAGCCACAGTAAATCTGTTGCCCTTCACGTTGCGCCTTTGAATACTGAAACACATCTTGTCCCTGCATCCCTTGTTCCAGTTGTCTTCTCAGTTTTCGGTCCTTTCATTGACTCCGCGTACATCGGGACTCCAAATTCCTCTCGAAGAAGCCCAGTACAATACGCAAGGGGGTTAACTATGACACGGTACTGTATAAATACTGTACTTCTGAATCCTTCAGCGTGCATAAGCATGTATGAGGACTTTCTCTCTCATTTGACCAACACCTCAACCACTTTCAAGCATAGTACTATTCACTGCAGCACTACAAGATGGACACCTTACACAGCCCAATTTCCGAGTCAACTTCTATAGACACCCTGCCAGAGCTAGTATACACCAGATTCCAAGACAGAGATACCCGGACTGGCTTGCAAGCGACCTACTTGAAAGGCGAGATAAACGTCCCGAAGGGTACTGTCGCACTTCCGACCAAGTTTTACTCGACTGTCAAGAAGTACGACCAAGCTCTGCGAAAACGTTTCACTGAACATTTCGAGCAAGAGAAGCTATCAGACCTGCCAAGGAGTGAAGAAGATAACATTTTGGACGGTAGTGCAACCGCCCGATTCGCCGGAACAGGATATGACGACGCCCTTGTTTCTGCTGCTTCTGCGAACGGGCTCGGAAACAATTATGGAGAAGTACGTCTCGATCAACAGATATGGGAAGTTTCACCTGCATCATGATGCCCCTGAGGCGTTGAAGGGGCGATGGGATCCCTCATTATTCGAGATCAAGGAACGATGCGATCCCTCATCATCCCAGCTGGAGCCAGAGCCAGAGCCGGAGCCCACATCACATGTGCAAGCCACTTTGTCAGTAGGCATTGAAACCAAAATTCCTAAAGCTTTCTCCCAAGATCCCAAATTCAGCGTCGTATTGTATGCTAAACCCACTTTCGCTGAGACCGATCCTTGTCCCTCATCGAAATTGTTGGGGGAGATGGCACAGACCTACCAGGAGATCATCGGTCGATTCGACACTGACACGATCAGGGAGCAAAAAGATACTGCGACTCGAGATTACAACGCTGGCAATGGCCGACGAGACCCTGCGAGCGATAACTCTAAAACGTACCGAAAGTATATGGAAGATACCTTGGCAGAGATTGTGAAGGGTTTGGGAAAGGAGGAATTCGATGTCAAGTCTTATCGTTCGCAGAGAGAGTATGATAAGTTGTTTCCACTCACTAAGAGGAGTTATCTCAAGTTTGAAGAGGGGAACAGTAGGATTAGTAAGGAGAACGTGGATGAGCTGAATAGGCTGTTCAAGAGAACCAATGTCCCGGCAGAACATAATGGTAGTGATACCGGAGTTGGTATTGATGTTAGGACTGGTTGAAATGTGGGTAATCTATGGTGTGCTATGCTAGACACTCGGTGTTGGTCCGATTGGCTTTGAAGTAAAGTAGATGAGTGGTGCATGAATGTAATATAAGCATTTGAGATAGTGTGTCCATGAGGAACCGACTAGTGTACCAGCTGGATATGTATTCTGCGCATGAGCGAGCGTAGGTGACTGATTTTCGATGCTCATCCGGTCTCCTCCGGGCCGGTCACGATCACGGTACATCGTCTCGCCGATTGCATGCATAATTGATTTGAATCATTCATCGATGAGGATGCGTGACGAGCTTAGCTTTCTTGTCCTGTTCAGTAATCTTGCGACAAGGTGCTACAGTGATAGTAGGTAGTCAAGATGGCACGTCCGATCCAAGATGCTATCCTGCTGATGGTGAGCCCCTGTCCTTCGAGCTGAATGATTTAAAATAGCTGATCATGAGTGAATGACATAGGGAGATTCCATCACTTCCCGCCAGGATGTACCCCTCTCCCTCAATGCCAGACTATCAGGTACGTATACTACCTCTCCTACACCCGTTCATACATGGTCAGCTTCACTACGCTCGTTGCTCTACTATCCTAACCCAGCTGATAAGGATAACATATGCAGAATGCTACCGACGTACATTCGATATCCTCAATCGCGGCTTGGGAGCATACAACACCCGGTTCTACCTTCCTCTCCTTGACCAATTCTTACTTCGTACCAGCGACTTCCCCTCTTCGTCACCCTACCGGCCCCAGCAAATTAGATTGGTAACAATATGGTTCGGAGCCAATGACGCCGTGCTACCTGAATTCCTACAACATATCCCTCTTGAGGAATATACCTTCAATCTGAACAAGATTCTAGAAAAGTTGACGTCGATGGGATCGCCGTATACAGTGGCAAGCCAAGATGGACCGCTCAATATCGTATTGATCACTCCCCCACCATTGTATCCCGATATGATGGGCGATGAGGATTTTGCGGGACAGCGGGATTTGGAGAACACACGTAGATATGCTGAGGCGGTTTTGGATTTGGGTAAGAAGTGGAAAGCAAAGGAAAGTCAAGGAGGAAATTGGAGGATTGCAACGGTAGATATGTTTGATGGGATATTGGGGGAGGCAGGAGGGAAGGGGGAGAAACTGAGACCTTACTTCACGTGAGTGGGGTGTACTTCTCTTCTATCGATGAGTTCTTGTGCACCGTACTGCCAGAAATACTTGGCTGACTATCTTGTATTTACTATTGTAGGGATGGACTGCATCTCTCTACATTAGGATACACCGTGCTCTGGAAGAAACTCTGGGGTATACTGGAAACCGAATTCAAAGGTCGTGGGATCTCACCTTCAGAAGTGGAATTTACTGTACCAGAGTGAGTCGTTCTGTGCACGGCTATCACTCTAAGCTGAGTTTCTTCTGGATATACTAGCTGGGCGATACTCGACCACTCTGATCCGAATAGCGCCGTCGATAAGATGAAGGGGCCTTACAAGCGGGTGTAAGCGTACCCATATATAGAATCATGCAAATGCCGGCTCAGAAGGGTAACGTAACGTAAGACCTCCACTTGAGTGGTCCATGACGTCGAAGACCTCTTGTATTTCTATCTTAGCGTGCGTAGACAAGTAGACAAGTAGGTTGTAGATATGATTGCGATACATGTATGCACCAAAAGTCTGTTGTATACATCAAGTAAATATATCTATCTATCTTTCATTTTGACCCCTCACTCTTACTTGGTAACACAGAGATAAGCCCCCATCATCCACAATGGATACTTCGATTCAACCTCCACGCGAACCCAATTACGCTCCCTACCAGAAACTCTTCTCCTTTCTCAACAGGGCTCTCATCCTGAGTTCTCGACGCGGCCTGATAGGCTTGAGGAGCTGGCGAAAGAATCGTTAGTGAAGGTGGTTGGCTCTATGTATTGATATGCGAACAGGGAGGGTGGGTAGTTCTTCCTATACTGTATTGGTTGGACAGGACAGGAGCGAATATTCTGCGATTTGTAGATGGCGGATCACCCCTCGTATGCTTGTTGATACCACCGCGAGGATACCACTACGGAACTGGGTGAGACCTTACTTCACGTGAGTGGGGTGTACTTCTCTTCTATCGATGAGTTCTTGTGCACCGTACTGCCAGAAATACTTGGCTGACTATCTTGTATTTACTATTGTAGGGATGGACTGCATCTCTCTACATTAGGATACACCGTGCTCTGGAAGAAACTCTGGGGTATACTGGAAACCGAATTCAAAGGTCGTGGGATCTCACCTTCAGAAGTGGAATTTACTGTACCAGAGTGAGTCGTTCTGTGCACGGCTATCACTCTAAGCTGAGTTTCTTCTGGATATACTAGCTGGGCGATACTCGACCACTCTGATCCGAATAGCGCCGTCGATAAGATGAAGGGGCCTTACAAGCGGGTGTAAGCGTACCCATATATAGAATCATGCAAATGCCGGCTCAGAAGGGTAACGTAACGTAAGACCTCCACTTGAGTGGTCCATGACGTCGAAGACCTCTTGTATTTCTATCTTAGCGTGCGTAGACAAGTAGGTTGTAGATATGATTGCGATACATGTATGCACCAAAAGTCTGTTGTATACATCAAGTAAATATATCTATCTATCTTTCATTTTGACCCCTCACTCTTACTTGGTAACACAGAGATAAGCCCCCATCATCCACAATGGATACTTCGATTCAACCTCCACGCGAACCCAATTACGCTCCCTACCAGAAAGAGCTCTTCCTCCTTTCTCAACAGGGCTCTCATCCTGAGTTCTCGACGCGGCCTGATAGGCTTGAGGAGCTGGCGAAAGAATCGTTGAGTGAAGGTGGTTGGCTCTATGCGAGCTGTAATGCTGGTATTGGTTGGACAGACAGGGCGAACAGGGAGGGTGGGTAGTTCTTCCTATACTAAATTACGATTACTGACTAATTGAATGGTATCCGAATAGCCTTCTATAGGTAGGTCCATCATGAACCTTCTTGAAATGGTGAGGGAGATGGAGATGCTAATATACGATATTCTGCGATTTGTAGATGGCGGATCACCCCTCGTATGCTTGTTGATACCACCGCGAGAGATACCACTACGGAACTGTTCGGTCATAAGATTAATGCTCCTATTGCGTTCGCACCTATTGGAATCAACAAAATCTATCATCCGGTGAGCCACTAGATCATATCGTCAAGCATGCTCTGCTAGCAGTATCTGCTTGAACATTAGGCGATATGGACTAACGGAAGGTTCTGAGTAGCTCGGTGAACTGAACGCTGCGAAAGTAGCTGAAGAGCTTAATATCCCTTATTGCCTTTCCACCGCGGGGAGTCAGCCAATCGAGGATGTAGGGAAGGCTAATGGAGATGGACCGAGGTTCTTCCAGGTGGGTAAAGGGTCATTTCGAAAATCAAGGAAGAGAGCCGAGGTTGAGTGACTTGTCTGATCTGACTCAAACAGCTTTACTGTCCCCATGATGAAGAGTTGGAGGATAGTTTGTTACAACGAGCTTGGGATAGTGGATTCGATGTTTGGTAAGTCTTACATCCTATAACAGGCGATGTTGAGTGAGATCAGAGCTTGACTCTCTGGAGCTGGGTGGTGGGTGAGATGGATGCTTATCCGATGATATTTTAGTATAATGACTTTGGACACTTGGCAACTCGCATGGTACGTTTCAAACCGCATTGACCCGGAGGATAAGGAATTGTGACTGATAGCGCTTTCGACCACGCATCCGACTTTTTAGGAGACACGAAGATATTGCCAATTCGAATTACGCATTCTACCGAGGTGAATCCCGTTTCTCGCCTTGCTTTGCTTTCTGAGCCTTTGACATCGAGTTTGAGCTGATACAAGGTGGATGACGATCGTAGGTATCGGTGCGGAGATCGGTCTGACAGATCCAGTGTTCCGTAAACGAATCAAGGAAGCTGGGCTTGATCCTGAGAAGCAAGAGGATATGCCTAAGATCGGGGAGAAATGGATTGATAATGTTTGGCATGGTATGTCTCTTTCTCTCTTAGATGACCTCGTCATGCGATGTCCAGCTAAGAATATAACTTGGTGTTGGTCAGGCAAAGCCCATACTTGGGATAAGATACCCAAGTGAGACATCTTCACAATATTCATTCCCTTCTACACTCAAGACATCTCATTCTGCTCCGCTGCAGTATCGAGCTGATATGTGCGATTAGGTTGATCAAGAAATGGAAAGCCATCTCCAACGGTCGACCATTCCTTCTCAAAGGTATACAACACCCCGACGATGCTCGCAAAGCGGTCGAGGTGGGGTGCGATGGGATCGTCGTTTCGAATCATGCTGGTAGACAGGTTGACGGTGCGGTTGGAAGTTTGGAAGTATTGCCTGAGGTGGGTCTGATTCCTTTCAGAAGTACGAAATGGCAATGGCTCATGAGCTCTTATTTGCGATGTGCTGAATGTAGATCGTCGAAGGTGAGTGATTGAGAGGAACAGAGTGATATGTTACAGTATACTGCTGATTTTGGAATGCGTATGTAGCGGTGGGGGATAAATGTACGATCCTATTTGACTCCGGGATCAGAACAGCTGCAGACGTCTTCAAGGTGAGTCATAACCTCCAAGATGTTTGCAAATTCTCCAGGATAAGTAAGCTCATATGTTCCGCATGTCTAGGCTCTGGCATTAGGAGCCAAAGCAGTGCTGGTCGGCAGGTTATACGGTTGGTCGCACCTCTTTTTTGGCCCTCAAGTTGGCCATAATATTATACTGACGTGGGATACCGCACTGCTGTAGTCTTCGGCATGGGAATAGCGGGCGAAGCGGGCGTACGACACGTTATGAAGTCTCTTTTGGCCGAATTTGATATACTCATGAATTGTGCGGGAGTGAACAAGGTAGAGGATATCAAAAAATCGCATCTCCGTGAGTTGAGACACTCCTATTCCTTGTTGAGTGCTGAGCTATAGCTGAATGCTGTATTGGGGTGCATAGGTTATATCGAAGGTGTTGGCGGATTGTCTGGAACTTTGTAACTCTGGGGATAAGTTGACCCGAATGATGAAAGAGGCGGTAGAGTGTGATCCCAATACTGAAGTATGAAGCTTCAACCTGTTTTCTTCACGTCCGCGGCTATTGACTTATACTGAGAGTGTTCATAATCTCGGACGAATAGTCGCGTCAACCTAGCTGGATGACTGACCTGTACAGCATAGCACGTTGTGATTGATTTGTGGAATCAAAGTTGAGCAGAACGTCATTCCGAACCTTATCGAGCCATGTGGCACCGCTTTCCATGTTGCGTTTTGCTTCCTGACAGTTCCGCTACTGTAGTATATCTTTCCTTTTCAGCTCTTTCTTTTTCTCGTTCTTTCTTTCTTTCTTTCTCCTTATCTACATTGCTCACGATAACATCTCACCCGCAGAACCAGACGGTATACTAAGCCTTCACCGTAGATACGTGACTAGCAATATTGAATATTGGTTGATTCTTTCCTCGCCTCTGTATATCTTGTACTCGCCACCCGCTCACTGAACCATACCGTCCTTTGAATCGTTTAACCGAAAGGAAGGGTACATTTATACACACACACATCATACACAGACATATATATACGACCATCATCATTATCATTCCTTTACTTCTTATTCTTTTTTCCACATATCATCCATCCAGTTATCAACAAATCACAAACCCAAATCAACAACCAACAAAAGATCAGACCCTACTCAATTTCCGAATCAAGCTTTACCATACTCTCACCCGCTTCACCAATCACCCAAACACTCAAAAAAAAAACCCCCCCTGCAGAGAAGAAACCGACTTTTCTCGAGCCAACAGAACAATAACCATTTCTTCAAAGAAAACGCCCAGCCTAATCCCATAATCAAGATGTTCTCCCTCCAATCCCTCATCTACCTCTCCATCCCCCTCATTCTCCTCCTCCTCTTTCCCACAATCTCACAAATCTATCTAACCCTCATTCCTCCCCTGCTCGTCCTCCTCACCTTCCTCTTCCTCTCATACATCATCTTCTACCCCATCCACTACCTATACACCCACCCAACCTTCTTCCCTGACCTTTTCGAGAGTGTGAAATCATATATCCTCAATGAACCTCGAAGGGTACTTTGGCGGATCGAAGTGTCCTTACACCTCCGAACGAGAGATGTATATCCGGGGATGTACGATATTGAACCGCCTTATCCTACGCTCTGGCCTGAGGCGGACCATTATATTCGATTGAGGAGGATTGTAGGATTGTGTATAGTAGCGATCAAGCAGGTGGTTTGGGATTGGTTGGATATCCCTTATGGGTATTATGCCGAGGAGATCATAGAGCGACGAAAGAAGGAGAAGGAAGAAGGGAAGGGGAAGGGATGGTGGAGTTGGAGAAAAGGTGAGGAGTATGATCAACAACAACTTCTCGTAAGTCTGCTTTCTTGTTGGGACAGTGCATCTCCGTGGTGCAACTTTGAGCTGACGTTATATCTCAGACGACTCAATCTGGTCCTGGATCACCACACATTAACGTACCCATATACCCTCCACCACCACCTTATCAACCACCTTGTACTTGCTCTACATCTTGCGAGTTACATCCTACGAGGTATATATTGGAAACGGACTGTATGTTACCTAAGGGGACGATTGTGATTCCCCCGGTTCAATGGGGATATCAATTACAAATGCAAACTCAACAACAAACGATTTATAGCACTTCGACTTGGAATTTGGGATACGAGAGTGTTACTTCATGCCACCACGCTTATCCGGGGCATGTGGTATTCTAGCGAGGCAGAAGGAAGAAGGAAAACCACCTTGAATTATCATATGGAGCAGGTCGTTGAGGTTGGTTTCGACATGGTCAATTTTCATTGTATTGTCAGATTAGAAAAAAATTGGTCGCAAATTGAGGTCGATGTCAATATCATTATCTCTGGGCATTTGGGAGTTTTTGAACTCGAAGATCTTTTCAAATTCTTTCTTTTCTTCAATGGTTCCCTTGTATAGAATTGTGTGTATGAATCCATGTGAGACAACTTTATAGTAAACACTTTGAGTTTGGAACTTCAATATCGGTTCAATCGCTACTCAGCATGGTCACGGCAGCAATATGCATCAGACAGCATCTTCCTTTCAGAGATCGAACCTGAATATCTGCATTCCGGTCTCCATGATCTCTACTTAGAATGCCCATAATTGAGATACGATATCTTCTTCCTTCTGCACTTCCCCCTCTTCGTCATCTGCCTTGGTGGATCCGACATCGTGCGAAGGGAACAGATCCGGCAAGTCGTTTGTAGACGTTTCGATGCTCATTGATAATGCAGGGGGGTTCTTGATCTTCCTGTTAGACTCAGTCTCGAACAGCTACTCATCGAAGAAATCATTAGTCTTCCTTCCTCCCTTTTGTGACGATTCGAGCGTCATGCCCTGTAGAGAGACGAGATACGTACAGTCCCATACCCATGATCCAAGAAATCCTCCAACCCAAACTCAGGTTTCGTAAATACCTCCTGAAAGATCTTGGCGATCGTACTGATAGAATGCAAATAATGTTTCTGCAAAGCCTTGATCTCCCACAACGAACTATTGATAGCATTCGTCTTGAGTACCTGTTTCTCTTCCGGATCGTAGGGATCGACGTATCCCTCTTTACCCAACGTCGAGGATATACGCAATACCCCATCGTCAGGTCGTTGGATCAGGACCATCGTACCCGGGTGTCGCTTGAGGAGGTTGTACACGAAGGGAAGGATTAGGATCACACCTGCTGGTGGGGCTGTGAGGGAGAGTCGGGAGAGGCGTTTGATGAATGAGGCGATCAGGGCGGAGGAGAGGAGGCTGGGGATGTATGTATGGTTAGTACGCATACGACGGAATATGGGTAGAAGGGGATCGGATACTGACGAGGATGATAGGAAGGTGTCTAACAGCCTGAAGAACCTTGCTCTGTATTTCACATGCATTACGTTTCGATCGAGTAGGCCATATAGTCGATCGTAGAAATGAGGGTATTCGCTGTAACATCATTGACATGAGCAAGTGAATCAACAAGATTGACAAGGGGAGAAGGCAGACTTGTATTCAGACAGATGATTACCGAGCACAATCAACACACTCACAAGTTATACTGCGTCATCAACACGAACAACCCATTCATAGCCAACATAGCATTCGGTCCTCCACGATCCACCAACGTACTCAACCAATCTGCTATCCTCAACCTTCGTTCAGGTTTGAAATGCCCCATTATCCCATATTCGCCGTGCAGTCCAATCAGGATCTTCCTTATCCAATGGTCTTCCAGCGGTACTACCGATAATATGTTCTCCCATAGAGTGGTGTAATAGGTCGTATGCGATAGGACGGAATAGACACTTTGGTGGATTGACATTGTCGATGTTCTCTCTCTCTTTCGTTTGTTCTTGCCTCCTTTAGAAGGTTGATCATCGTCTGATTCGACTTCCGACCCCTCAGATTCATACTCTTTCATCCATTCTGGCAGCTCATCGATCTCCCCCTTGTACCGGGTTTTACCCTTCTTATTCACCTTCTTCACCTTCTTGGTGATTGACAATCCTGAGGGTGGCTCAGAAAAGGTAGGGATGTAGAAGGCGTTGATATCTTGTGATAGCTTTGGTAAATTGACTAAAGGCAACAATTGTGAGAACAGGTTCGATTGGTTCACAACGGATTGGGACTGAACATAATTGCTGTTGTTCGCATTGTACCTCATTTAGCTTTCCGAGTCGCTTCTATCGATATCAAAGGGATAAGCAATTGGGGTGAAGTGCACTCACCTAGTTTCCTTGAAGAATGCCCATCTGATATCATCGTATTTCGCCCAAAAGTCGTCTAACACAATCTTGACAACGTCCGATGGTAACGTCCCTTCTTCTTCTTCTGCCTGGTTGGCTTGTACGATTTTCCATCCTTCACCTTTTGTTTTGGGCTTTGCCCCTCGCAGTGATGCTCTGGGGTTGAACAGTAGATCAAGCAAAAGCCTGAAGTAGGGGATATGGATCAAAGGTGTGGACGATGGGATGGACGTTGATAAGGGAGGTAAGAGAGAAAACAGCAAGGGAATTGATGAACTCTGTGAAAAATATTAACCGACTTCAGCGATGTCGTGGTTGAGAATATTGAAAGCAGGTTCCGAGTCCCTCATAAGTCCGCCCAAAACCTCGATGTACTCTAATAACCTCTCTCTCACCCATCCTTTCACTTCCCTCTCTTCGTTGTCCCCTTCACCTTCTACTAAAGCAGCTTTGGTCTGTTTGACAGTCAAATCGCCATTCAGACCTCCTACTTTGCCTTCTCCGATGAATTTGATGAATACCCTGTGTAACGCCCATACTGCCTTGTGGACTACTTGGGGATCTTCGTGTCGAGATAAAGCGATAAGAGGGAGTAAAGGGTTGGGATCGTATTCATCGCCTAAAAGGGTGGATTCCAGCTTTGTGGTTTGGTTTAAAGGGGAGGAGGTTGATCCTGATGAGGCGACCTTTGAGGTTGATGGCTTTGACTTGCTTTTGGGTAGTGAAAATACCATCCTGGCGTCGTTCTTCTACTGCGATATATGTATCTAACACATGAAGAGCGTGTATCGATATATCTAGACATTGCTGTTGCTTTGAAATCTCAACTTTTCAACTTTTATCAAGACACTGCAGGTGGAGATCGCCGACTTGGAGGTTCAGTCGTTGATAATCACGTGTTTCCTACATGACGTGGACTTGATATCCCATTTGCCACCTAACCATCACCTATATCTCATCATCATTCCATCGCCCGTTTGGTCCTCGTTGATCCTCACATTGATATCCTATTCCTATTCTTCCTTCCTTCCTTCCTTCTCCTTACCTTCACCTCATAATACACCATACCAGAACAGAGAACAAGCCTACCTCTCACCCCGCTACCTTTCCGATCTCCCAGCTCTTACCCGAACCCAATCCACCATGCCTCCAGCAAACGGCGTTTCCACCCCAGGTGGTTCGAGACCAACCTCCACCAAACCAGGTACACCCATATCGAACACGAGCAACTCCAGTTTGATATTGAGGAAACAGTTATTGGGTGGGTATACTATTCTCTTCCCTTGATCCGCTCTCATTGCATCTCGCATCCTTCATGAGCTGGGTGCAGCTCATCGTTCATGACATTGGCTGATTCCTTTCTTCCTCTTTAGACCTTCAGAAATACCCCGTGGATGGTTTCTCAGCTGGTCTGGTGGATGACGATAACATCTTGGAATGGCAGATTGTGATCATGGGGTATGTATTTTAGCTTTGTGTTGTAGGTAGAAACAATGAAGCTGACATCATCCTATTTCTGCTATTAGACCAGCAGATACGTTATACGAAGGAGCTATCCTCAAAGCTAGACTCATCTTTCCTCCCGTACGTATTATACTCACCACCGAAATGTATGACGGAAGCGAACGATAACTGACCTTTCGTTGATATTATCTAGGAATTCCCATTATTACCACCCAAGATGATCTTTGATTCGGAAATGTGGCATCCTAATGGTCAGTTGATAAGCCCGACATCAATTCCAACAGTTCAATCAGCTAACGACCTTGATGTTTAGTATACGATAAAGGCGATAAGAAGGGAGAAGTCTGTGTGTCGATTCTGGTAAGCCAGCAATGTCTTCAGTTGGCATGATTTAACAATTAGCTTACACGTTCTTTCTACCATAGCACCAACCTGGAGAAGATGAATGGGGTTATGAGGATGCGGGAGAAAGGTGGTTGCCTGTGCATACGGTGGAGAGCGTTGTGAGTGTGCTACAATCAGCGCTTTACCAAGCCATTCTGGCGCAGACACTACAGTCAGCTTCCAGGCATCATTTGTTCACCATAGGGACCTTTAAGCTGACGTTGTTTCATTGCTCGTAGCTCATCTCGGTCATTTCCCTTCTCTCCCAAGACGTTCCCGATCTCTCTTCCCCTGCAAACGTAGATGCCGCTAAGGAGGTACGAGAAGACTTCGCATGTGAGTTGCTTGTTTTCCATCTACAGCTAAGTATACGATCATCGTTGGTGTCTTTCAGCTGACATGAGATTTCTCGATAGCGTATAAGAAGAAAGTGAAGCGGTTAGCGCGTAGATCTGCTGAAGAAGCTTACGATTAAGCTCCGTCTATCACTGAACGGCAACCTCATGACTATGAACAATCCTTCACCTACCCTTCCATCAACCACTCTCATATCATTATTCCCATATATGTTGTCATCGCATCTCTCTCATCCCTTCGATCTTATACCTGACTTTGAGATCAAGAGTGAAGTAAAGGTAGTCTCGTCATATTCAGGTTTTCATTGACATTCGTGGTATGGCAATATCGTCAGTTATCACCATCATCCCATGCATTTATGACTTATCCTGTTATTGCGCGTGATCCAACAAATGAGACAGCACGCAAGGAGTCTATGGCAGCGTTTCCTTCTTCGAACAGATCTTAACAGGACCGCATGTATATGACTTGCTGACTAGGAACCCAATCCTTGAGCTTGGACGCCATGCATAGCATACGGTATCGTCGTTCATCAGATTGTGATTATGGGCTGAGTTCAAAGTCTTCAGGGTATATATTTGAGCTGAAAACGGTAGCCCCTCGCCCCGGCTAAGTGCTCCGAGTGGTTAAGGGGTGAGACTTGAATTTGTCCTTTTAATTCGAGTTATCTCATGGCGAAAGCCTCGCAAGTTCAAATCTTGTCTTAGTCGATCAGTTGCAAAGTCTAATTCTTTTTGTGTCCGAGGCATTCGAAGGACAGGTGGATGTTCACGGTGCTGTGAGATTCTTCAAGATCCGTCCGGGGAACACCTTTGAGATGCTGGTGATCGTTGCAGCCCCGCTTTGAGAGGGTTCTGGAACACACCTTGTTGTCGACTGGTGTTTCAAGAAAGGGGATGTGGCAGGTGAAAGGAGCGCTAACCCAGCCAGAAGGACATTTCGAAGCACAGCATTACAGTGTAGGTGAGATCGTGATGCTTCTCGAGGACAAAGAGCGCGAATGAGCATACAAGAGTGGTTCTCAGGCTGACATGCTCCGATCGGACATGATCCTGTGGAAGGACGGGGTACAAAAGATATACAGTATGTAAAATGCAATACTAGTAGCCTTCTTCAGGATGGTGCAGCTCGAGTCGAACTTTGATTCTGGTTTCTGGATACGGTAGTTACTGTATATAACGCGTAGCTCTTTAGAAACAAAAAGTTCAAGTAGTACCTCTTACCCCCAACACAAGTTCCATCATCTCGCACCAACATGTCGACCCCCACCTCACATGTAACCAAGCCCTATCCTCTCGACCGATCTCTAAGTGGCGCATACACTGCCTCGACTGGGGAGGGTAAACGACCGGGCTATTTCCTAGCCCATCGAGCGCGGTACGAAGACGACCGATCGGGAGGGTACATCCTCACCATCCACAGTAAGCCCGTCTTCACGGTCGGTACGGATCTACCAAACAGCGAAATCATGTCGGCCTTGAACCGTGAGGCCAAATCCTTCTACAGACAGACTAATCACAGATTCCTCAATGTCTTGCCCTTATCGCTCGCTACTAACGATACAGCGCAATTTGAACTGTTATCCAAGACGTTGGAAGACGTCGTCATGGATAGCAACAAAGGGGGAGGCACGAGGTTCAAGAGTATTGCGCCTAAACGAGGGGACTATTCCAAGCTGAACCCTAGGACTGATAGGTCGGATAATAGCTTGGCGGACCAGGAGTTCCAACTCAGCGATGTACGGGACGATACGACTTTGACGGAGAAAAGTCGGTTTGTGATAGATTACGAGGCTCACTTTGTGGGGCGTAACCTCGTTCCTGTCTCAGAGGAGTCTACAGCTGTTTGAGGCGGAGCGAATCTGCGATGGTCTCACAGGATGGACGAGCGGTGAAGGCGGAATACAACTGTAGTCGAGATGCGGGAAGATACGGGAATACATAAGATGGGTTTGGGGGACATGTCCTCATGGCAATGACCCGTTTCTTCTCGAGTCTTCTCAGATTCATCTATGTACCAAACTGTGCACACATGTTCGACACGCCCTTACGAGCAGAAAAACCGCCATCTTCTGATAATCTCTTCGACGTTTACTCAGCGCAATGTGTTATTCTGAACTTTTGGAGGGGCATTTTTCGCAATTCATATATAATACAAGACCGTGCGTGGATTGCTAAATGTAATTATTAAGCACAATGCCATTCCGCGGCCGAAGCATGTTACAAGGGTACACATATGTCATATGTCTAAGGCTTTGTCACTAGGACGAGTCTGTATGACCATCGTACACATATCAAGCACTCTGAGTGGCGGCTGCACTTGACGAGGATGTACTATTGGTACCTGCAATTTGATTGATAGGGTCCCTGGAAGTGGTGGTATTCCCGTGCTACATTATGTTGATCGCCGGAAATCAGCGATTGATCCCCCAACAACAGAAGTTTGTAGACGATGAGTTACACCGGACTCACTTGCTCGTCATATAATTCTTGGGTCCAATTAGGAATGTATTGACCCTGACAATCCGAATGGACGCAGCCACCAGAGGGACAATAGAAATTTGCTTTCCCCCTGAGACTCTCCCAAATGTCATTCCCATATGGTCTGATGATTGTTTGTGCGGATAGGTTAAGCTTCTGGGAGAAGTGTGCTCCGTTTGGAGCACTCTTGTGGACTGCATGGTAACACTGTGTGTATGATCGAAAGCCGTAGTCAGTCTCTGTTTGTCATTCTCTGATATTCGATCAATCGACAGACCTACCGTCAAATTGTACAGAACGTCCTTGTCAGGCAGTGGATTCAGTGGTTGTCCCTTCTTATCAAACTTCAAGTCTACACCGCTATCCCTGTAGATATACCACAATACCGGTCTCCTATTCCACCCGTCCTCGTCCGTATCGGTCATGTACGGATACACATGAAGCTGCTCATTGTTCAGATCGATCCTGTCAAATCTATCTTCGGCAGGGAGTGGACCCCACACACACCTGAGGAAAAACCTGATAGATTGACTATTCTGGTGTTCTTCGGCAGCTCAAATCTGGATTTGACCCATTCCGAGTCGTCTTGTCGTTGGCTCAGATCCCTGGAAGTGGCGGCAAGACCGAGGGTGGAAAAAATACCGATGAGTTGTAAAAGGGTGCGCATGGTGTGCTCAGTGTATGTCGCGCAAGATATAGTATGGTCAGAAACTTGCGAGTTCTATCTTGCGATGTTATTGTACTCTAGTTTGACTTATTCGGACACCGTCGGGAATGCGCTCGAGCAATATCTGTTAGCTTACTGCTGACATTGTAAGGTCAAACCTTATTCCTTCGACTCTTGCCATCTTTATACTTTTATGACGAGCTCTCGAAACGCCTTTTTGGATATAATGTGTCAAAACTCCTTTGTACGATTTTGCGTATCAGGGAGATTGAAACGAAACGAGCTAGGATCATGCTAATAGAACGGGTGATATCGTTGATCCGATATTAATGAAAGGGTGTACAGCTAAACGCAAAGATTGCAGCTGATCTGATAACATTGCCTCGGGTAGTGAAGATTCCTGATAGGATCTCTCTGCTTGGTCAATCAAGCAACCTTTGTCGTCATAATACATCACAGATGTGTACATAACCAGGATTCAAGAAGTGTAGATCAAGGTCCATCGTTTGTCTACGTTCAAGGATTATTCATTCTGGGTAGATGAGCCGAGCTGGCGACATCAGGCTTCGGACAAATTTGCCGTTTGCATACAAGGGCGCCGATGGGAAGGCATAATATACGACAGGCTATGTACGAAGATCTCTCACTTGCTTGGCATTTCGGGGTAGTATGACCTACACCGACAAGCAAAGGAATGATCACCCCCTCGCATTGCAGTTCTGCCTTTTGTTGGCTGGAGGCAATATGCAAGAGCTTCATCCGTCCAGGCATATGAAAAGATGACTTGACAAGGATAAAGACTAGTCTTTCCAGCTCGGTGTATCATCGTTATCGCACTTATCAATCGTACATGTACCCGTTGGACACCTAAGCGACACAATGCATACACTACAGGATGATTCTTACAATTAGTTGTCACGATAGGATCTTGAGCTCGACGACCAAAGATGGACAGCTCTCACAAGTGAGCTAGGGGCTTCAGGCTTGGCTGATGGGTTCTCTGGCGGCAGTGACGTTGCCGTGCTGAAATATCAGATCAAAAAAGGACCGATCAGCTATAATCGGATACGGCATCTGAGACCTACAAGAGGTTGAGGCTCACTTGATTGTCGTCAATGTCCTGTGTCCAGGTAGGAACGGCATGACCCTTGCAATTTTCGTGGACGCATTGGCCACTCGGGCAATAAAAGTTCGATTTGCCCTTCAGTGTTTCCCAAGTATAGTTGTCATATAGTCTGATAAACGTCTCGGCTGATTAGTCAAGAACTTCTTGATAGAGAGTACTGTTCGGAGCACTCTTATGGACAGCGTGGATACACTGCTCCGATGCAAAGATTACCTCATGTCAGGGTGGAGACGAATCACAGAGTACGTCGGAATCACTCACGTCCAACTTGAATAGAACATCCTCATCAGGCAGCGGATTTACAGGCTGCTGATTCTCGTTGAACTGTAACTCTACACCGGTGTTCCTGTAGATCCACCAACTGCCTGCTCTCCTGTTCCACCCGTCCTCATCTGTCATCGTGTCTTGAAGGACATAGGTATTGTCAAGCTGACTTCTACTCCAAAGGCCCGAAAAGGCTTTTGGTCCCCAGCTCCCATCCACAGATGAAAGGCCAGGTCGATTGACAAACCTCGTATTCTTCGGTAGCGTGACTGTGGCTCTGATCCAGCTTAGCCTCGTCCGTTCTGGCAACTAGCGACGACTCGGCATTGGCTAGGACCAAAGCGGTCAAAATGCTGAGTATCCGTAATGGCGTGAACATGAGGAGCAGACGATGAAGCAGATGATTCCGAGAAAGGATAGCGGAAATACTGTACGTATGTGTGTTCGGCTTGGTGAGTGAGAGGGGAGTGATCACCGAAATCACTCTCTGGTTGGGAAGGCGGATCAAGCAGGTGTATGATGACCAAGAGATTCGGTCCTTATACTTATGTTTCGGCTGACTGTAAAATTCCTTGCTTTGTTGTCATCATTCCAAGGGGTGTACGGAATTGAAGTATTGCCTCTTGATCGTCAGCGGGATTGTAATGAAAGGATTGCCTACCCCTGATAGCAGGGTACTGATACATGTTGCAATTACTTGACAAATTGCCCTTCCTTCTAGGAGATATAGCCGTTCAACGCATTTACATCGTCTCCACGAAGCATTTCCGAGTCCCTCAGATGATACTCCTCCTATCATATGATCACCTTGGCCCAATGTGTTGTAAGCTGCCGGTGCCTACTGGATTCTCGCGTCCGGCTGAGTGCAATCTGAAGTGCGGTACATTGAAATAGCCAGTCCAGAGCGAATTTCGAGCGATGGTGGCGCAACGGCTAGCGACTGAACCACTGAGGACCTGCTGTAGCATCCGGAACAAAGGATCATTGCAGTATCAGGAGAGTCGCTGTGGGGATAACAACGGGTCTGATGGGACAGGGAGGAGGCTGAGCACTTAAGAATGATAGTCTATCATTCTTACCGTACGATAATATCATTGTGGATTCATGTGTGTTCGCGCTCTCTCACATACGTAGTAGAGTATCACCTTGTGATTTATGTATCGACAAATGCATTCACCTCCTGTTGAGTCGATATTGGCTGTCCTTTAACTTGATCTACAAACTACTTCGGACAGCTGCATGAAAGACATTCTGTCCATCATCCTTTGAGGCGTTTGAAAAGGTGTCACCGTTTGCCTTAATATTCAGTCTCGACCGAATACATGCTTTGTCTTCCCCCCTTTTCGACTCCTGTTTTGGACCTTGGACTTCCTAAGTGCTCAACCTTTGTGGCAAGCTGTGCGATGATGATAATCGATGTACCATGCTGCTGAGCAACGGAAACGCTACAAAAGACGGCTCTTCTGTCCTATTCAGCTGTCTCTTCCCAATCCCACATATAATTTTCGTTATTCTCCTTTCCCCCTAGCCCCTTCACAAAATCAAATTTCCCCGTCATTCTTCACCAGCTCCTCATCCATTCACACACCAATACTATGTCGACCCTCCGCAACTCACCAAGCATTATGTCTCCGGACTGTCCTCTTACCAAAGAGGAGCAATCTACAATGATTGAGCTACATAAAGTTCTTGGGCGCAAGCCAAACATCGAACACTACATTTTACCAGCTGTTATACCATCACTTCACATTGCGTACCGGCCTTACGTCAAAGATCCCAAAGGTTTAACTATCGTCAGTGAAGTACGTGACATCAGCCCCGATCAAATCTCTGACGTGCAATCCACCATCGATAGAGAGTACGACCGCCTCATCGCGAACGTCGGCCTGGAAAAGCGCAGTAGTACATGGATCGATCAATCATGGCGAGTTACGGAATGTGACATCCCACCCAACAAGAAACAGCCACAAGATCTGTCAGAAGGACCATACCATATCTCATGGACCGCAATGACAGATCCTGATTTTGCTGTATTTCGACACCATGTTTATGGCCCAATTGCTTGTCATAAGGAACCCGACGAATTTATCAAATGCTTGCAAAGACACCGTAAGAACGATGATCAACTCGAGGAAGCCTCAGATCATTCGCAGCAGGGCCCAATAGACACTCGCAAGGGCAAATCTTACACGAGCACCTCTCATCCGGATGCAAGCTCAAGATGGTTCGGGAGGTTTTTCAAACCCTCTACAAAACGCGTGACACCCGCAGATCTTATATATACCTGGTCAACATCCGAGATCCCCCTTATACATTCAACATACTATCGTGCCTATGTCTCATGCAAAGCCAAAATTTTTGGTTTCTGAATTTGTCGAAGACTCTCGCCCAAATCCAAGGGTCTACCACGGTGATTATTACGAGCCAAATCCATCCATGGTCTATATATTGAGCCACTTGATAGGAATGGAAACGCTTAAGCCAACTGAGGTTTCGCGCGTTGTCCCGTATATGAAAGAGGAGTGCGACACTTTGCTCAAAGATAGTGGTTTGATAAAGAAAGATGAGTACGAGACCAAGGATGGATGGAGGTTGCACAGCTGGGCAGTACCACGTGATAAGCGATATCGTAGCGGTTACCAGGATCCTCACTTCATGTTGCGAAACAGAGTGAGTGAACTGGAAAGGAAAACTCCTCCCGAACCTTCCGGCACTTGACCGAAGAGGCTTACAACCAGACGCCATGTCCCTATACCGTCTACAACACCTTGAACGAACGAGCGAGAGCGAAGGTTGGTTGGATATTTACGGACGATATTGGTGATTATCATGCGACGGATTCTCCAAGGTGGAACGGTAATGGCAATGCGCCCTCAACGATCGCACATAAAAGAGTAATTCCACCGAAGAGAACTTTCGCTAGCTACTTGCCACCAATGCCATCATTCAGATCTCCCAGCAAGTTCAGTAGAACGACCAAGTCAAATGAAACCCAATTGAAAACCGAGCAAAGCGAGCAAAGCACCTCAAGCGGGACATGCGGAGAGAGCTAGGAAGGATCCTCCCAGAGTGATGGTGACTCTGCTCTCAAGCCATCGAGTCTTTCCGCCGAAGGGGTACGTGATACAACTCAAGACAGTACCCTCGGTCCGAGTTTCATCCCATCAGTCAAACCAGCTGGCACAACAAGCGAGCTATCTAACATCTCTGCGAGCGGGTGCTTTTCTACTCTTCGTCCAGAGAGTCGATCCTACTCAGGATTTTTACAACAGTCAAGCTGATTCACTTCGCGTTGATGGAAATGTGCGGCATGATATATGTTCTATATCCTATATCCTATATCTGATATCTTGCCTACGCTCAGCTTTGCTTATTTAATGAGCTTATACAAGTCAATTCTGTTGTAGCTAAGATCTTCGGTATGAGTAGCCTTTTGTAGATCTAGGGTATCCGATAGAGTTAAAACGAATCTCATATTTCGTGACTCCTATCTCTCTTCTCTGCTCTTTGCCCTTCATGCCACATCGCACATGTAGTGGAATCAATTCGACAGCTTCTCTGTGCTGATCAATCTCACATACGCAACACGTAGAGATCCATGTGTGAATCAGATTCTCAGTAATCCTCATTAGGTCTCGCAGTAACGTCTTTGATACAGTGTCATTTACGTTTTTGCGATTCCTGTATATGACATTGGTGGTCATCAGGTTTCATTCGAGTGTCTTTGAAGCACTTCAGTTGTCAGCGATCCAAGACTGAATCGCGGAACAATACAGTATCCAACTGCGACTTCTCAAGAGTGGGAATATTTTGAATTCAGATCGTGAGACCGTGCCCTTTCAAATCAGAGTAGTTTGCGGGATTGAGTGACGGACTACAGTGCATGATACATGGATACATGTGACTACCACTATCACTACCAACTTCTCTCAAATTCCCACTCAAACACAATACCCCTCAAACCCAACCTCCAAACAAATCTTAATGTACAAGACTGCTTTGCTTTTGCTTTTGCGTTACTCTACATGAAAAGAGGTGAGTATGAACTGTCAACACGAACCGACGAACAAACGAAGAAATAAATATAGATAAGATAATCAAATAAGATCCCCCTAACTTCCCCTCCAACCACCTCTAAATCCCCCTCCTCTACCTCTCCACAACCCCCTGGGATGTCCCCTTCCCCTCTCACCGCCCCTAAATCCCCCATTCACTGATACTGGCGAGCTGCCAATCCCAATCCCACTCTGACCGGGTGTACCCAACCCCCTAGGTCCGGTTGGAGGAACCTTCGGGCCAGTCGGTGGTACCTTACTTGGAGTCGTACTGGATGTCGGGTGGGGTGGGAGTTCTCGAACAGGTAATGGAAGGGGTACATTTACGTCGACGGGTGATTTCGTCAAACCCAAAGTCATACCCGACGGATCATACCCATTTGCACCTGGAGTCGATAATGATCCGTTCTCTGATGAGATGGAAGTTTGTCGAGGGATATAACTTGAGCTGTGTACTCGAGGTACGAACGCGGCACCATGGGCAGGAGTGACTGGTTGAGGCTGAGGCTGAGATTGAGGAGGGAAGTAGTCCGAAGATCCACCACTGACATTCCTAGGTACGTAGCTCGAAGTTCTGGGAGTGGGAGTCGCGATGGAAGCGGGAGGTTCGACCGATCCGCTTGAGACGGGTTTGCTCGATGGCAAGTACTCTGACAAGTTCAACTTCCCTCCCATACTTGGTGTCTCAGGTTCGGCTTTTACAGGCGATCCATTGACGTTGACGTTGACGGTGCTGGGGATATTTCCAAAGCCAGGTATATCATCAAACGTACTTGCTCCGTTCTTGCCCACTTCGGGTGTGACGTTGTCGACTTTCGGTAATGGTGCTGGAGGAACCTCGTTCACGGGAGTTTGGGATTCTTTCCTGAATTTGTGCGATTTCAGATAATCGGAGAGAGAGACCTTCTTGGGTGGTTCAGGCGGTGGAGGCGTAGGTTCCCTGGGAGGTGGAGTGGGATCACGAGGTTGTTCTTCTTCCACCATGGGTTCGAAAGCAGGTTGAACTTCAACGGGAGGGACGACCTCTGGATCGGGGATAGCGACTTCGTCCATCTCCATTGCGCTAGAAAGAGGAGCGGTAACTTGATCAGGAACGACAGCTCGCGGTTCTTCCTTATCTTCCGTACCGTG
Source organism: Kwoniella bestiolae CBS 10118 (assembly GCF_000512585.2). Lineage (NCBI taxonomy): Eukaryota > Fungi > Basidiomycota > Tremellomycetes > Tremellales > Cryptococcaceae > Kwoniella > Kwoniella bestiolae. The sequence goes on along the minus strand of NC_089241.1, from coordinate 2,540,749 downwards.
AGGGTGAGGGATAGTCTCCAGATTCTCCAGCTTGATGGATTTAGCGGATTTAGGTGATGATCTTGAATCCTTCGACTTCCTTCTCTTCTTGGGGAGGACCTTGCCATGCACTCTCATCTCATCGTCACTGTCATCCTCCGATGCGGAAGAAGAGACGATCCTCTTGGTCCTACCGCGTTTACCCTTCGATGCCGCAACCTTCTTGATATCGCTCATAGCCAAAGGTTGAAAGGTCGACGTTTTGGGACTACTATCCGGTATCTGCACCTTACTCTTCTTCGGCTTGTTGATGATCATCTCCCGTTCATCTTCCGACAGATCGTGATGCCCGTTGACATGTTTGGAAGACTCGATGATCGGTGAAAGGACTCTTCGGACTTTACGAGCATTACCACCAGATTTCGGTTTAGCAGGCGACGATCTTTCTTCCTCTGATGACATGGCTGAATCTGCATTTTTTTTCGATGACGGGTGGATCAGCACCTTCTCTTGCTCTTCTTCACTGGTGATATCGGATTCAGCATCTGATTCGGATGATTGGGTTTTGGGGATGGTAGCGGTCGTAGCATCCGATTCGGAACCGGTGTCTACGTCCATATCGTCCGCCAGTGAAGGTTTGATGGATGAGATTGCGGAGGATAAGGACGAAGATGAATCCTGTCGTTCGACTTTGGGTGTTCTAGGCGCAGAGGGAGAGGAGATAGGTTTGAGAATAGGTGAAGAGGGTTGCTGAACAGGTTGAACGTTGATGTGGGTTTCGGCAAAAGGGGATTTTGTCGGTGATGAGGCGAGGGCGGGATTAGGCGTGGGTTTTTGAACAGGTTCAGACTCGGCGGGAAGCTCAGCTGTAGGTGCTGATGGAGACTCTACGATGGCAGAAGGTAATTCAACTTCCATCCTAGCATCGTCGCCCTCCTGCTGCTTCACCTCAGGTATAACAGCTTCCTCCTCTTGGTCCTGTACCGCCTGTTGAACATCCTCAAGTGCTTTCCCCTCCTCAACATCTTGTTCCATCGACTCATCACCAGCTTTATCAGAACTTGGCTCCTGCTGGTCTTCCGATTGAGCAGTTGACTGAGCTTCCGATGTCCTTGAACTCATCCTCGTAAGACCCAGATCAAATGCTTGGCCTTCATTCAACCTCCATTTCTTCATTTCCGCGTTCTCCAGCTCCCTTCTCCTCCAGCCTCGGACCGCACCAACCAATTCACCTAGGTCTACCCTGAGTTTTTTCCTCCCGTTCTCGTGTACTAGATTATCTTGCATCATCTTCGGTTCGACCAGTTGACCCATCTGAGCCAATGCGCATGTCCCGGGTATGACACATGCACATGCTGTGAAGGTACCGAATATGTGGGTGAGGACAGAATCGATCTTGTGCGAGAGCGAGTTGATCGTTTTGGGAGATGCTGAGAATCCGGGTGAAGCGAGGGAACCGTCATGGAGCATCGCTGCGTGAACAATCGATCTCAAGGAATGTACGACATGTTGATCGTCCCATTCCCACCCTAAGACCAATTCATCCTTCTTGCCTATATCCTTGGAAGCGAATAGACCGAATTTGAGTTTGAGTGAATCGCTCTCAGTACTTCTCCATAACAATGGTCGAAGGACCACGTTAGGGTGACAACCGCTTCTAACGAATCTGAAATCATTCCCATAACCCCTAGCATCAATCATCAGATTGATGGGTGGACCGATACTTCTGACGTGAGGTTTGGGTAATCCAAGCGACGAGTACTGGTTGATTGGATCTTTTCGATATGACTCGCAATCAGTTATTTCGCCCTTGTATTCACCGATGAACGACCCAAAGGTTACTGGTTCTTCTGTGAATACACTATATATCGTTGGACGAGTATATACACCATGTTTGGAGATGTTTTCAGTGTAGGTGAGAGGAAGGAACGAGGGAGCATCTTCAACAACTTGGATAGAAACTGGTGAACCGAGCGACTCCAGATCAGGACCAGAGAGGAAGATTGGCGGTACAGGAGGAGCGAGGATGTGGAAGTCAGGAGGAGGGAATAGGTTATCGGGTGATAGGCGTAGTACACCGGTTTCGGTAGGTGAAGGTAATCCTGATGGGTTGTGTACTGCTCTGCTTTTTGCCGCCACCATCTCTTCTTCTGCATCTACCCATTCCTTATAGACATTCCTGATTATTTGTCTGGCAACAACACCTCTGACGATATTCTCCTTTATAGGTGTATACTCCAGAGCCCAAGGTTCTACACGGAAGTAATCATCTTCTGGTTCTTCCAATATCGGTTGTGGTAGTTGTTGCTGTTCTTTGAACGTGGAGGGACCGGGTGTGGAGGATGATTCACTGATATTCTGCTTTGGACGAGGTTTCGGACCTGGTTGTCTACGTTTCGGTTTGGACGCTGGTGGTCCCATAACACCTGGACTGTGTTCTTTGCCCGATTCCTTGTCTTTATCCAGATCACCGTCCATCATACTTTCCGTCCGCGATCTTTTGGTCTTTCCACCTTTACTTCTAGGTTTTTCCTTCTCCCGTTCTGGGGGTACGATATCTCCTTCTGACGGAGGTGGTATCCTCGACTGACGCTGCTGATTCTGCATCATGATTTGCATTTGCTTCGCGGCAGCAGCATCGAACGGTCTAGGTTCGCACAACTCACAGAAATACTGTTCTGGAGCTGAGGCCGCATCCACATAACCAAAACATATTCCATGTTCCCATGCCCCACAATTCTCACATTGTATAGTAAAACCGTCATCCTCCGTAAAGCCACATATACATCTAATTATTGTATTTTCCTCTCCTAACCAATGCGCAGGGTGATCTGTCGACGTACGACGCGATGACCCACTAGTGGTATTTCGCTTGCGTTTCCCCTTTGTTTTCACTGGTGGGTCCGGACTTGTACGTGTCGGTGTGGGAGGGTGGGCAGATGCGGAAGGAGAGGAGTTGTCGGTATGTGATGAAGTGAGGATGTTGGATAAGGATGCTGATGCTAGAGGTGGTGGTACCGTTGGTTGATCATTGGTGTCTGTATCTTCGGGTGGTGTATATGGATAGGAATGTACGTCCGGCGGTGCAGGTTTCTCCACTTCCACCAAACGCGATTGATCCTGATCCTCCATTACTACCTCCAACGAATCAGGTTTGGGTGGTACATCCACTGCCGAGGATATGTTGAGTAACAACGCGACGGCATCATCTGACTCTCCTTGTCCTTCTACCTGCGTTGACGTGGATACATCTTCCATTACTATGTCGGTGGACGAGGTGTCAAGTAATGGCGAAGGATTACGAGGAGGCGACGGGCGGGATGGACCTGCTTCTGCTGGTTGGTTCATGTTGTAGATGAAATATGATTATTCAGACGCGTGCGCTTGAGCGGTCTGTCGATGAAAAATCGCATACTGATTAGTCTAGATCGTGAGGGAGTCTGAGAGAGGGTGAATGACGAGGAGTTGTATGAGAAAGAAAGCGGACTCACAAAGCTCAAAGCGTAAGAACAAAGGGTATCTAAAGGATAGTAGGGTATATAGAGCGAGTGCGTCGAGTGGTCTTTTGATAACGATGAGAACTGGAGGTTAGCATCGCCCTTGAGATGATTTTAAAGGAGTTCGATGGGATAAGTGAATGTACAAGAGTACTCACGAGTAGAGTATCTATGTCCAGATGATACTCGACAGATATATATTCCTCCCAATCTAGACTACTACGCGTTGGAGGGGAAGGTGCCCTCTCTCTTTTCAGTCGAATTGTCCAGTTTGTTTTGTCCAGCGGCGATTGTATTTTGTATTATGATTGATGACTGTTGACTTTTCACTCCTTTCTTCGTTGGCCCATCTGACACGACATGTGAGTGGGTGGTATCCGTATAGTGATACAATGATAACAGTGAAGAGGACGAGGATGATGAGAATGAAGGTGATGATGATAACGAATGAATAGGTAATAAGAGAGTAGAATGGGTTGTTAACAGTATGGTGAGAGAGAGAGAAATGTACAAGTGTCAGTAGAAATGTTTAGTAAAATTCAGAAAAACACACTCAACACACTCAAACACACAACATATAACAAATACACACAAATACACTCAATTTTCAAGTGTTGTACCCTGATTGGAAAACTTACCCTCTTCGTTTACCCCTGATCTCATAGTTTTCTCAGAGTTTTACTATATCTCAGTATTTCAAGTATCAAGTGGCAAATCCACGATAAAAAATGCCCAATCACTTTTGCAAATCACTCTTACAGAAGAATTACCCAATCGAGCAATTTCAGCAAAGTGCCACATTGTAATCGTCGAATCTGAAAATCCAACCTACCTGCAGCAACGCGAACATGAACATACATGCACAAGAGATATATCTCTGATCCACTCACTCATTACTCTCATCCTCATCACCTTCAAAAACATCTTCACTTCTCTTACTCTTCACACTGTCATATCGAGGTGCTGATCTAGTCCTGCGCCTGCTGAAGAAAGAAGAGAAAGTGTATCAGAATATACCCCACTCGTGTCGATCTGTTTGATTGTCTGGATCGATTGTTCTTCTTCTCTTCCTCTCGACCATCCTCAACCGTCTCTTCTCCCATTCTATTTCTAGATCCACAAATCAGCCATCATGTCGGGAAACAAGAGAGGGGCTGCTGGGGGCAGAGATCTGTCAGAGTTCAACTATGGTAACATGAGTAGCCTCGTGGTGAATCAGGGTGAGTTGTCGTGTTTCAACGGTGGCCAGTCCACTCCGTACGATGTCTCTTACTGACGTCTCGCTTTCCCACAGATCGATCCGTACTTCGTTCTGATGAACCCACTGGTGTCGCCGAGTCCCTCGTGGGACGAATCAACCCCAAGGAAATGGGATCGAGGGTAGTCAGAGAAGCGCCGAAAGACCTGGAGAAGAAAAAGGCTAAATCGAAGCTCACCTCTGCCGAGGAAGTGGAAAAGTCCATACGTCGTGCTCAGGAGAAATCGACCGCTCGATTTGGTGCGGCGGATGTACTGGAAAGTGTGGCTCAGATGGAAGGGTTGAGGTATAAGCCTCGTACGGCCGAGACTAGGGAGGTGTACGAGCTGTTATTGGGTTTAACCCATCAGATTCTAGGTGACCAAACACAGGAAGTCGTTAGGTCAGCTGCTGATACGGTGTTAGAGAATCTGAAGGATGAAGATCTCAAGGAGTTTGATAAGAAGAAGGAAGTGGAATCTGTCCTGGGTCAATTGTCCGAAAACACCTGGAGTCAGCTGGTCAACCTTAGTAAGAAGGTGACGGATTACGGTGAAGAGGAGGAAGGCGGTCAGCAGACTGATGATAGACAACAGGCGGTCGATCAGGAAGGTGTGGCTGTCTTGTTTGAGGATGATGACGAGGAAGATGAGGATGAAGGTTTCGAAGTGAAGGGACGTGATTCCGAGGACGAAGATGACGATGATGAAGAAGATGAGGAAGAGGGATCGGATGATGAGGAAGGTGACGAAGCTATGGACGAGGATGATGCTCTGGTATTAGGAAAAGAAACCAAAGCAGCTAAATCAAAATCCGATAAAGTCTCACCTCACGAAGTAGATGCTTTCTGGCTTCAACGTCTCATATCCACCTCTTACCCTGATCCAGTCCAATCGTCCGACTTCACCTCAAAAGCCTTAGAATACCTGGGATCGGAAATGGAACTTCGTGATCTTGAGAACTCCCTCGCTGAAATGTTCGGTTATGAGAATTTCGATTTGGTCGCTACTCTCACCAAGAACAGAGAAGTCATCGTATGGTGTACCAAATTGGCTAGAAGTAGTGATGACGAGAAACAGGATGTGGAAGTTGCCATGCGTGAGAAGGGTGTAGGATATATACTCAGGGAACTCAGAGGTGGAAGAAAGGCTGAAGCTGCCGCAGGAATGCAAGAACAAGCTCCAAGCGTACCCACCAAAGCTACTCTCGCTCCTGGATCGGTCGCTCAACCTCGACGAGTTATCGACATCGATTCCCTCATTTTCACCGAAGGTGCTCACCTCATGTCTAGAAAGAAGGTCAAGCTTCCCGAGGGATCTTTCAAGAGACAGATGAAAGGGTATGAGGAAATCCACGTGCCGGAACCTAAGAAGAGGGAAATCCAGGAAGGAGAATTGGTATCGATCGATAAGATGCCTCATTGGACGCACCCTGTATGGGCTAGTGTCAACACAACTCGACTCAACACTATTCAGAGTAAAGTGTTCCCTATCGCGTTTGGTACCAATGAGCCTATGTTGATCTGTGCGCCTACCGGTGCTGGTAAGGTGAGTAAGATCGGACATCTTTCACGATCAAAATACTGACTTGTAATGTGTAGACCAACTGTGCCGCTCTTACCATGCTCCGATGTATCGAGCAATTCAGAGATCCCGAAACTGGATATATCGACCGAGATTCATTTAAGATCATCTACGTCTCACCCATGAAAGCTTTGGTGCAAGAACAAGTCTCAGCCTTCAACAAGCGATTCTCAGCCCTCGACATCCGAGTGGCCGAGTTGACAGGTGATAGCCAACTGACCAAACAGCAGATATCCGAAACCCAAATCATCGTCACCACACCCGAAAAATGGGATGTCATTACTCGTAAATCCACCGATACCTCTTATACCAACCTCGTCCGACTGATCATCGTTGATGAGATCCATCTTTTGCATGATGATCGAGGACCAGTATTGGAATCGATCTTGTCAAGAACAATTCGAAAGATGGACCAAACCCATGATGAAGTTCGAGTGGTCGGTCTCTCAGCTACATTACCGAACTACAAAGATGTCGCTGCCTTCCTTCGAGTCGACCCTAAAAAGGGGCTGTTTTTCTTCGACGCTGCCTATCGACCTGTAGGACTGAAGCAGCAGTTCATCGGTGTGACTGAGAAGAAAGCTATCAAGAGATTCCAAGTTATGAACGAAGTATGTTATGAGAAGTGCTTGAACTACGCCGGTAAATCCCAGACTTTGGTGTTTGTCCACTCAAGAAAGGAAACTGCCAAGACTGCGAAGTTCTTGAAAGAAATGGCAATGGAGAAAGAAACCTTGACTCAATTCATCAACCCCGAAGGATCTTCTAGAGAAGTATTACTGGCCGAAGCTGCTCAATGTAAGAACCCAGACTTGAAGGAGCTCTTGCCCTTCGGATTCGGTATCCACCACGCCGGAATGTCAAGAGAAGATAGATTGGTCGTAGAAGAGCTGTTCGCTGCCGGTCATATCCAAGTGCTCTGTTGTACCGCCACCTTAGCTTGGGGTGTCAACTTGCCCGCTCACACGGTCATCATCAAGGGTACTCAGATATATAATCCGGAGAAAGGAAAATGGTGCGAACTTTCCCCTCAAGATGTCTTGCAGATGCTTGGAAGAGCCGGTAGACCCCAATTCGATACGTTTGGTGAAGGTATTATCATAACCAACCACGGTGAATTGCAGTACTACACGAGTTTGATGAACCAGCAATTACCGATTGAATCTCAGTTCGTGGCTAAGATGGTGGATAATCTCAATGCGGAGATTGTTCTGGGTACGGTCAGGAATAGGGACGAAGGTGTTCAGTGGTTGGGTTATACCTATTTGTGAGTTCGCTGCATAGCTTCACTCTTTGCGGGTCATAGCTAATCAAATTTGTTTTTCGACAGATACGTCCGAATGCTGGGTTCACCTGCGCTGTACAATGTCGGTGCTGATTATATGGAAGGAGATGCCGCCTTGGTGCAGAAACGAGGTAAGCAGCTTCCTTACAATTGTTGTCATAACACTAGCTGACCTGACATCGCTAGCCGACCTGATCCACTCCGCTGCTGTTTTGCTCGAGAAGGGTGGATTGATCAAATACGATCGAACCACTGGTGTCTTCCACAGTACCGATCTTGGACGAATCGCTTCTCACTACTACGTTGCCTACACTTCCATGTCAGTGTACAACAAGCACCTCAAGCCTAATCTCACTGCCATCGACTTGTTCCGAGTATTCGCCTTGTCCAACGAATTCAAGCTTATCCCTGTACGACAAGAAGAGAAGCTCGAGCTTGCCAAGCTTATCGAACGAGTTCCCATCCCCGTCAAGGAAGGTGTCGATGAACCAGTATCCAAGATCAACGTCCTTTTACAAGCTTACATCTCTCAACTCAAATTGGGTGGTTTCGACATCGTCACCGATATGGTCTTCATCCAACAATCTGCCGGACGTATCATCCGAGCAATGTTCGAGATCTGTCTCAAGAAAGGTTGGTCAGCACCTATGCGAGCTGCGTTGGACCTGTGTAAGATGGTTGAACGAAGAATGTGGAAATCTATGTCACCCCTTCGACAGTTCCCACGAATCAGACAGGAGATCATCACCAAAGCTGAGCGAAAGGAATTCCCGTGGCACAGATATTTCGATCTTGACGCTGCTGAATTGGGTGAACTGTTGGGTCTACCCAAATCGGGTCAATTCATCGAATCTCTCGTCCACAAGTTCCCTCGATTGGATCTCCAAGCTCACGTCTTACCTCTCACTCGATCTTTACTCAAGATCAATGTGACTATCACTCCTGATTTCGTATGGGACCATGATATTCATGGATCAACCCAGGCCTTCTGGATTATAGTCGAAGATGTCGATGGTGAAAGAATCTTGTTCCACGATCAGTTTGTTCTCAGAGAACGATTCGCTCAAGATGAACATTACGTTACTATCACCGTGCCCATCTCTGAACCCGTCCCACCCAACTACTACCTCTCGGTCATCTCGGATAGATGGCTTCAATCGGAAACTCGACTTCCTATCTCGTTCCAACACTTGATCCGACCCGAACCTTTCCCTGCTCATACCGCTTTACTCGACCTGCAACCTCTTCCCATCTCGGCTCTGCACAACAAAGCTTTCGAAGGCCTGTACTCGTTCGATCACTTCAACAAGATCCAAACTCAGGTTTTCCAAGCGCTTTTCACTACGGATGATAATGTGTTCATCGGTGCTCCTACTGGGTCAGGTAAGACCATTTGTGCGGAGTTTGCCTTACTTCGATTGTGGACCAAACGAGATCCACCCAGAGCGGTTTGTATCGAGCCATACCAGGAGATGGTAGATATGCGAGTATCCGAATGGTCCGAGAAATTCTCGTCGCTCGAGAAAGAGGTGGTAGCTTTGACTGGAGAATCGACCGCCGATCTAGCGTTATTGAGAAAAGCAGATATCGTAGTCTGCACACCCTCCCAGTGGGACCTGCTCTCGCGAAGATGGAAGACCCGAAAGGATGTACAGAATATTGGATTACTCATTGCCGATGAACTGCAACTCATAGGTGGAGATGTCGGATCGACCTACGAGGTGATAGTCTCCCGAACTCGATATGTCTCTCAGCAGACCGGTATACCCACTCGTATCGTGGCTTGCAGCGTATCGTTATCCAACGCAAAAGATCTGGGTGACTGGATTGGCGCAAGTTCACAAACGATATTCAACTTCTCCCCCTCGGCACGACCATTACCCCTCGAAGTGCACATCCAATCTTTCAACGTCCCTCACTTCCCCTCGTTGATGCTGTCCATGGCCAAACCCGCTTACCTAGCTATGGTCGAACATGCCAAACATAAACCTACTATATGCTTTGTAAGCTCGAGGAAACAGTGTAAACTCACTGCTAATGATATAATGACGTATTGTCTGGCGGACGAAGATGAGGGACGGTTCTTGAATGTTGAACAGGCGGATTTGGAACCTCATTTGGAGAGGTTGGAGGATCAAGATTTGAAAGAGACGTTGAGGTATGGGATTGGGTATTACCATGAGGCGTTGAGTAAGATCGATAAGAGGATTGTTACGGCGTTGTTTGAGGAGGGAGCTATAAAGGTTTTGGTGGCTAGTAAGGTGGGTTTGGATTGTCCTTGTTTCTCTTCTCTACGCCTTTTGCTGTTATGTTTGCTTCTCCTTGACACACCCCTGTCCTTGATGGTGATAGGAGAGTGCTAATTTTCTCTGCCTCATATAGGACACCGCTTGGTCACTCCCCGTCACATCATACATGGTGATAGTCATGGGAGTCCAATACTTCGACGGACAAGAACACCGATACGTAGATTACGCCATTGCCGATGTCCTCCAGATGCTCGGTCGAGCTTGCCGACCATCCATCGACAGCTCATCAAAATGTATACTCATGATGCAACAGACCCGAAAAGATTTCTTCAAGAAGTTCTTGGAAGAGGCTTTACCTGTTGAATCTTCTTTACCCTCTTACCTGCATGACCACTTCAATGCGGAGATTGTGGCGAAGACCATTGAGAATAAGCAGGATGCGGTGGATTGGTGTACTTGGACTTGGTTCTATAGGAGGTTGATGCAGAATCCTGGGGTAAGTCTTTTTATTTTATTCTCAATATTGGTATGGGTCGACGATGATGCTGATGTTCATCGGATATATGATAGTTCTATAACCTCCAAGGAACCACGCCAACGCACGTCGCCGATTACCTCTCCGAACTTGTCGAGACCACTCTCAATGACCTGGTCTCCTCTGACTGTATCATCATCCAGGACGAGATGGACACCCTCCCCAACAACCTGGGTATGATCGCCTCGTTCTACTACATCTCCTACGTCACCGTCGAAACCTTCTCCGCCTCAATCAAGGAAACTACCAAACTCAAGGGATTGCTCGAAATCGTCTCTTCCGCTCATGAGTTCGAAAGTATACCTATTAGACACCATGAAGATGTCCTACTACAAAGGATATACGATAGGGTACCCGTCAAAGTTGCCAAAGCAGATTACAACTCCCCCTACTTCAAGACTTATCTCCTACTTCAAGCACACTTTAGCAGGATGACCCTCCCACCTGATTTGGTCATTGATCAAGCGACAATTTTGGGTAAAGTCACTGGATTATTGAGTGCATGTGTAGATGTGATGTCTTCGAAGAGTTACCTCAACTGCCTCGGAGCAATGGATCTATCGCAGATGTGTGTGCAAGGTATCTGGGATAGAGATTCGCCCTTGAAACAGGTTCCATACTTTGATCAAGATGTGTTAGGCAGGTTCAAGCAGAAGGGTTTGGACTCGGTTTATGATATTATGGAATTGGAGGATGAGGAGAGGAATGATCTGTTGAGAATGAACGATAGGCAACTGTGAGTGGTTGTGTTCCTTCTTTCATCAGTTACTTAACCCCCTAACCCCTAAGATGAAATGTGACGGAAGCTGATTCATCGATATCTATCGAAACAGCGCCCGAGTCGCCAAATTCGTCAATTCCTACCCTAACATCGAAGTCTCCTACTCCGTCGAAGACTCCGATTCCCTCACTTCGAGCGATTCAATCGTCCTGAACGTGACGCTGGATAGAGAAGCGGACGAAGATGAGGAAGACCAAATCGCCGATGCCCCCTTGTTCCCGCATAAGAAGATGGTCTCTTGGTGGATTGTCGTAGGGGACGATAAGACGAAATCGCTCTATGCGATCAAGAAGGTCACTGTGAAGAGTAAGCTGAACACCAAATTGGAGTTCTCGTTGGGAGAGGGTCAATGGGATTTGAAATTGTATTTGATCTGTGATTCTTATAGTGGTGAGTTTGAATACCTTTTTTTGTCTTACTCACCGTATACTCGGGAGTGGTTTATCTATATCGGTTTGAGTTGGAAGGAGCAAAGCTGATTGACTTTGATTTGGAATCATAGGCGCAGATCAGGATTTCGATTTGGATACGCTGAAAGTGGCTGAGGGTGAGAGTTCGTCGGAAGAGGAAGATTCGGATGAGGAAATGGATCAGGATTGAGGGGTTGAAACAGGGCAACAGAATGAATAAATAATTAGAAATGTATTGGTACTATATGCATCATCTCTTCGTGGTCCATTTGTAACGCATTGATCTGGGATATCTCTACTCATACGGTGTCAGTATGAGTACTCGCAAGAAACAATTCATCCGAACTCGTTGATGCATCCGATCATATTTCATCCAATAGATACGAATGGGTGATTGATCATTGACTTTACCCCTGTTCAGAAAAATTAGACTTCACCTGTCCTTTGAGATTCATCGATGCAAGTGACGAACAGATGGATGGACAAAGGGACTGGATTGCCACTTGCCACACGATGGAGATGGATGCTCCTCCCCTGCCATTTTGATCGACCTGATGAAGCTTATGCGCAACGACAGTGATGCGACAGGGATTGACATAATTGACTCATGATTCGCGTCACAGCATAATTGCCATCAGATCTATTAAGTGTTGTATCTGACGAAACCCCGTATTATATCTTTTCATCAGGATCTGAAAAAAAGTAGTTAGAAAGGAGAGACATGTCGGCTATGTCCAGCGCATAACTTTGGGTGGAATTGTGAGATATATAAACGGCGCAGCCTCGAGATAACTTCAGGAGAGATTGGTCTCTCAATTCACTTTTAAGAACAGGATACACACTCGGACACGTATCAATACTGTACTGAAGTATCCTTTTACAACCCAAGCGCATTCTGGACTTCTCGACTATCAAGCATGACGATGATTTCTACCTTGATCCCAATCCTCGGATTCTTGGCTACCAGCATCACTGCCATAAATGTACACTCGAGCGTTTGGCTCCCAGAGTACACGAGGATAGGCAATCAATGGGGGGAGCTGGATGGTCCTTGGGGTCCAGGGTTCGCTCAAGACCAATTCTCGAGATCGCAATTGGCCGGGGAGGGCACCACGAAGACCGACGCGGACGGTTGGAATCGGCGAGAAGTGTTTTGGTATATCTATAAAAACACAGGTACGATGCGGTACAAAACAGTGGAAGAAGGCGCACAACCAATTAATCCCCTTGGGAAGGAGTACATCTTATGGAATATGACGGTACGTACAAGGGTCTATTAGTGTGGTTTCAGGAGAACCCGATGCCTCCCTTCGGTGACACCTTGTGAGGGATGTTGACCTGCTTACAATCACTTAATCAAAAATTATAGTGCTACGATGCAGTCCACGTCAGCTCAGATGATGCGGCCAACTACCTCCAGAAATTGGATTTATCAGTAGAGACCATAGTGAGACCGTGGGGTGGCTACGATTGGGAATCTTTGAAGGGGAAAGCCAATTTCTATTGTCCCAAAGGTCAATGCATTCACGATCAATGTCGGGGGAAAGACGCACCGACGTGGGATCATTCCATCTTCGATCAACAAGTGAGTGCTCCAATAATCGTCTAATGCGACTTCAATGGGTTTGCTGACGCCTATACTGCGCGTTGCCAATAAAGCACAATAACGATACTGCCACCCGAGTACCCATCGATCAATAGGGAGTTGATATCCCCAGATTTTGGTTGAGTCGCTTGGAGATGTCTTATTGGGTGGGCGAAGTTCTTCGATTGTTCCAATTCCATTATATGGCGATTGTATCGTCATCTGTTCTGTTTGTACTCGCTGTTTGAGAATGCAATGTCATTCATTGTAGACGTGCTCCTTTGTCCGCTGAAAGAATGGCACGTTGTCATTCACACGGAACGCCGATCTGGAACAAGGGCTCTGCGGTCTCGGCTGAAGGATGTTTTCGTTTATCTATTGGAAAAAGGTGCACGAACGAGCCAAGAGGAGCCCTCTCGTAGTACTGTTTCAAAGACATTCATGCCGTCGATCAAGGGAGATAGACTGTGTGGGTACAATGACTGTCTTGTTCGCCCATACTGGTGCATTCTTGAAGATACCAAGGTGTTCGCACGATCGTGACTTCAGGTATTTTGGAGCACAAAAGTTAGTAACCAAAGGAAGAGGGAGAATACCCCAGCTTGGTACTGTCATACCTCCAGGGACATCGTGCCGCATATATCAAATCGAATGCTGTCCAAGCGCAGTCACCTGAACTATTCATGCTGCCAGTCCTCCATCTTTCTGGAGCCATCCATCCTTCGAACGCCAGTTTCTCCAAAGAGTTCCTCTTTTGATCGCCCGCAGACGCCCAACCTCAGCACGAACCTTTGTACACGAGGGACGAGGAAGGCCTATGAGAAGCTGTGCTTCTCGGCATCTGGTCCAGCCGTTCTTACGTCCAATCAGCAGATTGTTGTCCACTTTTTCATCACGGATACACCCGTTCAGACTTTATCTTGACGATCGACGACTTTCTCCTAAACGTGTCGGCGCTTTGCTTCACTTACTGCACCGATCGACTTTTGCTCCAATTCCATGCCCTCTCCCGGCCAGACAACGACAGGATGTCCGAAACACGTACTCGAGAAACCCCAGCTCGTCCTTTACTAATCCTCAGACTAAGAGGGGACAGCTCATCCCAAGCTGCTTCAGCGCGTGCTTCGATCAACCCGGACCGCTCTGGACATGACCCCGAGGAGGACAAGGGCAAGGGTAGATACATCGTGTACCCTTGTATAGCCAGCGGCTTGGAATGGCACCCGAAGATCCCTTCACTCAACCAGCCAAATGGTTCAATAATCTCTACACCTTCGATCCAAGCCAACACTGCAGTCACAGCTGATTTTCACTCATTCTATTCTAGCAGACTCCAAGAAGATCCATTGACACCCGGAAGTTTTGTTAGGCAATTCTCCAATGACTTTTACAGGAACTACAAAGCATATACTTCCACGCTCGTCGAGCCTCAAATGAAGTCCAGTGAGGCATTCTATACTTACACTGAAATATACAGTCAAACGTACAAAGAGTCTCTAAAAATGTGGACAAGAGAGCTACTTGAATCGTTCAGGTCTACTCGCCGGTTGAACAATGAATTCACCCTTGAATATGTGGACACCAAGGAGCAATTTCAAGAACACATACCAGAAGAGTTTAATGGAGTGATTCCTGAGCCTGTGAACATGGAAGAGTATAAAGAAGGATTGAACCGACAGTGGGGCGATGAGGAGATGAAAGCCAGTAATTTGATGTTTTGAGATATCCCCTAACGGGGAGCAGAGCTGCTCAAATACTATTGCAGCAGCAGTCTGCAGCTCTTTCACTGTGTAGACCTACCGGGTGGGATACAAATATCAAAGATGGGATTTTTCGAGTGCAAAAATTATGTATTTAATAGCTCTCGGCAAGCAACTTCCACCGTTTTGGCAACTTTCCTCTCGCAGATAATTCGATCTGTCAATGTCGGTCGAAGTCCGTCGCTGAATTGTACAAATAGTTTCAAGAGATCACTCATTTTTATGACCCTGTTGAAAGCTACTAGAACCCCCTTCGAGGAGCTTTCACGCCCTCGTATACTGTTCAACGATGTTTCCAGTTCTGTGTGAGCTTAACGACTGATACTAAGTCGAGTGAAACATGGACCCCTGGACACAACCTTTGTCTCTAGGGGAGGGAAGCTGAAGGTACAAAGGTCGTATTGTATGACGAGGCTGGGAAGGGGAAGCCTGGAGCTAAATATGCTGTGCAGTGTATTCGACTCGATATGCATGTTTGCCTCGTCATGTGCGCATTAGGTCCTGACGCCTCGTCCATACATAGTCACTTTCTCTCACACTCGCGTTACCTCCGACTTTGCGAAACCACTTTACACCGCTCACAAACTATCTCGTTAATTGTTCGAATATGTCTGCCAACGTAACCTCAACTTCAAGTTCAGGACATCAATCGACCAGAGGCAAACCTCCGAAGTTGATGCTCCAACTGACAGGTACATCCACTCATCCTTCCGCATCACCTGGAGATCCTTCAGAGCCAGAACCGCTGGGAGAGAGTGATGATAACAAGAAGGGAAAGTACATTATCTACCGCTGTCTGGACAGAGGGTTGACTTACTGCCGAAAGGATGGAAGTTACCGGACACCTAACGTGACGTTACCTGGGGCACCCTCATGCGAGGAATCAAACGATGTCGTAGAGGAATATGACCATTACTTCAAGGAGACGGTTGGAAATGTCTCAGACGAGACAAAAACATTTCGTGATACGCTCCGGAGTGAATTCTCGTCCAAATACAACCAGTGGACATTGACACTGGAAAACCCAATGGTCAAGGCTAGTGAGGCTTTCAAGCGTTACACTGAAATATACCAAGAGACCTGTCGGGACTTATTGGTCAGCTGGACAACAGATAGAGTCAAAGCTTTCCGAGCTGATAGAACGGACAATCAAGACTTCGAGATTGAATTCGTTGACAAGAAACCCGACTATGTAAGACATATTCCTACTTGTTTGCACAGCGAGGTTCCAGAAGCCATCAAGATGAACGAATATGTGAAGGGGGTCAACGACCACTTCGAGGGCGGAAGCATAAGAGCTAGCATCCTGAGCCGCATCATGCAATAGTGCAAAGTCTTCAGCTGAATGAGCCTACATCCCTTGCATAGCAGGGTATTTTGACCAGAATTTTGGCGTTCTTACATAGTTACGCTGTACATCTTCGGACTTGCTTTGAGCTTATCAACATTGGTCAAACCTACCATATGCATAAATGTGAGGTTTGCGAGCGCATCAACACTGCCCTTGAGCGTCGGAGGTGACGCTCAGGGGTGGTTCAACCCCTTTCAGTCGTGATCAGAGGCAGAAAGAACGTCGTGCTTCTAGTCTTGATGCAAGGTACTGTACAGAAGTAGGAATTTTGGTGTGGCAGATCCTGAAAGGGGGAAGCCACCTTCCGGAAACTTACTGCCCTGTTTCCCAGCTACCCAGTCAAACACTTTGGGTCAACAAATCCCGCAAGTTCTAATTTTAGGAGGTCCTTCGCGATTTTCTTGTAGTATGGAGCCTTTCAGACTCACACGGTAGGCTCCGCGACTACACGCCGCTATGTGGCTATGGCTGCCCTCCGTAACGCATCTCTTCCTTCACAGGTCGAGGGCCTGAAGACGGATGGACTACATAGCAAACGCCTTTCCTAAGTTGGGTGTGTTAGGAGGGATTGCACCAGATCATTCTCACCTCTCGCCTTATCTCCTTTGTCTGCTTCATACACAGCATCGCTTGTGACAGGAAGGCTCGTTTTCATGAGATTGACCTTGGCCACGGTGAGTAAAAAAAGATATTTCTGAGGACCCGAAGGCATTCAGTCCAGCAATAGGAGAGTCTCACTACTCCACGCAAAGTCTGCCCCGTCTTTGAGCCAGAACAGAAGCGCCAGGACAACAGAAAGGATCATCCTGGCTACTATAGTCGATCATGATCCTTTGTGCCAGCCAACCATGGACACCGTCGAAGTCGTCCAAAGCAGCTCCTTTGCAGCTCAATAGAATTGCTTTCCTCTTACACTCCCATGTCGGGGGCCTTCAGGGCAGCTATTAGCCTCGCTTGTGTCATTGATGGTTCCCACTTCCTACTGATCCATCTGGGCTGCAGGATGCGTTTCGATATATATCATCGCCACGCAATTATCAATCTGGTTTATGTTTATCGCAATCACAGGCTTGCTGTGATCATACCATCCAGTACTACCTACTGAATCATATCAGATGTCATCCCTAAGCACTGGTGCCATCTCCGGCTCCGCAAACAATGTATCTGAGGAATAGTACGGCGGGACTGAGGGCGACCATACACCATCCGACCAAGATGGAAGTCTTATTTTGCGCTCGAGTCAACCCGGTAGTAACCTACAACCAGGTCCGGCTTATTCATGGCATCTGAGCTATCCCCACCTCGACTTGCGGGATATCAATGCCTTCTCGAGTGTGGGCAATGATGACAGTCCCCGTGCTGACGCTGCGAGCCACTATTACCAATTGGGTACCCTGTACCTCGAGCTCCAAGGACATAATTCCGGAACGCTGCCAGTCAATGATGACCATCTCATAAGCACACCGGGACAGTACGTTGTCTATCCTTACGTCCACAAGGGAATGAGGCTCGAGTGGGGAAACACCCAAGGCACCTCTGCACCTGTATTCGCTCATTTTAAAGCCAAGATCGCATCAGGCATCTCTGCGAACCATTCCACTAATGACGTTCTTTCGAGATTCCATCAATATTTCTGCCAGAGCCGAGATGATCCCGAACAGTCGAAAGCTCTGTCTCGGAAGGTGGATCTCAGATATACCAACCTGTGGGAGACATTCAGAGGTAGGAGCCCGGCGGAATTTGCGAGGAACAACGGCAGGAAATTGCTGATGAAAGAGTATTTGTACGAGTCTACCTGGTTCCGCAATGAGGCCCTTAAAACGGAGACTGCCCTATGGGTCAGGAGTCTATATGATAAGTTCCATGAAGAAATTGTCAAATCTGGCACAGAGGAAAGGGAATTCACCTACGAGATGGTATACTTCAACGAGGATTTCAAGAAACTTGTGAAGGACGGATCAAGTGCAGATCTCAGTGCGGCATCGCGGCCTCTGGATTACGAAGGTTACTGGAGAGAGCTGGAGGCGACCTACGGCGATCGGTCTTATGCAGATGTTGTGCGCGGGGGAGGTGTGAGGCCTGTCCTACAACAGTGATATCCCCAATGTATATGTAAGTCTATACGAGCAACGCCAAGCTGCCGGTCTCTTTATTGATATATAGAAGTTGGCGGAATGAGAGATCCTTTAAGCTGCTCGGATACACATGATCGATTCAGGGCTTGTGAAACTTTCTTGTTGTATCTTACTTCTATCATCTACATTACACATGCATCGTATAGACGTATGCGACATGGGAGGGCCTCTCACCATGCTCTCCTGTCTCCTTCCTGGGATGGATGAAGTTGTGCGCATGAACTTTGGATGCAAGATACAGACAGATATTGTAGCAGTTGAACGGTTCATCTGATATACCATTCTGGAAACTGTTATTCACCATAAGGTCATGCGACCGCCTGTTCTGCTAGCATGTCATCCATCGACTCGACTGTCAACGCCATTTGCGGAAGAGCATGAATGCCTTTCACAGCGAATGAGGAAAACTCTTCACAAGCAATATGCAACGCCTCCCACAGGTCACCATGTGTGATGAGTTGGTCTCCCTCAATCTCTGTCTTTACTGCTTGCTCCTTGTTGCTGACTGACTGTCATATGGAATTGCTAGCATCGCGTCTTCCACTCGTGTACTCATTTTCAAATCATCCAGCCTTACAACTCCCCTACTCCTTTCGATGATGGGTAGTATAAGTCGTCAAACGAAGTGAGCGCAGCTGGCAGTCATAAGAAGGGTTTTGTATCGGTGTTCTCAGGAAGAATGCGACATGACTGGCATTTTGTTTGGTGCATGTTCAGTGACGATATAGTACTAAAGATGACATGACGATTATTTTCATAAAGTAACCACTCCTGAGGATGCGTCCTGATCAAAACGTCGTAGCAGTTGTGGCCGTCGGTTGGCATATTTCATGCTGATCAGTAGATTGACTGCACCGACTTTGCCACAGATGGTGACTGGCATCAACGTCACCATCACCGATACTACCATCCTGGATGATTAGGGTGCCGACCAAGTCTGATCATGCAGGGGATTAAACTTGAGATATCGTTGCATCTGTCTTTCAAAAAGATTGCGCGGGCATGAAATGCTACTAGTCTAATGACGCTTTGACGCCATCTGCTAGTCTGCTCTGGTTGGTCAAGTAGGCCCAAACATGTCGGTGATCCGGGATGATGCCAGACGCTACGCCGCATCGTACTTGCGTGGTGGGTGTTGGCATGCGTGTCTATGGTGGGTTGACCTTTGACACGAGGAAAGAATGGTTGCCGTAAAGTTGCGTGGGTGTGCGATCAACTTGCTGGATGACCTGTGCCTCCATTTGACCGAGCGCATGAACGTTGATATGCAGGTGAGTCACCCTTTGTCTGTATGCCCGAGGCTATCTGCTACATTATCTATGGTCGACAAGTGGAGTACGCAGTGCATGTCCGTGAATACATATGCTTAGTCAGATCATCATTTTATTACTCCAGATGATTGTACTTTAGCCTTTGATCGAGATTGGATATACCTCCGGGATGTTAGATCCTAGTGTAGTTTGTATGTAAGCATGTATGTATGTAAGCGATGATGTATGACCGAACCCGAGCCAAAGGAAGAAATGGAGAGGAGATTGAAATTGAGATCTGAGCGAGATCTAATTTGACCCTGAGCTTATCAACCAACTTTGATACTGACATACCTCCACTCACTCCACTTTACGAGTGACATTCCTCCACTCATTCTTTCGTTAGTAGTAGTAGTGCTAGTACTAGCAGTAACACCATACAGTTGCAACCATGCATGATGAGATTAGATAAGCCCCTTTTATTGGTAAGCAATCGAATGAGATCTGTTCACACAGTCGCACAGTCTATAGTTCACACAGTCACCTCGGTGTCACCGGCTTACCTGAGCATGAAAATGGAAAATGGAATAAAGGATACATATATAAACATGACATCGCTAACGGTTCATCACCGCACTCTTCCCTTCGATTCTCATTCCCACTCTCATACTTATAATTCTAATTCTACAGATCACAGATCCAAAGCAGAAGAGCATCTCTACTCGTCTTACCACTTAGATAATCACATACACACATCGAGCCAAGACCAAATCAGTAACCAAGAGACACATCAACAATGAGTAACGGAACCGCGCACACCGCAGGGCCCTTTGAGCGAAATGATACTGTAGAGACATATACCTCGACAGTCAATTCACCAGACCCTAACTTATCGCCCTCTCCTAATAGGACAGTGGTGGACTTGGATGCCAACCTCAACTCCAAAGCCGGGGGAGACAAGCTCGAGAAGAAGCTAGAAGATGAACTCACCGCGGAACAAAGGGCAGAACAAGACCTGAGAAGACACAGATCGACAACCGTCGATGGGGCGGAAATCAAATTGAGTCAGAAGAGGAAGTGGTTCTTGCTATTGGTATTCTCGGTAGCTCAGGTGAGTCGATCAATCACATATTTCTGCATCTTGACAAAAGGATGAAACTGACAATCATACCGAACAGTACCTCGATATCGCTTCATACTCTGGTCTATTCGTATTCACCGATGCTGTTCTGAATGACTTGGACATTCTATATGAATCGTCTTCATGGATTATCGTAAGTGGCATCAACACTGCATCGCCATCCAGAAATCATCTTGCTAAAATATGCGCCGCTCATTAGACCGCTTACTCAGTCACTTTCGCCGCGTTTCTACTTTTCTGGGGCCGAGTATCGGATTTATACTCTGCCAAACCAGTATTCGCCTATGGATTCTTGCTATTGGGTATCATCAATCTCATCATCAGTTTCATGACAGACAAGTACGCATACTTCGTCTTCAGGGCTATCAGTGGTATTGCTGGCGCAGCAACAGTAAGTCGACATACCCTCTCTTGATAACCCAGTTGACGCTTACTTTCCCATTCTACAACAGATCCCATCAGCTTTCCGACTCATCTTGGCGATCTTTGAACCTTCCGAATTGAATGTAGCTCTCACTCTCTTCGGTCTCAGTGGTGCGATTGCCAATGTCACTGGCCTGGTATTAGCAGGCTTCTTCGGTTTTATCACCGCTGGTGGTCAAAACTCAGCTTGGAGATGGTTCTTCAGAGTATGTCACAACTCCCAAAGTGTCCATTTTTCGTTCATATACGTTTTGCTGATCTATCAACCCTTAATAGATGATCGCCATCGTCTGTGTCCCCTTTGCATTCGCCGCCATCACCCTCGTACCCAAGACAAGGGGAGATCGATGCGATGAGTGTACCGCCCACGACAAATTCAAGCGACTCGATCTCGTCGGAGCGTTCACCATGTTGGTCGCTATCATCCTCATCATCCTTGGATTGACCCTCGGTGCATCATACGGATGGAAGACCGCCAAGTTCCTCGTACCATTCTTGCTTTCTTGGCCCATCTTCGTGGCATTCTTCATATGGGAAGCTAGACTACCCGAAGGATACGCTTTGATCCCCCCAAGTTTCTGGAAGATCCCCAACATGACGTTGTTGATCGTTTTCGCTCTGGGTATCTACCCTTGGTGGGCTGTAAGTTGGTCTTCGTCGTCCGTAAACCCAAGTGGGATAGACGCTGACATGTGTGAAACTTCAGGTCAATCAACTTCCGTTGGTCGAACGATTCCTTGTGGTCGATCACGAAAGTCCTATCATCGCCGCGGTGCGAATGCTGCCTCAAGGTATCGCCGCATTGGCAGTCGCCATGGTCATCCCGCCCCTTCTCCAAAAACTAGGTTCAGGCAAATGGCCCATCGCAGTTGGGATGCTGCTCGGCTCAGTGTCATACATCTTGATGATTTACTCTGGAGGCGATATCAGTAACAACGGTTATTGGAGATGGTATTTCCCAGCTTTCATCTTGGGTAGTGGAGCCGCTATGGCTAGTTTCCTCGGTACCAAGTGAGTCCACCTGTTCCTTATCTGTTTCCGACTATTATAAAATCATACTGACATGGTTATGTGCCCAGTATCACCGTGATGACCTCAGTACCCCCCGCAATGTCAGGAGTAGCAGGTGCGATGCTCCAAGTATCCCTCCAAGTCGGAGCCGTCCTTGGTCTATCGGTCCAAGCCGGCTTGTTGACACTGAACGAAGGTTCCTTCATCAACTACGCCAATGTCCAGGCGTCCTTCTGGTTCCAATTCGGCTGGTCGGTCTTCAACATGTTGATCATCGTATTCCTCTTCAGACCTGGTAAGGCCGCTGAGGGTAGTCAACAGGCTGCTAAGCTCAAGGGGGAGAAGGGTCCTGAATCGACTGCCGTGATCGTCTAGAGATAGCTGGATTGCAATAGAGTACTTCTATAATAGGATTGAAACAGGCAGGATTGGTAGGGAAAGAAATAACCCAAAAGTGATCTTCCCTCTAGTTCCGCTGGCTCACTGACTAGATATGATTATAAGTTTACTTATCCGTTCTGTATGATATGCATTTAATTCAAACTTGAGGCATCGTTTTCTGTTATATCCTAATGCGTAGGAGTTGAAAGTAAACTACATTTATAAGCGGGAAATGCGGTCTTCAAACAACGCGTATGGTCAAATGGGACTTCGATCGCCTGTCGTCATTCCCCTCGTGTACACTGTAGGTAGAGTGGGAAATCGTAATTTTACTGATGACTGGAAAATGTCTGATTCATGCATCAGGGAGCTGGAATTTGGCACGGTGAGAGGTATATCGTGTAGCAATTGACACTTCAGCTTGTTTTACAACTGTGTATGGTGTAATTGGCATTCACAATTTTCTCGGCCCAAAATTTTGGCTGAGGAAATTGGAGTACGGAATAGTGCATTGACTATTTCATCCATGCGCACGGCGAAGGCAAAAACTACATACCTTGCCAGACATCTATCCACTTGCCTCCTTTCAAAATCCTAGGACATATGATGCATGCACGATCAACAGTGGGGAAACCGCGATTTCCCACCGTACCCTCTGTACAGTCGGGGGGGAATTCAGGGGAACAACGTCGTAGATTTGTGTTGAGCCGCTGAGGCCACTTCCCAATGGCTTTGGAATTGTGGAGGCCAAACACTGGAGTGCGGTGTACGACGGGCCAGACGTCGACCCATTCTCGAAGCATCACAAAGATTCGCATTCGTCCAGTTCTAGAATTATCAAGAAGGCTTCTGGCCAGTCTGGACAATTGTCCTCCCGAGGAGATCGGAACATGACGTGAAAGGATCAGGTTTGCTATGCTTACCCGGGAGATACAATGCAGGAGGGATTGCGTGGATCGAGGGCTCATAACAGGTTTCTGTCCCGGCTGACGCGTTGAAAAGATATAAATAGGGGTGGTTTTGAGGCGTTACTTATTATGAAATCGTTCCACTATCCCAAGCCCTAACGTACCATTATTCCCAAACCACATCAATATGACCGACATTCAACTTGACCAACCAAGTTTGGATCCCTCCAAGACAGGTCCTAGCATCTCAACATCTCCTGGCGCTGGAGATTCAGATTCGCACATCGAAGCCTCTATGGATGTCAATGACCTCGCCAATGGCGGCGCTCTTAAGTACGGTGTGCCGAAAGTCGCCACTCTGACGTATTTCTACCAAGGCGCAGGCTTCGTACCAGCCTATTCGAACTCGCCATTCGGCCCACAACGGATCGAATGGAGCGGTATAGCGCGATTCGCCAAACCGACTTACGGAGACTCCGTCGCGAACAATAAGGGAAGTCTGAACCTTGTCGATGAATTCGATTGCGAGACCCTTCAGCCAACAATCAAACGTCCTCTGAACCGAGAAGGGCCTCTTCTGAGGATTTTCAGGGGCTCGAGGATGGGAGTGAGAGTGTAGTTGATTTTCTTCGCCGAGCGAACAACGTCTATATGTCTGCATCCACTCGAGGTGTCAGGGATACCGTACTGTCGCTTTACGAACAAAATGATATCCCTATTCCCAAGAATGAGATTGAATCATTTCATCGTGCTACTCACACCTCGGAGGAATATCATCAATGTCCCCCCCTCGGGCCGAATAACACGTATATAGCAGACTACAAGGATTTGGAGATGCGCGACGCGGAAAATGAGAAGCGATGGAAAGGGTGGAAGATCGGGCCAGGAAAGATCTACGAACAAGAGCAGGATGGGAAAATCTGTCATTACGTTCCATCGATCATTCCTCCCGATGGTACTACTCCTTCCCAGTCGTCCACCCAAGGCGAGACTCCGAACGCCACATCTGGCTTGGGTGAGACCACCGGCTACGGAACGGAAGGAGATGAGGTCAGTACGCTTGCAGCTCTTACTTTGGAGGACTCCCAAACAAATTCCAAAGCTGTCTAAAGTGGGATTTTGCGCGATGCGTATCGATCACTGCGATATGAAGACGCATGACTTGGATGCTGTGTGGGCAGATATCAGCTTGCTACGCGTTTGAAGTGGTTTGATATGTAGACATCAGTCAGCTCGGATGAATATTCGATGATGTATAACTAGTCGGGTGCAATGGCCTCACGATCCAGCGCATCGGAATCATCCACTGAACGCAGTAACTTCTATCAAAAGGTCATTGTCCCTTCTACCATTCACAGGTTGAAGTGAGATGGCCCGTGCATCTGTTTGGGGGGAGGGGGAGGGGCGCTAAAGAACGAAAGACGAGAAGTGCGACTTTGCTGGCATGCATATGTATGAAGCAGGTCATATGAGGGATGGTGGTGGCGAAATCCTTGATGCGTCGTGAACTTTACCCTTTCGATCATTGTAAGACTCCCGAAGCATTCTTCCCTAGACAAAAGGCAAATGCGAGCATCAAAGGAGGTACAGCAGACCGTCGTTATGCAACTATTGTATGACGACATGGGGAACGGTCTACGTGTCATTTTTAGACCCTCAAGCACTCTTTTGTCTCAAGAACAGTTGGCTCTCCTGTGGTTCACACGGATAAACTGCGGTGCTGTGGAGGTCCCATTCTTAGACCCTCCTCCCGATGACTCACGGACATTTGGACGTACTGAATAATCGACAATCGCAGCTTTGACACATCAGCCTATCAGATCAGACTTACACTTCACCTCCAAGTATGAGCGGGTCGCCCAGCATTCTAGCATCTTCGAACGCCTCGACGGCCTCCCTGACAACGGAGAACACCGAGTATACCAACCATGCCGGTAGCAAATGGACGGCTGAGCGAAGATCTGGTCCAGAGACCGGTTCCAGAGGGTATCATGCCATTGCGGACGGGTTCTCCGAGAAGAACCCAGCTAGACAGGCATCGTCTCGTGTTCGATGTACTTTAGCGGCATTCCATTACTTCTACGGTCCAGCCGAAGTATCCCAATTGCCTGCGGGAGATCAGACTGAAGGCTCCTACATGGTCTTGGAACCAAAAGAATGGAGAGTAGTGTTTGCGGCGGTCTATAGCCTTGCAAATGACGAGGACTCAATGGATCTGCGCAGCTTTCACGAAGGAACACTGAGGCCTGCCGCTGATCAGCCTGGCTTCACGCCATATAACGATGCAGCATGGAATGCGCCAGCGGAAGAACCCTTTGAGCTACAAAGTTCAGATGATCCTTCGTTCCGCGGTCTGGTAAAAAGAAGGACTGAGTGGAATTTGAGAGAAAACCATCATCGTCTAGAAAATTGGGTCACCGAACTAATCCAGGGAGAGTTTCCAAACTTGGATAACAATTTCGATTATAGACAATTCCTGGATCAAGCTGAATATGAAAGTTTCATTTCGCCAGCGCGCTTCACTTATGACCCGGATAATGCGCCTATGACCATCGATCAGGTCGATGAAATATACGGGCATATCTGGAGAGGAGCTAGAGTGGGAGAGCCGGGTCCTCATCTTTTGCACAATAGGGTGAATAGAACGGCACTCTGTGTACCCTCCGTCACCTTCGTTCCCGAGAGTGCGATCGAAGATCACGAAGAGGCACAATAAGGTTTCTTTGATGAAGCTTGACGTCGTCTAAACATGACCATGCATAATCCGATTTTGCCTCGCCTTTTCGTTGGCCTCGTTATTGTCAGGATGCTACACCGTCTTAGAATAAAACCCTACTATCCATGCTAGTGGTGCAATGAGGTCTATAGAACAAGAGTGGCATAAACCAGCTAAGACTGTATATCTAGAAATACTGAGACTGTAAGACTCAACTAAGATCGACGGGGAAAACTAAAGTACTCGGTATGTCAAGTCCTTGCTCTTATATCTTCTTCAAGGGAACTCAAGCCTCGGCGAGACTCGGATTCTCTGTCCAAGTGAACTCTGAATATTTCCTTATGCTTCTACTTTCAACCTTTGCTGAATAAGCAAGTACGCCTGCTTGCCTCATTCGTCCACTTGTATATCCTTATCTCGCTTCGTTGCGAGTTGCTTCGTACGATATCGGATTACGGCCGTGACAGTTATTTGTTTCAGAAAAGGGTCGTCCTATTTTTGCCTTCAGGACGGAGTTGAGAGGCCAAAAGTATGCACCACAACCACTGTGACGCTTGCATGACGGCTCTTGCAGAAGAAGAGGTCCGACAATCCGAGGAAGTTCAGCACAGCTCAAGAGTAATGCCAATTGAGCAAGGCCCCGGCCTGTGGGTGCTGATATATGATCATAAAGGCAGATGCACTTGAGATCTTTAGGTGATCGAGGCATGTCCAAGCTACTTGATCCCGCGGCAGGTCAGTTCCACAACTTCTGCTGTACAAACGCAGCTTAGTCCAGAGAAATGACCAACAGAGTGTGGTTCACATGAAAGATTGCCCACAGTCAACATGCATTTATACGTATGACGACGGATGAGTCGCGTTTCCCTATTGTAGGGCTACTTTACACGAGAGAGGTTCCTTTGCAGGGGGGGCATGACGTTGGGTCTTCCAATTCGCTTAGACCATCAAGGTTGAGAGCACAACGGTGGGGAAGGTGTGAACGATGAGCTTGCCTTCCTATATTTTCTGTCGTACGGAGGAAGAAACAAAGGGTGACACTGGCCAGTCACACTTACATAGAAGTCAGAGATCTACAACAGTGCTTCTGACAATGACCTTTGTGACTCCAAAGCAGGTCTCATTGCAAGTCAATTATTCAACCGCTTCCCAATTTAAATCTCGAATAATCAGATTGTTATACTCTCGCCACTTCAGCAGTTTTTGCCCAATTCTTGCTTGCAGTATCCAGTATGATTCAGTACGATCTGTTCGGCCGTGAAGACGAAATACCAAGCACTCTCTACCTTTCGCCGAACGGTTCGACCGATTCTGTAAGCACGGCACTCACCCAGTACACCTTGGACGAGGACTATGGCAAAGCTCACCTGACCAGCACCGATGTTAAAGAGAGGGTTGATGCCGTGGTGGCTTCGGGACAGGAATATCAGGACAAGTCATCGGTTCGTCAAGAAAGCGATAAGCTCGAGCGCAAGCCTTTTTTGGCAAGTTACGAATATCTGACTGACCCAGCTACTTTGGTCGGCGTGCCATCTACGCATGCACTCGCCGGATGCCAATTCGTTCAACAGCCCTTCTGGCGCTATGCATTCACTCCAGTCATATCGCCCATGACCGGAGAGGACTCCAGGGACCTACTAAAGTTTTGTGATGAGGTGATCCGACCGAGAACGGCTCTTGGGGATCGCGAGATGTTCCAAGATGAGGGTTGGAAAAGAGTTCCCGAACCTGAGTTCCTACTCACTTGTAGACCGGGTGACAAGGTATCGTCCCTCCTCGACAGCAGGGCTAAATGGACTCTCCACCTGGTTCGTGCTCGTATGAAATCGTGGGTCGAAAGTAAGATAGACGCTATGTACTCAGATCGAAAGCCAAACTTCGATTATAGGCAATTGTTGGAAAGACAAGACTTTGGGCGTTATGCCGGATTGTCTTGGATGCTAAGTGAAGGCAGGGCCCTTATTGAGCTTGAGGCGGTCGAAAGGAGACATGAAGAAGAATGGGGAGAATGGGTTCTGGGAGAAGAATTACCCTACATATGGACCAACCCGAGAGGTGAAAGTGGGATCATCGTGCCCAGCATCAGGCGGGCCTCTACTTTACCCACTTCAGGCTAGTCGTATGCAGTGACATCTGGCAGTGCGCAAAGAGGACGCGACGTAACAGACCAGGACTAGGCCATGGGCGATGTTCGGAGGCTTACTTTGAGGCTGATGCTTGTTGTGTAGGAGCATGCATTTCTTCTCGACGGAGAAAGGCTAGCACAATCAATTTGCATTGCGCAACCATAGCTGCCTATCTTGCGAGGACAGATAGGATTGTTGAGAATTACAAGCATCGATGACATTGACAGCCACTGCAGACCAGATATCTGGTGGACCAACAGTCCAAGACCGTCCAACTAATCCAAGTCGATCATCCCTTTTTCGTCACTATCACTTCCCTCCTTGTCCTTGCTGTATATCGTCCGCTGAGGAATATCAACCTGGATGTCCTCTTTCACCCTCTTGGCTTTCCGTTCCTCTTCAAGCTTCTTCGATATTCTCTCCAACCTACACCCCGGATCTTCACCCCTCAGAGCGGCAATGGCGTCGAGCTGTACGAGCAGTCAAGAGTCTCAGCTTTATGGTCCTAGGACTCAGGGTATTCAAAGCATCATGTATCAGGAAATATCCACACAACATAGCACTCACCCTTCTCTGCACATCTTCGCTATCCCTATTCCCAGATCTAGAGGTAGGATCAAACCCAATCCTCTTAATTGCCTCAGCCCCGAACGGTCTCTTTCTCTCCACCTCATCCTCATCATCTTTTCCAGTTTTCTTCTTCTTCCCATCCCCAGTACTCCTCTTCTCCTTATCAAGAACTGCCAGATACTTTGCCCCAGTACTTCCTCCCCTACCTTCTCGATCCAGTAACCCCTGCAAAGCCCTTTCAGCCTGCTTCTCCTCCAGATGCCTCTTCCTTTTCTCGGATTTACTTCTACTTCCCAGCTTCTCACTTAGGTATTCCTCTCCAAACCCTTTCAACCCCCCACGAGAGACTGACCCAGTATTGATTACTCCCCCTCCTACTACGTAGGTCGCTCCTCCGCCTCCATTCTCCGGTCCTCGAGGGGCCGCTTGACGCCCCGCAGCTGGGAGGAGTCCTTGTTTCTTCTTTGGGTCAAAGCCTAGTTTACCCTTTGACGAGGCGTTGTTGAGGGATGGACGAGATGCGAGAGCGAATGACGAAGTACTATGTGCAATGTCTTGTCAGTGAGAAGTACTATGGCAGTTTGGAAAGTTGTGTAAAGAGTAATTTACCTAGCTGTGAATTCCGCTCTGGAAGATTTACCACGTTGTATAGCGGCGTGTATATGGTACTCGCATACCTGATTCTGACGGCTGGTACGAGCCGAATGGTCATTAGTATCTGTGATCGAGCGTTCACTTATAGATAATTGAAGCAACCCAGACTCACAGATCTACCCAGGTCTTACACCTGTTCCCATCCTTCTGCATCGCATTGCACCTTCCCAGATCTTTCGCTTGTCCGAGAAGTATCACAGAATCCGCCGACGAAGGGTTGAGGCCAAGGGGGAATTCGAGCGGATGAGGACCGTTACTTCCGCCCTGTTTGTGATCATAGAAATGAAACTCAAGTCAATTTCCACCATTCCATGATATGATAAGATGTCTGATACCAATTCCAGAGAAAATGTGGAAGCACATACCCTCAGATTCCTCCATACCCTCGGATTGAGAATGGCCACAACATTCCCCTCCGTCAAATTACACCATTTCTCATAGGCACCCCCCGACCCACCTCTATAGCTCTTCCTCACTTCTCCATCCTCATCAGTCCCCTCCTGTACCACCGCATCGGCCTCAAATAACAGCAGTTGCAGTAAAGCATCTCCTGACGTCTCGCCTTTTCGACTTCTAGGAGGTAACGAGCATAGCGTGTAATTGATGTATTTCCGGGGTACCCGCTTCCTCTCTTTAGGTTGTTTCTTATTCTTCCAATATTCCTTACGTCTCTTCGTTACTTCATCTCCTGAATGTAGGTTTGAGTCGACCTTCAAAGCTTCAGAGAGTGATTTCGAATCGTGCTCCTTATAATCCTCTTCTTCGGAATCGCTATCCTCCGTAGCAGTCTTGGTACCGCTTATCTTGACTTCTCCTCTCTGGGCGACGACAGCTATGGTTATCCAGTCTCCCTCTACTGGGATATCGTAGGTCGCTCCATCCTTTGATAGTCTGATTACCGAGTATATCTGCGAGGGAGTCAGGAAGTACCGGCCGGATAGGTGGTCTTGCAGATGAGAGTGGGATAGGATACGTTTACTATATCATATGATCCAGATATTGCAGATCAGCGGCAATATCAGAGAAAACAATCGAGAAAAAGGTACTGGGTATATCAGAAAATGAAAATGAACTCACGATAGCCTTATACCTGAATTGGGCTCTACGAACCTCCATTCCTCCTCGCCCTCCGGATCCAACCCGAATTCCTTGGGACCCAATTCGAGATTCTCGACAATAGTCAGATTGTCCTCATCCCTTGTTATATGCTTTGAGCTATCTTCTAGATCATCATATTCTATTTCCAGATCTGGTGATCTTTCTTTCTCTTTTCCTTTCCCTTTGCCAGTGTGGTTCTGGCCAGATGAGGTAGAGGAAGAAGGTTTATTCCGCTGATCAAAGCTGTTCGACCTGACTACGTCCGATGCAACTGGTCTAGGTGATGATGATGCACCTTTACGTAGAGCAGCAAGGGAGGAACCCATCTTTGATGGTCCTGCTTTGAGTAGGGAAGGTAACACCTGAGGTGCGAATCCGGGTCGGTGTTTGGGCATCGGTTTCGCTTTCGGTTTGAGGTCGAGGGTGAAGTTGGGTTGAGAGGGTTTGGAAGGTAAATATGTTGGATCATTTTTCACCGCAGCTATGTGGGATTCATACGATACCATCAGTAAGTGGATAGACCGAAGACTGTATGGCCGTAGCTCACTCACCCCGTAATGACGCTTTGGTAGGTGTCGACCCAACCAACACTTTTGCCTGCTCCTTCTCCTTGATCCGACGCGATTCCTCTGCTTTGGCAAGTTTGGCATCTTTCAGTTTCTGCAGTGCTGCGATCTGGGCGTCTAGGTCGGTGGTGTCGACTTCCATCTTTGGTGTTTGTGTGTTTGCTCGATGAGCTGTATGGGTGCTACAAATGAGAAGATATCGTTACAACTATCTTGATGAAATCATTCAGAAATATTGAATTTATACAGTGGTGGAGAGAGACGCGTCGATCTAGGCACGGGTCTCATGGCTGGGCTGAAAAAAACATGATGACGTAATCACTCGAGAACACACCCAATTTCAGGTGCATGCGTTTCAACATCTCTTCCTTCCGTTTCATCTCTCATACATACTTACATACTATCATCCAATCTCACCATTCCTATCCCTCACGTCCCACTCCAAGACAACCACGATGCCCTCCTCAATATTCATCTCCTCCGCCCCACAAGTCGTAGTCCCACCCATAAACTTCTCCCTAGTCGCCCCGGGGATATACCGATCAGGCCACCCAAACAAGAAAAACTTCACTTTCCTGCGGCGACTCAACTTGAAAGCGATCGTATATCTAGAGAACGAGGACGAACCATACCGACAAGATTCCATGCACTTTGTATCATCCAACAACCTGAAACTGTATCGGTTCGACCTAAGCCAAGAGACTACACTGTTCACTCAAGAGGGTAAGAAGAAACTGGAAGAATTGTTGGTGATTTTGCTGGATCGACGGAATCACCCGCTGTTGGTTCATGACGATACGGGGAAGGGAACTGCTACCCTCATTTGTGCGTTGATTAGGAGGTTTCAGAATTGGAGTTTGACGGGGGCGTTCGCAGAGGGGGATATGTTTGCTGGGCCTGCTGGGGGAGCTGAGGGGGTGGGGTTGGGGGAAGCTGGGATGGAGGTGAGTGCGATTATGGGGTTACCGTACTATTCATCATGGGAGAGATTGTACAGTTGTGCAACCTATCCTGTACCCTGGTGCTTCTTCGCTGATTATGCTGTTATAGTTCATAGCTTCATTCGACCCTAAGAAAGTGAAATATGACAAAGAACATAAACCAGATTGGGTGGATTAGAAGTACTACCATTCAATCCGAACAACAAGGACGTCCGTGACGCAACTTCGAGTATCATGTACCACCAGGTCTTTTAGATACAATCACGTTGCCATATCAATCGACAATCCAGTACTCAGATTTCGCTACCCGAGGAGAAGCTGGCGATCCTTGATCAGCACATCAAGCGGGTTTTGGCCATACGCCAATTCACTACAAAGGATGTACGGGCATGTTGGTCCACTGGATCTGCTCTGGGAGGATAGTGATGGGATATGAACATCGCTTGAAACTGCTATATGACCTCAGAGATCCTTATCACCTTGGTGCGATCTCAGCTTTCCCTCGCTGTACCACGTATAATCGGATCCACCTACAGCGTGTCCCACAACCGACCCTCGACCTTAACCCTCCGCCATCTCAGCCTCCACACCAGCTCGTCCCACACTTCACCTCCCCACCGACCAAACCCAATTCCCTATGAACTCGGATCTGATCTGGGTCGTGAATGATACAACTCTTCGCTCTTGACCCAACTGGGGATTGCTACCGCTCCGTCACCCCTCTCCGCCCAGCATACACGTCTCCAGCCTCTACCTGTTGCTCGAATGGAGGTGAGGATAGAGATGAGAGTGGAGATGTTTTGGAAGATTCTGGTCGAGTGATGTGACGAGGAAGAGGTGGTACCAAATGTAGTTGCCTCGCATGTGCGTTGCATGTCTTGCCCTTATTGATTCCTGTCCCAGGCTATCAAGGATGTCGGAGAGGGAACTGAGTGGTATGTATCCATTCTGGTGTAATTCTCGGATTGAATTGTTGTATGGACCCTTGTCATCCCTCATAGACACATGGACGGACGTGATGTCCTGTGAGGCGAACGTCGGATCTAAGTCTTGTAGTGATTGAATATAGACTCTCTTCACCCAGCTGTGATGCCTACTATCGCACCCACAGAGTATTGAGCCAATGATTGATCACATTGGGCCCTCAGTTCTCGTACATTACTGAAACCTCATCAAGCCTTTTAATTCACTGTAATACCTGATCTGCCATTTTGTCCAGTGCCGACTGATGATCACATGACCTGGTTTATCTATCACATGACCATCGATGTCTTTCACCAATAAGATGGCTACAGTAGTATGTATCAGACCGCATGGCTCAGTATGAAAGCATGAATGTATGGAAGGAAAACAAAGTTATACTGCATGTCTCTGCTCCTCAACGCCACAAAAGCAGAAAGAATAGGAAAAACGAGTACGGAGAGCAGATCCACCCCTCAGGAACGGATGAAAAGGTACTCCCATGCGCAGTCAACTCACGTATTCAGGGTTCCTAGTTGATCTGCGTTTTGTGGGGATACAGTACCACAACGAGTAACGAGAGCGCGGAGTGACTATGAATGGGGCCGAGGATGTTGACGAGTGATACCCATGCCATGGTACAGTCTTGTGGTAGAGTAGTACGACATGGGAGTGAGGACGGAGGGTAAGCCCACTCACTTTCTTGTTCAGAAATAACTCTCATTCAAAGGAAAGGTGCACGGTGTCGCTGTCTGTCTCACACTGACTACTCTGGTTAGTAAGACTAAAACTGCGGGGCTGGACCAGAGGAAATGAGACTGACTGAATGAATAATAAGATTATCTAATCATTTCGTTGGCAATAGTAGGGTAACCAACCGGTTAACCGAATAGCAGTCATACTACTACTACTCGAGTACTCCTCACATAGATATAAATAGTACCAGAATAAGAATCATCCAACCTTGTTCATCCTTCCTTCTACAATTCTCTCTTTCTCTCTTTCTCTCTCTCATTTAGATAGACAATATATATTCAACATATACACATAGATTATCGTATCTACTTGCATCAAAACTCATCACCGCACAAACCAACACAATGAAATTCACTGTATTCGCTTCTATCGCTTTGGCAGGTTTGGTCACTGCTCAGACGTGAGTTACCCATTCCACCAACAACGTGCCATACCATTATAAACAATCCTCGACGCACATGCTCAAGCTGACTCTGACCCCACAAACACAGCATCCCAGAATGTGTCATCAACTGTTCAACCCAAGCTGCTGCTTCAGCGGGATGTACTTCCTAGTGAGTTGACCTTTGACCACGCCCCAAGCCAAGTGGAGTAAGAAAGAAGCTGACGATAGAACCTTTACTCTCTACCTTCAACCTGCTATTTTCTTCCCTTTCATTATACTGTGACTTCTCACACTTACCACAGCACCGACGTCAGCTGTGTATGTACCAACGCTGATTTCCAAAATGCCGCTGGAGCATGTTTGATTGCGTGAGTTGGTTGACTAGCATGATCGCTTGAATCATACGTTGACTTTACTGGCCTTCCTTCTTTTCACTCGTGACCTCACCCCGCTTATATCCTCTCATTACCATCCTACCCATTCTTACCATCTGATAACTCCCCGTCCACCCTTACCTCTATCCGTCTATCCTTCCCTCTATACCCTTGTTATTGTCCAAATCCCCGCCCACTCACCCACCCAATCAGCAACTGTACCGCCGAAGACCAAGCCACCGCGACCGCCCTCCAATCCGCTCTCTGCGCAGGCCAATCCGTCACCGGCGGATCAGTCACCGCATCCATCACAGCCAGCGGCTCAGCCTCAGTCGACGCCTCAGCCATCGCCTCACTCACCGAATCTGGCGCATCAGCCTCATCCGCCGCTACATCGCTCGCATCCTCCGCTTCCTCTGCCGCTGCCGGCTCAGCCTCGGCTGCTTCCGCGAGCGCTTCCGCTTCGCACTCTGCCAGCGCCGCTAGTGGAAGTGGTGCGAGTGCCACCTCCAAAGCTGCGTCTGCTACCTCCGCTGCTGCTTCTGCTACTTCCAAGGCTGCTTCTGCAGGGAACAAGATGGAAGTTACACTTAAAGGTTTCGGAGGGGCTTTGGTCGGTGTTGTAGGTCTTATTGGAGGGGCTTTGGCTCTTCTCTAAGTTGATACTTTTATTACCATGGTATGATATCTTACCAAGTAAAGTATATCTCCATGAGTAGTTGGGGAGGAAACAGGGGATAAGATAAGTTGGGAAAAAGAAAAGTTCAAAGAAATAGTTATTTAGTCTTGTCATATAGTCGTATTGGTATTCAAAGTATATAGTATGGAACATAATATCTTGAAATGTGATCATAATTCTTTTATCGTCCCTGTGGCTGGACTCGTATCTGCAGTGAGTCTCTGGAGCGCAGATCGAGATCAGCGACATTCAGTTGTTCAATCTTTTCTCAACCTGATCCTATCGCCTCGCACTACTAACCGGATAGATTGTACCATAGAGTAATGAACAATAAATGGCTGGCTGGATACAGGAGACATCATTCGGGACAGGTCCATTGTCATTGCTAAAGATTGCATTATCATAAAAATCTAAATCTACTATATACATTGCCATACTATTCACGCCTACTCCCGGTGATATCATAAAATCACCCTAACCAAAAGATTTCAGCTCTATCCCCTTTTTCTCCGCCCCCTGTCCAATCCCTCCTCCGCCATTCTGACCCTGCTGCGTTCTGACCCCCACAACATCCCTAATAGCCTTCTCCAACTCCCCCCTCTCGCCCTCTCCCATAGTCTGGGTAGCGTCCTTGAATGCGAGGGGATTGGACTGCGCTAATCCCAATAATACCCCAGTGGAGATGGTATGTAATTGCCCTTGCCCGGAGGGAGAGCCGGGGGGATCAAGGAGGAGACATAGTGTGGGGAGGAGTATTCCGTACCCCCTTGATTTGGCTTCGTCAGGGAGGGAGGTGACGTAGTTGACTAGAGATTTGATAATCTCTTTCAATCCTTCTAGGTCTATTGGAGTATCGTTGGAAGAGCTTGAGCTTGACATGGCGTGGGAGATGACTATCTCCGAGATGTGGTTGATCATTGGGGGTAACAAGTTCAAGGTGACATGTTGGAGGATCGGTGAAGGGGCAGAAGGGGAGTTGGGACCGAGAGGTGAGGGAAGTAAGCGGAGTGAGGCGGATAGGAGGGTCGAGGAGCAGTGAATGGCTGTTAGGCCGAGCTGCGGAAGGATAGAGTATTAGCATGTTTCACACAGGATAAATACCATAGCTTGTTATACATGGTACATAGTGGGGTGTACGGGTGGTATCACTGAGTTCAGGTAAACAAACTCACCTCCGGTCTTTCAGCCCCTGCCCCAAGGTATTGTCCAATAGTATACGCCACACTCTCCACCAAATTCCTACTAACCTTGATGCCCGCAGGTAAAGTGGTAAGTACAAGCGTAAGCGCAAGCAAGTTATTCTTGATCTTGATATTCGAAGCAGTATTGACTCGAGCCCTATACCAGCCAATGTAAGCATCCATATCCTCTCTTATGCAACACTATCGCCAGACTCTCTTTTCCAAGATCATCCTTGATCGAACCCGATCGAAGTATATCCGTTTTATCAAACAGAAGAGAAAAGACCCACCTCATATCATCCACATTTGCCAGACAACCACCAATCAATCCATGAATCACCCTCTCGGCACTATCCACACCAGGAACCTGACCCCCGATAAATCCATCTATCAATCCCTTCAAACACCCCAGCGTCCCCTGCACCAATTCCACCCCAAGGGGAGACTCGTCAACTAGTAAATCAAGGTAGAGGTGTAATCCCACCGCGAACAGATCTGCTCGCTGAGATGGTTCGATCAACTCGTTCACAATCTTACTATAATTGTTGAAACTGATTTTCAAGAAATTTGATCGGTCGGCGACCGAATCTTGATGATGGAAATTCGATTTGACATTCAACTCTTTTGATGAGATTGAATTGCGTAGGTTGAATATGATTATAGCCAAGATCCTTCGCACATGCGCTTGATCCACTTTCAACGTTCTGCGTGAAAGGGCGTACGTGGAGATACAATCTATCATCTCCACTTTCACACTCGCCAATTCACTTAGACCAATCCGGTATGTGAGGGTACACAGCTCATCGAATATCTGAGATTCAAAGACTCTCGTTCCACTCAGTTCGGGGCGGACGAGGCTACTCATCAATCTAAGACATGCCTTGGAGTATGAGGCGTTGGAGTGATCACCCAATGATTTAAGGAGAGACTCGAAGGATAGACCGTATAGTATGTAGAAGTTGGCTGTAGGTTCTTCTTTAATTGATAAGCTGAAGTTTGAGGGTTCAGAAGGAGAATCGAAGGTTTGTCCATCCATAGATCCCAGTGCGAATGGGTCGGAAAGTGAGAGAGAGATAGCCACGGCGTGAAGAAGGTTGGGGACGGCTGCTTCGTAGTACTGCGTAGCGAGTGGTCAGTCGGCCATTCATCACATTGATTCGCTGTACTGCTGGTACACTCACGGGCAACAAGACCTCCCGGCCGACTGCATTCCCACTATCTAACCCTACACCCATGCCACTCAACCCACCACCACCCATCTCAGGGTCAGTCCGCAATTGCGCATAGTCTCTTAAGGCCCCAATCCAAAATGGTCCAAGAAGGTATCGATAGGGTTTGATCACGTCGTTGAGGTAGGCTTGCTTCGTAGAAGATATCTTGAGTTCAGCCCAGGCGGTGAGAATCGATATTTTAAGCATGATGGCGGCGTTGGTTGATAGCTGATCGACATCACCAAGAGATATGATTTCTCCGGCTGCATGTAGGTCAGCGACCGGTCCTCTCATTCGACGAGGCAATACAACCTAATACAACCTTGACTGTCACTCACATTTACATTGCTCCAGCGCACCAGTCAACAACTTCAAGATTCTCCCCATCCTCCCTACTTCCTTTACGACCCCACTGCCCACGAACACCGCACAAACCTGCACCGCCGAAGCCAGCACCTCCGGAGCAGAGTCAGATCCGAACGAAGGTGTAAGTGCAGCAGCGATAGGGGCTTGGTGTTGTTCGAGGAGCAAGGAAGATTCGAAATCTGGATCGGGGGAGTTGGCGAAGTGCTGTATCAACAATGAGACAACGTCAGCCATCGCATCTTCACAATTGCCACCACTAGAACGACGAAGACATGCGGAAACGGTATCGCGACAAATAAGACAGTAAGGAAATACGAGATAATCTTGTATGGAGAGCTGAATATAGATATATCATAATAGCGGAGAAGAAACCCAAACCCACCTCGATAACATCCCTAAGCACAACCAACCCCTGCAACCTAACATCCATGACCAACGCCGCACTCGCACTAAATGCCATCCTGATCAAATCTCCAATCCGACTATACAACAGATGTCTACCATTCAATCCCATCCGCTTAGCCAGGAGAGGATCAAAGTTTTCCATCTTCTTATGATCTTTGACGGAAACTATAATCTCATGTAGACATTCCAGAGCGAATAGCTGGGTCCTCCATCGTGAGGAGAGGGCGTTGGAAGCTGACGCAGAGGCAGAGGCTGAACCGGAGAATGATTCTCCCTCATCATCTATGAATTTCGGTCCACCCCCGGCGGCTTGTTGAGAGATGGTCGATGATTTCTGTTTCTGAGCTACTGTCCTGGTCATTATCCTTTGACACAGGTCTATCCAACCTGATGGAAGTGATGCGGCGGTCTGCTGCAACCACGATGTGATCACTTGTCTTACCCCCTCGATCGACGGATCGTCATCCAGTAGTCCAAATAGGTCTTCCACCAGTTGATTCCCTCCTATCTTGGATATCAGGACCGCATCTCTCTGGACAATCTGGTACAAAGCCGTAATAGCAGCTACCTTTAGAGGTCGCCTGGTCGAGGACAGGTGAGATCGGAATATCGATACGAGTTTCGGTAT
Organism: Kwoniella bestiolae CBS 10118; assembly: GCF_000512585.2. NCBI lineage: Eukaryota > Fungi > Basidiomycota > Tremellomycetes > Tremellales > Cryptococcaceae > Kwoniella > Kwoniella bestiolae. The sequence continues at coordinate 2,501,632 of NC_089241.1, read as the reverse complement.
ATCCACTTCGGACGGAGCGAACATCAAGAACTGTTGAACGCATTTAATAGCTTCTACTGCTAGACCCTCGTCCGTCTCTTCTCCAAATTCATGTACCAAAAGGAAGACCAGTGATCGGATCTTACCGGGTTCTTGCAGTTCTGGACCCAGCACGCCGATGAGGGCATGCAGTAATCGACAAATCACTTGGTAAGCTGGTAGATCCCCTCGGAGGTTGACTGAGCCGAGTGATCCCCCGTCAGGCTCATGCGTTTCAAGCATGTATATGTTGGCCAACATACCCAATGTGGTAGGTACGAAGGGTTCGTATGATAGATTCGCAGCATTGATTACTTGGGTAAGAGCCGCCATAGCCCAGAAATGTACTACTGGATGAGGATCAGTAGCCAGTGACATCAAGATATTGACGATTGTCTTGAGGATCGGTCCACCAGCTAGACCTCCAACGTTACTGTATATCGCTCCAAAAGCCAATGCGCACCCAGCTCGAGAATCGGGGACTCGGTTGTTCACTACCTGATCAACGAGCCATTGAACCTGAGAGGACAGGTACGAAGATCCCGCAAGAGCGGACAAGATGCCCATAGACTCAGCTGCGGAGGATCGAATACTTGGACTGGAATCGAATATGGCGTCCTACAAGTATCACATCAGTCATTGAACAGAGATTCACGTATATGTAGACATCTTGCAGTCCTGAGATCGGACAGAGATAGTATAAAGTACCCACCTGCAAAAGCGACTTGATCAAATCGCTGACTTGCGTGCTGCCCAATGACCTCCTAGCCTTCTGGCCAGCACCCTCAACATTACCTAAGCTCTTCCTCAAAGCAGCCATAGTATTGGCCAAGACTGCCTGTTTCCTTCCAGGGTTCTTTTCCAACTTGCTAGATCTCATATGACTAGAGAGCGTAGCGAGAGACTGGACCTGACCCTCTGCACTTTGATGAGCAAACATAATAGCGAATAGCTCCACTCCTGAGTCTATCACACCTGTCTGCGGAGGAGCGGGTTTAGGAGGGGTGGGAAGAGGTTTAGACACTAGGAGTTCGAGGAAGTCATGTTCCAATGAACCGAGAATGGGATGCGACAACTGTTCAGACTGTTAGCTGTGAACTCCAGTACTGGGAACTCCTCGCGTAGCTACTCACCTGCGATTCGATGGCCATTTCCACTCTGTCCCTGTTCAAGAACGCTTCCTCAGCCTCAATGCCACCTTCACCTTCCCTCGCACCCAGTAGACTAGTCACGCCGAACGCATACCCATCGGTAGATTGCCATATCGTGGTGAACTGACCCGATTGAGCAGCTATGGCAGCCTGTGCGGCCGAACCAGAGTAGTTCTCCGGATCAGCAAACACGGTTATAGCGGCTTGAAGTAGAGCAGATTGCATAGATTCTGTTGCAGAGGAGGGTCCGAGGGTGGTAAAACATTGTAATACCCTTCTTCGCAAGTTCGCTTCTCTTTCCACTAATGATGGTCTCGCTGTGAAAACAGGCGACTGACTTCCCGCTGGATTGTTCATCTGCTCTTTCAAAGCTTCTGCGTAGGCGGTCGCAAAGCCATTGACGAAATTGAGAGAATTTGTGAACAACGTTGATAACCGTCTTGCTACGTCGATATTCACTAAGGATTGATTATGCCTTAAGAAGTTGAGGACAGCGGCCAAGGTGCACTCCCTTACTAACAGCAAGAAACTCCACTCCGCCTCTCCCCTCTCACCGACCGACGTATCTTTGCTTGTCGGTTTGGGTAGGGCGTTCCTCCATAACACCAATAATTGAGGTAAGTGAAGTTTGACGAAGGAGGGTCCCAAACTCATGAGAGCAGCAATGAGATACCATGCTACTTGGACTTCAACCATTGCGATGGGGATATCATGGTCTCCAGCCTTTTTGAGTAAAGATACCGCCAGATCAAAGACTTTTGAGGAGATGTCATGAGAGACGTACAGGGGTCTCGCTGGGCTGACAGCGATAAGAGCTGAAAGAGCAAAAGATTTACCGATAACTCGATTAGGAAGTTCTTTGGAAGCTGTTGGTGTGCCGAGCATACCGAGATCCTTCGTGACGTCCGCAAGGAGGATATTGAGCATTCGAGGTAACTGACTGGGATTGATGGTACAAAATCTGCGAAGGGTGTAGGAAGCGGCCAATCGAATGGAGTATGATTCGTGTGATAAAAGTCGGACGAGCGGTTCAGCCAGGAGTTCGATGATTGACGGAGGAGCATTACCGAGCTGCTCGAGCAATCCGGCAATCTCACGTAACGAAATGATAAGGACTTGATTGTTCATCCTTGGCTGACCAGGTAAAGGTGTGGGTTGCCATTTTTTCAGGTAGCTATTCGTTAATTCGCGAATTGCTGAAACTTGACCTGGTTCGGATAATAGTCTGACGCCAATCAAATCGCGAAGTAAGAGTGCGACGGAATCTCGAGTAGCCAAAATATCGTATCTTGAACTTTGACTTCTCTGAAAGATTACAATCTCATCCATCAAATGTTTGACGATCTCAGCATAATGAGCTTCGATGTAGTCTCCACCGAGGAGAGTGAACAGCGTGGCGTAAACGTCGATGATAGCGTTTCTGAGTCTTCTGGGTGTATGAGGTTTATTGTATGGTATGGAAAGGTATCTGAGCATTTCTTGAGTGGTGAATAGCGTTTTCGAAGACTTATCTTCGGCGGCAGAGGTCATGACTGTGGGTTCGTTCGAGTTGTCCTCTCCTTCTTTCGCTGAAGCTTTCTTGCTGGGTTCAATAGGTAAAACACCTGATCCCGGCACTTGACTTGCAGCTAAGAAATGGGCGAGCAACCGACTGAGCGATCGTCTAGTCAAGTAGTCTGCTCCTTCCAGGCTTTTTAAGACAAGGGGAGCAATCATGTCTATTGTCTGATGAAGTTGAAGGAGTGAAGTGTAGGTGTGAAGGGATACGAACGTTTCGGCGCACGCTCGTTGGACTGGTAAAGCTTTGTCTTGTATACCGTTTCGAAGAGATTTGAGAAGATCCTTGAGCAATCCGTCTGGAAGAGCTTTACCGGCTGAATGGAGCGATTTGGAGAATGCTTGAATGGCATGGACTCGAAGGATGACGGACTGAGCGGGGATGAGCAGGTAAGTATATCAGGCCGGATCATAGTGGAAATGATGACAGACACTCACCAGATTCGTATTTTTCAATACCTTGGTTGAGGAAGTGCATATCTCCCCCATGAACGACATCATCTACATACAGTGATCAGCAGAGGACTACAAGAGAGAGATGAAGTGAACTCACATTGGCTCCATGAACCTTTATTATTTCACCAATAGCATACCAACTCGCTACCCTCGCCATGTTCTCACTCGCACTCATGTTCTTACTTCCACCATCTCCCACGGCCCGTACTAAAGCTTGTACAAAGTCAAACAAGCTTCTGGACTCTACCCTTTGGTGTAGCTTGACGAGACATCGCACGACCAAGTGTCTTATTGGTCGACCAGGTTTGGGTAGAGTCGGGCTAGCAGTGGGTAATAGTATTTTCAGGAAGAAGGCGTGGATAGAAGGGATAGAAGGGGACAGATCTGATGGGTCAAGTGATTCGATAGCTTGCTCGGCGTGTCTTAACCAGTGTAAGAGGGTCAAGTCGGAGCCTTCACCTTGAAAGCGGGACTGATTCTCGCGGTGATCAGCGGTTATTCGCAACGAGCTAAGCAGGTACGACTCACCTCGTCCACTTTCAAGTCATCTACCGAGGCTTCTGAAGCCATGTTGCGGGTGAGTAAATATAAAATTGGGAGTGTGTATATGTTGAGATGAGAATATCATCATCATCATCATTATGAATGCTTTGATCACTGTCAGTCATTGTCGCTGTTCGTCACGTACCTACCTCCACGCTCCGCTCGTACCGCCAATGAGAATGAGGCTGATATCGATTATACCCATGACGGGATCAAATATATCTGATATCAGGTACACATTTCTATTTTCTCACTTTTTCATTGTTCATTCATTCACCTGCATCAGCTTCACGGTGAAAAGGAAACCTCTGAACCCTCACATCTGCAGAACAACATCTCGTCTCATTCACATCCTCGTCGCTCATTCAGAGATCAACAGTCACTCCCAGAGCAGGCAGAAAGCGCTAAAATACCGCCCTCTACGACCAGCACTTTTGAATCGAGAACAAATCCAGCCAAAATGTCGTTGGACACTTCCTCATCAGCTATTCATCTCAACCTCCCTCCTACCTCTACCTCTCAACTGTATGTGCACTTCTTTCTTCAACAACTCATGTCATGAGTATGACCAGGGCTAGATAGAACCTATGAGAACGAGCTGACATCAATGGTACCTATCTAGCCGACCTCCCACCCTCATCACTGTCCACCCATCAGTCATCGCTTCCATCCTTACCCATCACTCCCGACGACCCACCGAAGCTGACTCGTCACCCCGAGTCATCGGTACTTTGATGGGATCACGATCAGAGAATGGCCAAGAAGTAGATGTCAGAGCTTGTTTCGCTGTTCCTCACAAGGAGGACGAGAACCAGATCGCTGTGGATATGCCCTTCCAACAAGGTATGATGCAGTTGTTGGGAAAGACTGGTGCCAAGGAATCTATCGTTGGATGGTGAGTTGAAGCGGAAAAGTTATATCATACCTCTGACTCAACTCTACTTGTTGTTATACGATCTATACTTCTCAATAGAACGGGTTATATACTTACTCTTCCTGCTGTTATATATAGGTACGCTACCCACCCAGACCTCAATGCCTACTCTGCCCTTATCCAGAACTACTTCTCCGGTGAAACCTCTCCTCACCCTTCCATCCACTTGACGATCGATACCGAGCTCGACCCATCCGGAAAGGGATTAGGTGTAAAAGGATGGGTATCGACTCAATTGGGTTTAAGTCCCAAACCTGAGAACTGCGCTTTCTTGCCTGTACCTGTGGTAGTCAAATACGCTGAGAGTGAACGAGCTGCCCGTGAGTGGTCCTTTTGCATATAGTCAATCTCTTGAGCACATCTAAAAAATCACACACCTTAAATGTCGCTGTGTTCTCCATCACATCTCCACAAATATACTTCAAGCAGGATGACATACTGACCTGCTTTCCACCGTTTAGTTGATCTCCTCACCGGCCCCGCACCTACCCCCTCCCCCTCTCTCCCACCTCTCCCAACCCTCTCCGCATCCTTAGGTCAACTCTCAGAACTGATCGACAACTGTCTTGCCTACGTGCAAAAAGTCAACTCTGGCGAACAGTCACCCGATCCCGAGGTTGGCAGATACCTATTAGAAGGTTTGGGTCGATGGTCTTCATCATCCGAGAGAAAAGAGGACGAAGGAGGTATCAAAGCTGGTTTACAAGATACTTTGACGGTTTCATACTTGAGTAATTTGGTGAGAAGTCAAATTGAGTTGTCGGGTAGATTGGCTTTGTTACAACAGACTGCTGCGCAATAATGGAGGGAATCGTGCATATTTGGAAGGTAGATCGGGTCGAGATGTGTTATGACTATGCATTGGGATAGAGATAGATATATATTCGCAGGACATGGTGGAACTCATATAGATACGTACTGATCACGGGGTGCTCTTTCGGGTTATGCTGTGACAAAATGCATTGCTATTGTGTATTCCTCAATATCAACATTACAGGAGGCGCAGACGTCGTGATTGTGCAAAGATGTGTATATCCCAATACGTCTTCAACGGTCAGCCGTTCAATACCGTGTCCAGCTAGTCATCGATGACCTCCTCGTCCTCATTGTCCTCATTCGGCTCCCCTTCAATTATGAACCAGGTATGACCGTATGCAGACCGGATATCCAACAATTCGGTCCCTTCCCATCTCTTTTGATTTTGAGAGTGGTATTTAGCCTGATCAAAAGGCTCAAATACCGATCCTTGACCGGATGTCACCCGATCATTATTGATCGCCATCATTTTAGGATGGTCGACAACTTCCATAGGTGGTGACCCTCTTTTGGGCGGGTATTTCTGCATTACCCCCTCGACGTCCTTCCTGACCGCGTCTTCCCATGGTTCACAATCATTCTTCATGACGGTGGACAATGCCGCGGCGACACCTCCGGATAGTTCAAATTGGGTCAAATCGAGTTCGCAAAGCCTTTCGCTACGTAATTTCGACAACGCGAGGAACATCCGATGTTTGGGGTGATCGACAAGGGACTCAGCTGCCGCAGAAGCGATCCCCCGATTTAGCTTCAGCTTCCACCATGTGGGACGGTCAAATGCGCGGATTAGAGTTGGACCCTCGCGGTGGTATGGTCGTAGATAGGTAATATTAGGATCGATCTTGAACGACGATTGACCAAGGGTCGTGTCTGAAGTCGCGTCCGTAGCGTTTTCGATGATGTTAGAAGCTGCAGTAGGTGCAGTGGTCTCAATAGTGGTGCCGGATGAAGTGCTTGCAGGGACGTTTGATGTCATATTGCTGTAATGCGATGTGTGATTGCGTAGTGGCGAATGATGGACGTTGGAATCTGCACAGAAAAGTCGATCGAAGAGTGTAGTCTTTATACCCCAACTCGCCACTGGTCTTCGTGGTGAAAGAAGACTTAAAATGAGATCATAGGCCTGGATCAGAAGCCCTCCTCGTCATACACGAATTTTTGCCCCTGTCAATCCTTTTCAGTCTTTGTGTCCTTCTTCGAAAGTGTTTCAGGGGGAATGCAAAGGAAAGACTTTCGAAACATGTTCATCGTACATATGAGGTGATATGGCGAGGGCTAGCCTTTACACATGGAGGTTCAGCCTGACATTGCTGTAGACGATCAGAGGGTCAGAGGACATGAATACGGTCAGTCGAAGGATGACAAGAAGTGCATATGATGTCACTAGACACGATGTGATTAGCCATACTGCCTCAGCATCATTTTCAGGTATGTTAGAGTTCATTCGGAAGTCACCTGAGAATCACTATGGAGCAGTGTGATGTCTCTGATCATTTTCAACCTGCACACCTACCGCAACTATGATTCCAAGACATAATCTGAGGGCTCTTGCTAGAGCGCAGGCTATAATACTTAGTCTCAGCTGGCTGCTCCTGAGGATCAAAGTATGGGATTTCAACGCTGGTTCGAACGTGTAGACCGTAGCCCTGCGATGCACGCATGTATAAATTGAGCGCATAAGCAGCTGCACGAACACACTTGACCACAGATCAGAATATACAATGCACTGGATCCGAATCGAACCTGCTTCACTCATGTACTGGTGCGAGATGTCGTACCATGGCATATATTCAGGTCCGCCTTGTTCGCTAACCAAAATACAAGGTGATTCGCCTACGCTAAAGTGGCACTGATCAAAGCGGGATTCACAATGAGTTGATGATTCATCCTATCTCAGATCGTATACATACCTAGACACAGCATCTGTCCATCATACGACTTGTATGAACATGAAGACGACCCGCCAGAGAGAAACGCAAACCACTCGTCGTTTTGTTTCTGTTTTTACGTGTTTCTGCTTTTTTTGTAACCTTTTTTTCAATTTTTGTCCTTCTGTTATAGTGTAGCCATCGTGGTGGTCATCTCTGTCAACATCTGAAGCGAAGAAAGTGTTAGTCTTCCAGTGGTGATGGGCTGCGCGTGCAGCTCATCCAGGTGCCTTGCGTCATGGATGGTTCAAAGTATTATCACAATATCGATGAAATACGTTTAGCCAGTCTTGTATGGCTGACGAGTCCACAGAGTCCTCGGCCGGGACCAGAAGCGAGAAATCGGTGCTTCCTCTGATGAAATCGTCTCTCGATTGGTAGATGCTCACAGGAGGATTGCCTGGGTGAGGCGCAAATCTCGAGGGAAATGCAGAATCCCCTCCACCATACGCGAAATCGATCGGGCTGCCAGAAGGGTGGGGACCTGCTCCTGACCCAGTCGAGGACGAGAGAGCTGGGTCATTCTGTGGGTCACTTGCGAGGACGGATACGAACCTGAGGACACCCACGAGAGCGTCTTCATGTACCTGTGTGGTATGCGGGGGGCAGTTTGTCAGACTATCTTCATTTGGTTCACCTTCGATCAGGAAATAATCCTTGCCTTCTTCACTCTCGTGCTTGATTAATCGGGTTCCGTCCCATCGTCTCTTCATTTCAGCATCATAGTTTCCCAAATTCAGGGGTTTGTCAATCCCCACCTCACCCGATTTTTTCGTCGGCCTCACCTTCATCAGATCACAAAGTTGAGCGTTGGGCTTGTCCTCCCATTCCTCCATCTTCTCTTTGAACCTTCGGGTGTATTGCTCTCTCCAATCGGTGTGATGAGTTCTGGTGACGTCTGATAACATCTTGGCGACTCCTTCGCGAGTATCACACGTGACTGGGGGTCTCATACATCCTTTCAAGCTATTGCATACGTCATCCACGAAGGACAGTGCCGCTGGGAGCCTTGTTAGGTCATCGCTGCGGGGGATGTTGTGCTGCAGTGCGTAGTCAAACGTTTCCACTCCATAATTATCCTCCGGACGTTTGAGCTCCCACCAACCCTTTCCTCTTTCCTCACTACGTTGTAGGAGAACCCCTTTCTCCAAGAATGGATCAACATATACTACATGTGAGGGTCCTGAAGACTCCGAAAGCACGACAGGGACAGCGCTTGTAGCTTCGACGTGTACAGCTGGTGCATGATGAGACGATGGTGAAGGTGCACACGGTTCGGGGTCGATGGAGATATCTTTTGGTTTTTCCGTCCCGTTGAATGAGCTGGATCTTGAGTGTCCACTGCTGGTGGGAGTGAGAGCTCCGGGGGAGCTCCCAGTATCTGAATCCCGGGCATCCTCCACGCTAGGGGAGTTATACGGAGCCATGGTGTATATTGGTCTTCACAAAGTTCAAAGCAAAGATATTCTTTAATGACGAGACTATTCGAGTTGGAAATGGTTTGTTGGAATGGCTGGAAATGTTGAGTAAAAGAAATTCGTGCTGGGAATCATGTTCGTAGCAGCTTTATGTATCTTTTTCTACGCTGATTCACCAGCTTGCCCTCCTAAAACAGAAAGGAAAGACGATCTCCTGAGATTCGCTCCTCTGTCCGATTTCGAGTCGCTTGGAAAACCAGATGAAAGGTGTTGCGCCTTCGTACCCCCTCCTGAAGGCCTAGCCCTTATACAATGGGCTTCCAGCACAGCAGTACCCCACTCGCACCTTTCTTGGCCTTCAGGTGATGTCATTGGATTTTCCGTTTGCGCATCATTGTCACTGCTGTCCTGAAAACAGGAAGACATATCAGAAGCCAACCGCCAAAGAACGAAGTGTGAGGACAAGCAGTAACTTGCATCGCTGTGGCCTTCTTGATTGGCTGCCACGATGTCATGCTTTGATATCACTGGCACCAGAGCATTTTAAGGTCTCGAGGTCATTCAAAGCCATTTGATCGGCTGCGTGATTTTTGACCCTTTCATGTCGAAGCGATGATAAACCTAAAAGCACAAAGTCATGATCCGGCCTTGCGTTCTTGATGAGCTTGTTCGGGCGCTGATTAGACCAGTAAAATCTCATATCTCGCGCCATCAACCTTTTCTTTTTCGCGAACAGCTTCTTTCACGACAATATGGTGTCTACTGTAGTTGAGGGACCCGGGAGAACTGACGCCGCCTCAGTCTAGTCATACCAAAATTCGTAACCCATAGTGTCTTGTGCGTTCCTCTTATGATAAGGAGAATCCAGGTACTCTCACAACACTTCTGGGGCAAATTGCATCATGGGGTCACATGACTGCAACCTGAGCTCTACTTTATGTGATAGCCAGGAACATGGCTGGCCACCCTATTTCAGGTCGCGGGGCCGTTGGAAATCTCCCGGTCTACGGGTTTCAGAGAATCAGAAACTACATGCTTTTTGAAGTGTATACGGAAGTACCTTTCGAGAGCTCAGTCATCTCCACAAATCAATCTTCTTAGCTCCTCGGAGGTCATCTCCGTAGTGTCATCCTCATCATCATTGAGAACCACAACCATCGTTCTGTCCGAGATCAGGGATCCAGTACATACCATCTCAGCAGACGTATCTGGTAAATCTGAGGGGTACGACTTCTTCCTCTGAGTTGAAAGATCTCTGTGTCTCCTCAAGGAGGAAGCGCTTTTGAAGAAAGGGAATCTGTAAAACGTCGTTTTGGTGTCGTCTCTTGGTTGTTCCGCAATTTGCAGGTAATGAATCCCATTCTCTTGCCGGTGGCTCAATACTTGTCGATTAGCCCAATTCCTCCTCATATCTGATTCGTATTTTGTGCGATCGTAAGGTTGGTATACACGAGCTCCAGGAGCTTGACAGATACTTTGGGATATGAAGTCTAATGTCTTCATTCGTGAGTCATTTTCGAACATGAAAGAAGGCTTTCGACTCTCTGAATACCTTTGCATTTCTTTTTTGAACGTGTCTTCTCCGAAATTTATCCACCCGTTACCGTTTCTCTCAGAAAGCTTCGTCAAAGTGGTGGCGACATCAGGTGGTGACAGGTCACATTGGTGTACAATAGGCGAGTATGTTTTGCTCTTTTCCACGAGGGCATCTAAAAAAGGCCTGCTTAAGGGATCCTCCGCTCGGCCAAAGGTGGGATCCCATATGATCCCAATCTTTTTCTTTGGGGGATCTATAGACCACCATCCCGATTTATTGGTTCTGGACAAAGTGAGGCCGTGCGAAAGGAAAGGACGCAAATGTCCCTTAGCGTATTCAAGTCGAAATGGCACGGTACTGGGTCCAGCACCGAGGGAACAGGGATGGTCTTCCGCTGGGCTGGCCCCAGATCTTGCTTCATACGTATGTAAACCCTCAGCCGATGATGCGACATTGTCCATTACTGGTCCAGTGGGTGCAACGACCTCGTTGCCCACCGAGTCCTCAGGAGTGGCGAATTCCGAACCCTCATCGTCTGTGTCAGCACGAGGCGGCTGATAAGAAGACATTCAGTTGTGTCGCTCCTGTCAGATTGATGAGAGAAATCGAATGAGCGCAAAATATGTAAGAGTCGTCAATGAGATGTCGATTGAATGATGAGACGGTGGGTAAAGCAAGATCGAACCAAGGTGAGGATTATACAGTCTTGATTTCACTGGGCAGTCTGTAGACTCGCATTACTTTACATGAAGGTAGTAGCAGGTCGGGAGATCCATTGATCTTGGGAGAGATCGTGAGCCAGTGGGTGGAAAAAGTGCTTGTGAAACGTTTCCTGTGTACACCGTGAAAGGATGATGTTAAGGAGCATATAATTTGTTCTCAAGCGAAGAAGGCATGACTGATATCACCATATACTGAGTACGAGCAATATCGGATGACGAGCATGGAAAGTTGAGGTTCGCCACTCAATGACAACATTAAATGACAGAACGATATTCTCAACGCCGTTTTGCAATCTCGCTGCTGTGAAATGTCGCGGAGCCAAAATGAAATCCGCAAGACAGAGTATGCATTCGCCACAACGAAATATTGGGCTGATCTTGCCAGAACCAAATCCTCAGAAACACAAGCTTGACTGATTGTTGTCAATTTCTCTCAGGAGATATCTGAGTGTCATTCGTATTGGCCTCTGGTATCAGATGAGCGCCATTCGAGTCCAGTATTGTCATTTCCTTATCCATTGTTTCAATGACCAAAGGGCAGGGGTTCACTGTATAAGTAGTCAGGTGCAAGCGCTGACGAGCCTGGGACACCAAAGCATCTGTCCGGACTCTGGCCATCGATGTCTTTGATAAAACCGAGGCCAAATGACGATTTCCTGATGCCAGACTGAGACCTATCTCAGCATGGCAAACTCCCAAACTCGCCAGAAAGAACTAGAAAATCCCTGAAGATTAGAGACTAAAATGATTGGCTTGGAAATCTCAGTCTGACAAACCCCCTCTGCGGATCTCATTGTGGAGAGATTTCGAAATTGACGCGGAAAGCATGGTAGAGTACTTACAGTAACTTTTCGACGGAATTCATCATGTCTCTCCGCCATTCAGAAACCTCGCCATCGTAAGATCCGCGAGTGCTTGATTAATTAACATCTCTTGCTGACGGGACACGAAGCTCAAATTCGGATCGGCGTGGTGCCCGACCATCGCCAGCGCGACATAGCAGTCGAGGTCGGTAAGCATTCCGTTCTGATCTTTGAGGGCAAGCTCAGGAAAAGGCTATTGTGGCTATCTTGTTCATGAGGACTATTGCATGTCGGATTTGACCGTCAAATTGGAAAGAGATCTCTTTCGGACAGTGATTTATGCTGAAATGTAAAATTCCTTTGCTGAAAAATATCTCTTGAGCAAGGGGGAATTAACAACCATTGACATACTTGTAATTCACCCATCTCTCGCGCCCTTATTTTGTTTTTTCAATGTGCTTTTCTATCTTCTCAGTCCCATTTCCCTCCACAGACATATACAAGTAAAACAGACAACAGACATCGAAGTGCCCATTCATTAGTTTCCCTAACACCTCCTTGGTTGTCTAGTTAGTCATCTGGGTTCTCGATGGGAAACGAACGTGCGACCAGCAACAGATTGTCGAGCAGCTCCTGGTGTGTCAAAGACTGTCCTACCCTTGGCAGAGGGAAAAGGGAGGAGTCGGATCCAAAGAAATATCTGCGCGAGGGCATGCCCCAGGGGAGTTAAGGGTGACCGGAACGAAACAAGCTCGTCTCTCGTTTCACCAACAGTGCGTAAGTAATGGTTGGCATCCTTTTCCTCGTAGCCCAAAAGCTCAATCTGACTCACACTTTATAGACCGCACACCTGGAAGGTTATACATCTTGATCAGAACATAGCACTACATACTGAACGAAGGGACATCCACGTCTTCAGCTCTGTTGTATTCTACCCCCTCTTTCATCGTTACCTTTTTTTGGTATTTTTTTGTTTTTTTGTTTTTTTTCATTCGCCTGGTTCATCTAGGAACATAACATGTGAATAGCACTGAGCCTAGTGTGTGCACATCCAGCAGGAATGTCACCAGTGTCTTCGAGATGCCCTTCGGCTGGCTAGCTCGTCACCTCGCTCCTTGTTATCGTCGAAAACGGAGATCAGCCCTAAAGACAGTCAGGCACTTAGTCGTGCCGAGGGTAGATCATCATTGCCAGTAGAGATAGAAGGATCATCTCTCCCAGCACCTGAATGACCCCCTCTACTGTGAGAACTAAAAGGGTTTCTCGTGTCAAAGTTGTTCGACAAGTTGGATAAACCTGTGCGGAGCTCTAAAAACTCTTCGTAGACAGCTTTCTACCTTCTACGCTGCCTTTAGCCATGGTGTCATGGCTGGCAAGCTTGAGGGAGGGTCTTTTGTCGTACTCGAAACAACTCATCTCCTCATCATAAGTGTCTTCGAGGTGCTCTTGACACTCCTTAATTCGGTTGTCATTCAGAGCGGTCACAGCATTGGCCACTCCATTTGACAAGTCGGGTTTCGCGCTGGGCACGTATCTCGGGCAAGTCTTTTTCCACACCTCAGACCTCGAACAGCCGGCTGAGTGAGATCTTTGGAGTCTCCAGGTCCGTGATAGAGGTGTCTGAAGGATTGATGCGTTCCTGCTCCTCTGTTTAAGCTGCGGAAAATCTAGCCTGGTGTTCTGAAAATTGGGTCAGTCAATGTTGATCATTTCGTATGTGAAATCGCCACATCATGCGAAAAGCCGAGAACAGTCTCAAGTTCTGATTATTCGATTTGGTACAAAAAGCTGTTGCTATTGCAGTATACAGTAGAATGTACCAATCCTCATCGTAAGACCATGCATACAGATAGGCCGTGTTCAATGGTGCCTACCTCTTTCATTCTTTACCTTTGGGCTCACCAACAGTTTGAAAGAGAAGATATTCATCCTCCAACATATGACCTAGTAAGATTGTGCCCTCCCATTTCTTCTGAGTACCGCTGTGGGATTCCTCCGTGTTCACAGGATTTTAGGAGCTCTCACTGAGCCGAAGTCGTCTGATCAAGCTCTTGGTAGTAGCCTGGCTGACGAGCTCGATGTTTGGTATATCTGCCTGGCACCGGTATGAGCACTTTTCCGTTTGGAAAAATGTAGCCCAAGCTTCTGCCCTAGCTTTCTAGTCATTCCCAGTGAGTTCAGGCGACAGAGCTGCAACACCCTCCCATGGTCAATAACGCGTTTCGAATTGCCTCGTTTTGTTCAACTTATGAAAGACGCGTTCAATGAACTCAACGGGTTCATGTGGATTAGATTAGAATCTGGTACCAACGGGATCCAAGGCGCCAAGCTTGTTTCAGCACCTACCGGTTCATACCATTGACTATCTTCTCGGTGACTGAGGTATATTCGGTTTCTAAAAATGGGGTGAGATACAGGATTCGACTATCATTGGCTGGACATTGGGTATCTGAGTGGCCAGTGATTCAAAGGTCCTTGAAAGAGCGTGAGAGGACCATGGGCAGCTTTGGCAATAGCATTCGTGATAAAATTCTGGGCTCGATTGCCGGAGAGAGAACCTTCAGGTGATTCGATGCTGCGTTACGATCCTCGATGACTTGCACGGGCTTTGAGTTGACGGAACCAGGCTAGTTGGGACGTTCCGAGTCGTTGCAATGGTAAGTGTGCGGTGCAAAAAGGTAATGGGCACTTGTGGTCCGCGAGGTGCGGGCAAAGAGGTTGATTAAGGTGAAAAAAGGGACAGTCCCTTCGTGCTATAGTGCAAGTTGTAATTTAAGCCCCGGTGTAGACGGCCTTCGCGAGGGACTAGACCAAAATGTCGTCTGCCTTCCCTCTGATCTGGACAATCGAAGAGTAAGAAGACCGCCTAACCGAAGTGAGGTTCCGGACCTGTTGTAAACGATGTTGCATGCGAGACGAAAAGAAGAGAAGAAGAGATATGAAAATTTTCTAGTCCAAGCGCGCTTCCACAACAGGACCTTATGGGCATCTCCTGGAAAAGAGTGGTGATGTCCAAGCTACAGGCTTTTCTTCAATTCGCGGATAACAATGGAAGGTCTAGCCTCGTACAATATGGCAACACATCCCCGGATATTAAACGGGTTTTGACCTCCGCTACGTTGGGAAAAGGCGTCACAGATTTGTCCTGTCAATGGTCTTCTCATGTTACACCACCTTACTACTTCAGTACCTGCATCTTTTTCACCGTCTTGTCACGAGACGCGCAAGAAACAAGACATAACGACATGAAGCATCTCCTAGACATCTGCGCTGGGATGCGCCGGTGCTGCTAGAGCTCGTACAGAGTATGCAGACTGTAACGCAAGTCGTTATCCACCTGACCCTCCAGTACATATTATGCATATTCCGAGTGAAAAGCTGTATTGCTCCTGTTATAAGGCGAGATGTACACCTAAAATCTCAAAAAATATCCCTCAGCCTTGAAGCTTGCCTGGGGCAGCGATACATCAATGCACATGAAATGTATACATCACGGGGAGCAGTATTTACAGTCAACAACCATAAATGGATGACTTTCTTTCCGTCGAGACGTCTATCTAACAAGTGAAGGAGGATGTTCACCAAGTAAGAGTTCCCTGTTCTTGTATGAAATTACCTTTTCGGTCTCCCTTTCGCTCTATCGTTGGTCACATTGCTTGGGCTTGCTATTCTGGTTTGCGTCTTTCCGCTTTGTTGTTTTTGCTTTTCTTCGTTGTTTTCTGGTTCTAGAAGTCACAAATATAAACGAGAAGGCTGCAATTGTAGTATTGACATCATTGTTACATTCGCTGGTTTACTCTTGAGGATACAGATTCTCCGAATTTCCATCACCAGGTCACTCATCCAGACCGTGAACGCTCGACGTGATAGCAAGTAAGTCACGGAGTACGGCGGTCTCACGATCGTCTGTTGGGGAGTGGACACCGATCATCGACCTCATCATGGGGATAGCGCCAGCATCGGGGACATTCCCAGCTAACATTTGTGTGACACACAACCCGATGAGCTCTCTCCGCGAGATGTTATCAGTTGCTCCTAGTGTTTCGGCTTCTGTGTTGACGTTGTGCCTTCCATGTTGTTTCATGTGCCCGATGGACTGGGCGTGCAACCATTCTAATGTGTATTGGACCTCCGATTCTCTAGATTGGCGTAGTCGATGGTTGTCTTCATACTCGAACGCGTTGAATCGCTCTGGAACTGTCCCTTGGCTGGTATGGTCTTGCATTTTACCACTTGAAGCTGCTCCCACTGCCGCCTTCGAACTTTCAGCATCCCGAGGATCTCGTTGTGTGTCTGTGTACGAAGCGACGCTTATGGGAGTAGCAGCGCCAGGTGCAGAGGTTTCATCACCATCAATCTCCGACTCGACATAGGGTTTTCTGTATGGTGACATGATCTCTTTGAGCTGCAATCGATGTTGAATGGGGGCAGGGTGTCCAATACTGAAGTGGCAAGAAAGTGGCAAAATCGAGAAGAAGTCTTCGACGAGTATGAGAGATGGCAAAGCGAAATACCCCCTGAATGCACGCAGTACTTATACAGTCCTCCTAGACTTGCCTTCTCTCCGAGACGAAGGCAGTAGGTCATGTACCCTTTGTGATGTGGAGGCTCAGGGTGTCATACCTGTCAAACCGACGTCAAAGGTCCTTCTGTGCTATATGTTTGATCCCCTATTTGACGATTTTCCTGCACAGCATTCATAAAGGGATGAGAAGCCAGCGTCCTGCTCAATGAGATGACGACATCGATAGGGCTGGAGCCAGTCTCGAGCACAGTTCCTGACAAATGATTCGCTGATCACGACTCAGGGGCAAAAAGAGAGGCAACAGGTGACTTGTCATATCTCGTCTGTTGTGTCAAAGCTCCTTTGCACAGATTTACTTGCGAAGACATGTAAAAGATTGAAAAAATGTATGTGTGTGCTTGCGGATCCAAGCATCGCAGCTACCCCGGCAAGCTTCTTGACCACTAGATTTGTTTCTTCTCTCCTTGTATCCATACATAAGTATCGATCCTTGCGGACGTGCTTTGAGCCACCCGATAAAGGCAAGGCATACGCTCACAAGCCTAGCTTCTCTACCTCACCTGATCATGACACTGATTCAGGCGTCCGTATATAGTGTCTGAAAAGCGATACATACTTGTGTTTCAATTCAATAACGGTAGGGTATGTCTGTTTGCGGGGATCTAGTCACTACCCAGAGTACCGAGTACTTCTCATCGTAGCATCATGCAAGTGAAGGAACAAAGGATGAAACATAATCATAACACCGACTTATGAAGCTCCTTCTCTCACCTGTTCCTTTCGGTCCGTCATTACCGTAGCCTTTTGACTTCTGAACCCACGCTTTGTATTGCTCGTAGGAGACATGAGAAAGGGTGGATGGATCGCCGAAATTTTGATAGTGCTGAGGAGGGAGATGGAGGTAGGTGAAATGATTTGCGTTGGTTGCATCACCTTTATAGATCCCATTTGCATAATCCTTGAGCCTTCTAGCTTCGCGATTCACGAGATCTCTTGTAGTGTTGTAAGCTCTTTTTTTAGAGTCCAAGGTCTGCTCCGTATCCGGGACTGATATGGATCCAGGGAAGTGTCTGTATGTGTTTCTGATCTTTTTGCTGAAATCTAAGCTCCTTTGGTGATTCTCTTTACTGGCAGTGTAACCAGGAATGCTTGCTAGGCGGACACTGAACCCTATTTCGGGGAGCACCAAATTGTTACTACCAGCGCTAGAGGTTGGCACGACCCATTGGAGGTATCTTTGAATCATACCGCCATGTTCTGGACAGAGATCATATGCGTGGTCGTGTTTGTCGTTGCATGGCGTTTCTTGCAAAGTGTCGGTTCCGGCAGCGGACTTGAGATAAGCCCCTTTTTTCAAGAAAGAGGTCGTCAACACAATCTCTTTTGATCCTTCCACTCCATCCGCGTAGAAGTCTTCGACTTCTCGCTCGAAGCTATCGAAATCATATACACCTTTGTTTTTCCAGTCCCAATTAGGATGTTCAATGGCAGGATCCGGATGGGCACTGGCGTAAACTTCCACTGGCACAAACTTAACGTCAAACATCTCGCTCTTCTCTGGACATTCCCACCTGAATCTCTCCCACGCTCGAAAGAACGCGTCCTCGTCCAAGGTGCGAGCCTCCTCAGAAAAAGTCTCATTTATTATGCTCCACGTCTTGGGGAGGGTATGATCAGAAACAACCTGTGGGATCGGAATCCAACGTTTTGCCTTTACGGATGGAACATAGTATTCGTAATCGAAAGCCCTACTGAAATCTTTCACCTCTTCAGAAGGCTCGGCACCTTCCTCCCACGTCAGTCGCCCTAGCGCAAAATGTTCAGGGTATTCGCTGAACGATTTGATGCCTTTCACCAGACGGCCGGTGCCTAAGAACGTTGGTTTTTGTTTCCTACTCGTACTTGTTCCTTGTAATAAATCTTCGCGAGGAGCCTCGCCTGATTCGTGGGCTATGTCCGCGATGACACTCGAAGCATCCATTTCAAGGTCATGATCACCAGTACTATCGTCCGGTGTCGCTGGAGGCAGGGGTATTATAGAAGCTTGTGTATCTGAAAGAGCAGCATCATCCGAGTTCAAGTGGCTGGCGACTTCGACGGTAGTGCTATGTTCTTGCATCTTTGATGGGGCGACGGCGTCAATAATCGGTCAAAAGGCGATATCAGTCAGACGAGCTGTACCAAGATGGAAGTTTCAGACTCAAGTCAGCCAATGCTGAGATGTTGCCGCTGGATGAAAGTGGCAAAGGTGAGATTCAAGTGATGCTCTTCATATATAGTGTTGTCCTGAGCGCAGCGTAAAGCAAATCCGACGTCGCCGGAACAGGTCGAGACCAATAAGAACGCCTCGAAAGTTGCTCTTGCTATGATACAATCCTTTCCGATCCTCCAGCCCTGCGAAGCTCAAGTACTCTTTCGATCATCGGATCATACGGTTCTCCTCAGCATTTGCATTTTTGGTCTTGAGAAAGGAGTGCAGCGTCTAGATTTCGGGCCAATTCAGACAAACGTTGCGCTTCTAGGCCAAACACAGCTTGTCAGTCGTCCCTTGATATTGTAATGACAAGACATGAGGTGGCGTAATGTAGCCTTCTTGAGAAGAACACACCATACTGGTCCAGGCTCTCAGACGCACAGAAGCATCGTTGGCGTGCACTACGCCGGTGATAGTCAGTCAGCAAATGAAGCACTGCATCTACTGTCTATAATTCCGTAAGTCCTGTGGCTCCCAGAGGGACTTTGACTTCATGATGTATAGTGAGATCTTAACACAACAGCAGATTGTCCGATTTGTATATCATACATTGAGAGTGGCGAAGGACAAGGAGTGATCTTTTGCTTTGTCCGGCTCACAGACTGCCAAAATTCCTGCATCTCTCCCGGGATGAGGAGGATTTTGGAGAGGGTTTTACTACTATCATGAAAAGAACTTATGACAAAATTTTGATTCTGACAAGAGGCAGACTAATGTGATTTTATGTATACTTGACATTGAGTCATCTTGAGAAGTTGGGAAGGCTGTTGAGTGTGGCGAATTAGATTCAAGTCAGCCATGACATGAATGTTTGGACTATGCACGCAAGTGAGGACATTCCCATTCGGAACACATGTGACATCATACGCAGGAGTTGACAATGCTACCCAATGGAGACACTGAAGACAAACGGGGAATTATGTTGTGCCCAGAAATTGCCAACAAGAGACGGGCCTTTTGTAGTCCATCTTGACCAAGTCAATAACATTTCACAATCAAAGAACGAAGTCCCCCCATAAGCTAGGTAGATCTATGCGCGAACACATGGTTATCTTGCAGTCGACTCTACTGTTCTCAAGTCTTGCTGATGATTTGCCAAGAAGGCAGTCCTTTTGGTGTCCAGTCCATTAAGACATTTCTGCTCGGCCGAAGTAAAACTGGAAGCATCTTGTAATTTTTGGTGACCGCTGGTCGGCCTTTTTGGTCTCAGAGTCAGAGAAGCCGGGCTAGAACGATTAGGATCCGAGATATCTGCGATCGACTTCATCAAAAAATCATGATACCCATCCCAATCTAGAACGTTCAATCTCCTCGCTGTCTTAGGGGCGATTGAATATAATTGTGATCCACTCAATGCCAGAGTTGCAATCCCGTTCTTCTTCCAATCAGGTAACGCCTCTTTGGTTCGGGCCAAACACCTTTCCGCATACTGACCAAGGTCTTGCTCCCATTCTTGGGTTTTAGCCACATAGTCGCTCGGTTGATCTCGGCTGGATCCACTCTCACAACTGCCACCCGGGAGTGGGCGGTGGATGGGTCCACCCCGGTTCATCAAGTTAGTGGATAAGACACTTCGGAATTTATGGAGCTCGGCGTTCATGAGGCCCTCGTGAGATTTAGGTTCGATCCCGTGGGAAGTCGAGAATCTCCCAGTACGGCAGACGAGGATCTGACCTATCGCGCCTTGATCACCCGCCAGACCCGTCCTTCTTTTTGAAGATGGTGCGGAAGATGGCTGTGCACCCGTCTTGATGTACGATAGAATCACGAATGATGGGGCTGAACTATCATCTTTCGGTCTCAATATGGATGCAAGCTTGGTTGAGAGATGACGGCCTTTTTCCTTTCCCCTTGGCAAGAGGAGGGATCGTGTTTCCGGAATTTGCGACCTCTGCACAAACGGTCAGATCTGTAAATTCCTCCGGAGTAGAATGAATGGTCAAAGGCTCTTCTCCAAGAGCTGAATCGCGAGTGAGAGATTTAAGTAATCTTCTAGACCAATCTGCATGTTGTGTTACCTTGAGTCGTTCTTCAAGTTCCGATGCAGCCCTTTCAGCCTCTTGCATCTGCCCGCTTCTCGAATCCATTGCTTGCGGACAGCTCACAGTGACCAGGGTTCTATAGTCAGGATAATGGACCGAGAAGCCTTGAGCGCATGACCGGTCTTCTTTAGGGTGAGCCTGCTCAGCACACCAGTAGGTGGCGGAGATCTGGGGCGCGTTGAGCTTTGGATCGAGCGTGTATTATATCTGAAGGTCATTTCATTGAGATTTGGTAAGTCGGTCGCGAAGGAAGTTGTGGGCGTTTGTAGCGTACAGATTATCGGGGAAAGAACATATATCTGTCCACTGATCCCCCAACCATTTTATGGCTTTCTTATATCTGCCCGAAAGGGTGGCAAAATGGCATTCAATCATCACAGCGAGTCTCAAGAGTTGACCGTTTTCCCCGCTGCCTAGCGTACAAAGGAGGATGTGCCAAAAACCTTCGGACAACCTTTGACCTAGCACCGTAAGAGCTTGCGTTTCAGACCCCATGGTTCCAGGTCCTGGTCTCTCGTAACTTCTGCATCATCGCTCTCGCGCAAAGGAACATCATTCGAAAAGTGTTTTCAACCACAACAAGGGTGGCAGCGAATCGTTCTCTCACTAGAAGCAGCAGACGATGAGGCGCAGTCATTGGAGCAATGGTCATTCTGCGATGTTCCCGCAAGCTTGTTGCCTCCTTCCATCTAGAATGATATTACACGCCTGTCATCACGCCGCCATCATGAACATCATGCTAAAGGGAGGATGACACACCATGCATATGGCTCATAAATGGCTGTTGGTACACTTGTAACCGGAACCCAAAGGATGACAGGTCAAATGAGGTATCTATGCAAATACAAAAAATGTCAATACGATAGATCTAATACAGTACTGTACATCAATTGGCGAAGACAGATTGTCATGGACCAATGGTAGACAAAAACAAGTTCAAATTCAAATTCGATAACGATACTGTAAGGTGATCCTGGCGCAAGCCTAGGCTATGATCAGAATGGATCTTCGTCCTCCCCCAACACTCCCATACTGATCACCTCTCCCTCCGGGTCAATGACCGTCGTAGTATTCGCTGCACCTCCTTCCACATACCCTTCAACAAGTTGGAAAATGTCCGAATGGGATTTACTCCTTGCCCTCGTACTGGGTGTTCCCGAATTACTATGGGTCATCACCAATCTCCGTCTGATTGACGGAGTAGGCGAGGTGGGGTTAGAGGGTACGCCGGTGGAATGTGCGGGTGAGACGTGCAGGGATGATGAAGAATAGGTTATACCCCGCTTTCGTCTGGAGGTGCTGGGCGAAGACGACGGGACGGTGTCAGGCGAATGGACTGGAACGTTGGTGATTGATCGACGTAATCTCGGTAAGGTATGGGGTCCACTGAACGTATCGATCGTAGATCTTGGGAAGGGGATTCCGTGCAACTCCAATGAAGAAGTGGTAGCGTCGTCTGATAGAGGTTTAGGGTGATTGGCAGTCGGTGTGATGGACCCTGAGGATCTTCTTGATGAGGTTTCACCTTGAGAATGAGGTAATGAATCGGTGTCGACCGTTGGTCCTGCTGGAGTGGTAGGCTCTCCAATATCCAACTTCAACGCACTGGTATTGGTGATTGGAGTTTGTTTGGGAGTTCTAATTCTACTTGATCTACTATAATCGTCCATTGCGTCTATCTCACTAGGCAGTACCTCTGTCTGACCGGCCGGTAGACCCACACCCAGCTCTTCTCCATCTCTATCCACAACCATTGGAGAAGTTTCCATCTCCTGTTCGACCGATTCGCCCAATTTACTCTCGTGTCTACCTTCCTGCTCTTCAATTGAGGGTAAGGTCTGACACACCCATCTGCCCACGTTGTTGATTGCGGCTGTAGTGGCGGGGAGGAACGAAAACATCTGAAAGACATGTACCATGTCTTCGTACAATTCGTGAGTGACGTGTACACCGGCCAAAGTGGCTTTATGAGCCAGGAGAGTGATCTCATCTCGAAGGACTTCAGAATCGCCAGATTGGATGAGCATAGGTGGGAGGCCCTCGAAATCGCCAAACAGGGGTGAAGCGTAGGGGTGGGTAAGGTAGGTTGCGATGCCTTTGGGGCCGAGGTAGCAACCCACGGGATTAAGATGATCTATGAGATGTGGATATGTCAAGATCAGTCGTATGTTCTTATATAGAGTAGAGTGGGTATTTATCGGATCATCACTCACCATCAGCCTCAGGTCGGGGAACCACGTCTGTAGCTGCATTCTCGTCCCAACTTCCGCAACTCATTGTGAGATCTACCCAGGGACTCATCAACACCAACCCAGCAGGTAACTTGTACCCCTCATCGCGGAGATACATGCACAATGCGAGCGATAAGCCTCCACCAGCAGAATCTCCAGCGATGACGATATTTTCGGGCGGTATTGATAGAGGAGGGGCGAGCAGACGTAAGTATCCATTGAGAACGTCGTGCAACGGAAGGGGAAAGACATGTTCGGGTGCCAGACGGTAGGTGATTGCTGGAAAACCAGATATTCCAGTATTAGCATATAAATGATCAGTTTATGGCAAGTGAGATTGAGAAGCGAGATAACTCAGACCCACCAAACACCCTGGCATTACAGCTCTTACTAACACCAATAGTGATCAATCGGTGGGTAGCGGCATTCCCGACATAATAAGCCCCACCATGAACATAGTATATCACCCGTTCAGCTACCTTGTCAGTGTCCGAGTCGGTCGTAGGTGTAGCAGTACTAGTACTGGTGCTTGAATTGCTTCTATTCGTTTTGTTCGGTGAGACCGGTGTCGACGTAGTAGGGGAGGAGTATTTCTCGTTTGAGCGTAGTCGTAGTTCGTTGGCCAGCATACTCGATCTGGAAGGTGTGTTGGCTGATGATTTCCTCCTTGTGTTATTCCTATTCCTCTGCCTCCGTTTCGCTTTCAACATCTTCCATACATCCGTCCCCACCACCCATTCTCCCGATAATTCCCTCTGCCCATTCTCATTCAGATCAAATTCCCTCAAAAAACCCCTAGCAATCTCATCTCCCTTCCTCAAGGGCACTTTGAAGGTTATGGGCGTGACCACCGCATCTCCAGGTAAGGGAACCAAGAAATGTAATGAGATGAACCGTCTAATCAGGACTATATCTGCTAAGGACGAATGATCCGCTATATTCCTCATAAAGGAGGTTATGAATGTCATTCTATACCCCCATGATTTCCTTTTCGGTCCCACCAAGAAATGGCTCAGTAAGTTGAGATAGACATGTAATCCTTTGGTGAGGATGAACCGAAGGAATAACCACCATGTTGGTAGTGTCCATAGTAATGGGCTGGCAGAGGTAGCTGGAGGTAATCTCTGCGTGAGGGATGGGTCGACACGAGAGGACGGAGGTAGAGGAGAGGGTGAGCGGAGGGGGTGGGCGGTGGTGTAGTTCCGTAGTAGGTGTTTGACGGGCAGGGGTTGAGCACTGGCATTGATATTGGCTGAAGGTAATTGGGCCGTCGACATGTTGCTATATGGTGACCATTGGAGTGATGGGACGAATATGCTAAGCTGATTTGTATTCTGTATTTCTATTCCTACTCGTCTATGTACATGACCTGGCTGAGCAGGTCAGACCGGGGTGCAATGCGATTATCGCTCTATACTAATGCAGGCGATTGGTGATGATGATCAAATATATTATGATGATTGTGATTGTTGAAAATGAGATTGTTATAAACTTGTTGACCAGTCGCGTGTGATGTATTTAACGTTCACGAATGATGGGTTGTCTCACAAGAACTAGATGAGACCTCTGCTGGAATCACCCTGAGCTATCAATGATGCATGATCAATGAAGAATGATGATGAAGACGATGGTAATGGTGATGACGGTGGTGGCAATGAGATGTTAAGCAAAGCAAGGCCTACGTTGGTGGTGAGGTAAACAATGCTAAATAACCTATACTACTCGTTATTTGTTATTTCTCCTTCCGGACCGATCATCAACAGCGAGCATTCAGCACGTGATGATGAGTGAAATGCATACAACTCTCTAGATTCTAATCGATACATGCTAGTAGCCCATCTTACCAACTCTCCTCACCACCTCGCTTCTCCTCAAACATCCTCTCTATATATTCTGTAGATTCCTCTTCCGTGAAAGTGCCCGCACCCTCCATACTGACACACCAAGCCAAAGCTTCTCTAACTTCTCTAGGCATCGCATTGGACGATCTGGATAATGACATCAGATCTAATCAGATACCATCACAAGGGGTAGAAAAGGGATGGCATCATGAGCTGTCAGACTGATCACTCACCCAGATATATACACATATCCACCTCTATCGACCAACCATTCTTGCACCTCCTCCTTATTCTCCTTGATCAGATGCTGCACATACACCTTCTCCTCTTGGTCCCTACTAGCAGCAATTTGGATATTGACACCCATCTCACCATACTTCTGCAACTCTTCTGAGAAGTAGAGATCGGCATATTTGGAACGACATCCGAAATACAGTGCGGTGTCTGACATATTCAGTCAATATTGGGGTCCATTCCTGGAACCTGGTCAGGGAGAGGTCGACTCACTCTCGATCGCACCTTGCTTTACTCTAGTCTCAACAAACGCTCTCATTGGAGCTACACCTGTCCCGGGGCCTACCAGGATTACTGGCGTCTCAGGATTGGGAGGTAGGAATAATGTGGGAGGTGATATGTGAATCGGTATTCTCGTTCCTACATTATAAAACACGACAATTCAGATCAGATGTCAATCAAGCTCATAACAGTACCGAGAGATGCCGAGGGGGTCTAACTCACCAATAGTCAACTGATCAAGCCATTGTGAACATAACCCCCTTCTTGGTATTTTGAGGTTAGTCTTATACTCCACTAATGCTACTAACAGCTGAACGTTTCCAGGATGAGCCTGTAGCCGAGCTGATCAGCCACACTGCGCCAGATTTTTCCTATCAAATAGAAGGAGAGCAACTTACATCCCATGAACTAGCTATCGAGAACTGTCGCCTCCTAAGCGGGGGTAAGATCTCCAATATATGCGATAAAGGTATTTTCGTTTGCCGGAAATCTGCTAAAGTCTCTACGATCGATCGTGAAGGTCTAGTAGCGTACGTATGTATTTCGTCCTGCGCACACACCCCATGAATCAGTTCCAATCATCATTCGATTGACCGGTCTGGAACTGCTCAACACTCACAGGATCATCTATGAACTCATCCAGCCGCTCTTGTTCCCTCTCGTCAGGGGACAATCTCCTCAACCACTCGAAAAAGCTTTTCCGGGGGGAGCAACGTATATCCAGGTGGTTGGTGAGTAACGATCGGAGGGTGGTGGGTTTGGAAGAGGGTGGAAGGTGTTGAGGGAGTGGTTGTTCTGTACGGAGCAAGTGAAGTTAGTGGGGTCTCATTCTCCGACTTTCCGCAATTGGCACGAGAAGGAACAGGTGCGGACCCGACTCACCTTGTAATAATGAGTCAACCCTCATAGGTATATCCGCCTGAGATTCCAAATCCATCATCTCCAGAAAATCATCGACTTCTTCTTTACTCGATTGTGGCTGGAGCGAGCATATCGATCCGGGTAGGTAAGGGGTCCTAACCAATGCAGATAGATGACATTAGTGGATGCCCTTCGTTCATTGAAACGAATGTATACTTTGGACTCATTTTATGACTTGATCAGAACATCCAGTAAGAAACTCACACATCATCTTCGAATTCTAGCTCTATCTCCCTCACATCCTGCCACCAATCTCCCTTCGTCACCCTCTCATTCTTCCTCAACGTCGCCCAAACCCAATCATCAGGTTTAACCAGTCCATCATCTTCATCACGTAATGTATCTTCCACTCGTGTAGGTGCAGAGGTACTATGTCCATTAGGTGTGGACGATATCGATAATCCATCCAGGGGTATGTCCAGATCCCCATTTGTCCGTTTTGACGAGGTGGCTATGGGAGTTAGAGAATATATCGGGGGTGGTAGTTCTGTTGAGGATATTGGGACGTAGTCTGGAGATACAGGAAGGTAAGGTAGGAAAGTATCGAGGGTTTGTTGAAGCCATGGTATGAAGGCGTCTTCTATACTGTTATAGTCATTGATGTTAGCTTGGTCAATCTTGAAACATAGTGCGATCCCAGGCTTTAGCTCTTGTCCAATTCCCATCGATTGAAGTGTTAACGAGGTATAAGCAAAATTGACTAACCCATTAGGACTCCTCTCATCCCCCCACCCATACTCCCCCAATTTATTAGCTCCCAACCCTTCCATACGTCTAGCCAATATCTTCCCAGCATAGCAAAACCGCTCGTACGAACTATCCCCCAGCCCAAATAATGTGAAATGGACGTCTTCCAGGATATCATCAGGTAAATTCGATCTGAGCAATGCTTTCCATAAATCCATCATTGCTGGTGGTGGATCTCCTCGTCCGTGGGTCGAGGTCACCAGGATCAGGAGTGGGACGTGAATGAGGGATGAGATGGGGAAAGTGTCCATTGATTGACAAGTGACTTTTCGACCTTGGGCACGGAATGATCGGGATATTCGATGGGACACATCTTGGGCGTTGCCTGTTTCTGAGGCGTAGAGGATCAGGGGGATCATGGGGGCTGATCTATCGTTGAGAGTCTATCGCTGTTAGACATGTGATTGAAGTGAATGGTGAGATTACTTCAAAAATCGAGTTATCAGATGGGGAGTGAATTCTTATGACCTCCACTTTGATCCTTTTACTCGCAACCTGATTCCACCGGACAGTGTGACACTCTCTCACTTTGTGAGCAGGATTGGCTGTGCATCGCACGTAGAGCAAGTGACAGGGGAGGCTCGACTGCTAGAGGGATATTGGATGAGGAGCACGCATGCATAGACGACCAAGTGAGAAAGAAATGGATGGGGATGGGGATATCAAGATAAGGAGTAAGCTCATGGTACCCTGAATTGCGAATGAGTTGTGATTTGAATGACATCAACAGCGGACAACCACACCCGCAAGGTAACTTACTTCTGAATGGGATCCAGTACCATTTCCTACATCTATCTCTGTCTAATCTTCACCTTTCTATCTCATCACGTTCACAAGTAACAGACATCATACAACATGCCCTCCCCAGAACTGTTCAAACTCCCCTACGACAGAGTCTCCCCAAAAGACAAGCAGAGGTGTGTGTCTCTTGACATGAGCTCGAGCCTCACGCTGACCGGCTTTTCATCGTAGTTTTGCTTACACCACTCTCGTTAAGAGGTATGGACATTTCAATTAATACTGTGATGCTGGATTTGAGCTCATGAACTGATCTGTGCACACTTTGTAGATGGCCCGTTGTCCTCACCAACGTCGTCTCGGCAGTGTCCAACGTGAACCATGAGATATCCATGAACTCTGACAACTCTCCTGAAACCCAGGAGAAATTGGAAGAAGGCAAGAAGATAATCAGTCAGATTAGTCAGATGAAATATGACATGAGCCATAACGCAGCTTTGACGTGGGTTGTATCTTATTCTTGCTCTTTCACTACTGCGTCACATGGTCCAAGCTGACGAGATGAGGATGTTCTGGACGGGTACAGACCAATCGAGAATGATGGTGATATAAATAGAGAATGTTATAATGACGAGCTAAAGACGTATCCGGACCACGATAGGAGGTGGAGTACGATGAATTGGTTATTCGCTGAATGTTATGTGTAAGTGGTACAAGGCAAGTGTGCAGTACGGTATAATAAGACAGATGTTGACCGAAGTGAAAACAGTTATCGAAGACTACGAAGCTATTTCGCCTCTACAGTCCATTGGAAGGACTATGATCCGTTCTTCGGACAGAAAGCAGAAACCTACAAATCGAGTTCAACAGCTATTGTTCGTGAGTGGTGTGATGCCATTACAGTTCTACAGTGTACTACAATTAATGACTGTATCGTGTTGGTTCTGTATAGACCTCGCAAAAGCGATGAATCAAGCTGTAGAGGAAAAAGATGAATTAGTCAAGGAATCTGAGAAACCAGGCTCAGCTTTGGAAATCGCTTTCATGTGAGTCCTACCTCCCCTTATACTCATTTCCTCTACATCGTTCAAGCTGATGATCCTATGTGCGAAGGGAAATGATCCAAGCCGACCTATGGGGTAATGCGACCGTGAGTACAATCCTCTATCTGATGCGTCAGTCCGGCTAATACCCTGTATATCGTAGGACCTGTCACTCTTGATCGACCTCAAATACGAAGATCTCCAGAAACTTCAAGCTGTAGGAGCTGCCGCGCAGGAGGAACAAGCGAAGTATATCCTGAGGAACGATCTGGGTAAAGCATGGGATCACTTGAAGACTTTGAAAGGTGGAAGAGTAGATTTCGTTCTGGATAATGGTGAGTTGATAATCCCAATTGCAGATTGGGAACTCATGTATGGAGGTGTATGAGCTGAT
Organism: Kwoniella bestiolae CBS 10118; assembly: GCF_000512585.2. Classification (NCBI taxonomy): domain Eukaryota; kingdom Fungi; phylum Basidiomycota; class Tremellomycetes; order Tremellales; family Cryptococcaceae; genus Kwoniella; species Kwoniella bestiolae. Next base: position 2,472,497 of record NC_089241.1, on the reverse strand, counting down.
ATGAGTACCTGCCTGCAAAGCTGGTTTCGAGGTGAGATATCAGGAAGTCGTGATGACCCAGTACAGAGTGACTAATGTGATTGTATTGACTAGCTCTTCACCGATTTGATCTTGGCCGATTTCTTGGTATCTTGTACGCCTTTTGTTGATCAGGTGGTATTCCAGTGAGTCCCCCTCAATCTCTATAATGTAATTTACAGAGGTGCAAAGCTGACATTTCGTCTGTGTGTAGTCCTAAAGCAATCCCATGGTTCGTTTCCGACGTGCTGCCATATGACTTTACGTAGGTTCAAGTTCCTCTCTTCTCGATCTATTCATTGTATTTGAGCTCACTGCTGAGTTTCCCGTGACGCGACAGCTGGGCAATTGACTCCCTACTCGACACATCGTTCTTCGCATCTCACGCTTCTACCCCCCTGACCCCAGATGATCTTGCCTCCTTATCAGCACTGGCAGCAAGGTGGAAGAGACATCTTAGCTCTGGACGATTCAAGCTGTCCGTACCCGAAGACACCAAGTTGGGCAAAGCTACCCCCCTAGGTAGATTCTGGACTACCCAATACTCGTTCCAGGACCTTCCAGAGATTGCACCGGGGACATTGCAGGAGTTGAGAAGGAGCGATTTGGTGATCTTTAAGGGTGATCTGAATTATAGGAAGTGAGTTACTCCGTATAATGGTTGGAACGGTTTTGCCTTGCTTGGGATCATTAGTGAGGAAGAATTATTAGCTGATTCACTTGCTGCTGCTTAGACTTGTCGGAGACGCTTGGTGGCCTACTACTACGCCTTTCGAGGAGGCACTGGGTATGTCCTGGCTTTCGATGTTGAATTTTTGGGAGAAATCAATGAGCTGATACACGTTCGAATAGGTCCTCTCGCTGGAAAGATCACGCTGTTGAGTTTGAGAACGAACAAAGCTGATACGATGTGAGTTGACATTTCTCGTATGGATGTGCTGAGTTGACGTGTACCTCAGCGTCGGTCTGGAGGAAGGTATAGAAGAGAGGCTGAACAAAGAAGCTCCCGATTGGAGAGTTTCGGGAAAGTAAGTGATGATATTCCCCTCAAAAAGCTTGATGTGTGGGAAGGCTGATGACTTGTTGTCTTGGTCTCGTAGATACGCAGTGGTATCTTTCTCCAAACGACGATAATCCGATGTGAAATGAGATGACACATAACGAAAATAGAATTATAGAATTATGCATATGCACGAACAGAGTATATAGGAATGCACTAATGGATACATCGCTCGGGTCAGAAACGCCCGCTCATGGTCAGTCGGCCAACAGTATATGAGGGGAAATCAACGTCTAGTGTCCGATTCAACGCATAGGTCAATATCAAGTGTCCAGTGTCTGCCCTTTAAAATTGTCCCACTCCTTCAGCCTACTCCAACCCCTCCCCCCTCGTAACTTTATTCAACAGATCGCCATTCACCCCCATCCTCGTCGGAGTGGTCTTCCTAGGCGTAAACACGTCCCTAGGGGAAGTAGGCGGCGAAGGCGGAGGAGGATTCTCTCGTGGAGAAGGCCATGGAGGTGGGGGTTTCCTCCTCGATGAGGGTGTACGCGTCGGAGTCAAATTCTGATTGGGTGTATCTGGTGTTCCATCCAGGTCTGACGAGATCTTGTTCGCTAATTGATCAGGAGGCGTAGACGGTCTAGGAGAGGAGACGAGGTGATTGATCCGGAGCGATCGTCTTCTACCTCCATTCCATTCCATTCCTTCCATCGTCCATTCCTCCATTCCTCCATTTCCTCATGTCCTCCATCCATTTCCATTCCATTCCATCCAGATCTCCTTCATCCGTCCATCCTCCCATTCCATTCCGCCTCCGGTCAGATCCGTTCCATTCCTCTCCATTCCACTCCTTCCTCCATTCCTTCGTCCGATCCATCCTTTTCCTCCGTCCATTTCCGTCCTCCATCCATTCCTCCGGTCGAATCCTCCTTCCATCCTTCCGTCCATTCCATCCATTCATCCATCAGCTCCATTTCCATCCATCCATGTCCATCCTTTCCATTCCACTCCATTCCGTCCGGTCGTCAAATCCATTCCATTCCATTCCATCCATTCTTTCCATTCCTCATCCTCCACTCTTCCATCCATTCCATCCATTCCATCCATCCGTCCATTCCTTCCCCCTTCCTTTCCTTCCTCCGATCCTTTCCTTTCTTTCCTTCCTTCCATCCGCTTTCTTTCCTCCGGACCATCTCCATCCTTCCATCCATTCCCCTCCATCCGGCTCTGTCCATCCGTCCCCTTCCATCCATCATTCCATCCAGCTGTCCATTCCATTTCCTCCCGTCCTTTCCTTTCCATTCCATCCCTTCCTCCTGTCCATTCCTCCATCCTTTCGTCCTTCCTTCCATTCCTCCACTCATTTCCTCCATTCCTCCATTCCTCCATCCTTCCATCCATTTCACTCGTCCGGTCCTTTCCCCCCCCCCTTCAGGACTTCGAAGAACTGGTTCGAGTTGTGATAATGGTGGTGAGGCAGTGTGAGACCTCCCTCGGCAAGTAGCTGTGGGGTAGGTGGTAGAGAGCCGCCGTTGGACGAGGAGGATCGTGATCGATGAACAGGGGATGACAGCGGTCCCGAGTCGGCTCTTAACGATGGGGTTTCCAACTCGTCAAACACAAAAACCGTATCTTCCGCTTGCCATTCCTCCGTCTCCGGGATGTCCTGCAAAGGCATCACACCCTCTACGCTCTGGTATTGCGGTGTGGGTGTCGAAGATGCAGAGGGGTTTTGGGCGGCATAGTGGGCAAGGCGTAGTTCCTCTTCACCCATTGTGAAGGTGTCTACCTCCAGTACGAGTTTTCGAAGAGCAGCAAGTGAGATTCGGTCGGCGGGGTTGATAGTGAAGATTTGTTGGAGCACGAACAGACATTGTGATGAGATGGGAAGGATACGTCGAAGGAAGTTGGGGTCATTGAGGAAAGAGTTGAATGATTCGTCTGATGGCGAGGCGATTCTCCAGGGGTTTCGTCCACAGACCAAGTTGACCAGTATCACGCCTAATGACCAGACATCTCCTGGTCGTGTAGGATATGAACCGTTCTCAGGGAACCAGTCTCCAAGACATTCTGGCGCAATGTAGAATGTTGACCCACATCCGAACTCGCTCGACTCCTGTTCTGAGGTGGCTAAACCGAAGTCACATATGCGTACTCGCGTACCATCTTGTGAACAGACGATGTTTTCCGGCTTGATGTCACGGTGACTTATGCCCAGTGAGTGAAGCCATGCTACACCGTCCAGCAGTTGCAGGAAGACATCACGTATGAGTTCGTCGTCGCCAACATACTATAAAGAGGTATTAGCTTGGATCGCGACTCGAAGGAATGTGATCCAAAGGAGGGGTTACTCACGCGCTGCTTATCTGTTATCATGGCAAACAAATCACCTTCCTCACCGAATTCCATGACCACGTATACACTATCACCTTCCTCGATCATCCTGTCCATGGCAATGATGCTAGGATGAGCGGATGCCAGACGATGCAATGCGATCTCTCGACGCTGGAAGTGCTTTTGCCGCGAGTCAAGACCGTGTCGACGAAGGCATTTCACCGCACGCCACAGTGGTTGGGAGTATTTGTAATCAATGGCAAGGTAGACCACGCCGTATGCGCCGGTGCCGACAACCTGAGTGAGTTCTAGACAACCGTTGTCGATGACTTTTGGAAGCCCGCCAGCGGGGTGAGTTGAGCTTGAGGCGTTCATGTTGAATATGTTGGGTCGTAATATTCGTTGGGACGTGAAGTTGGTGATCGAGATTCCTTCCTTTAAATATTTATATAAGGATTTTGTGATCGAGAATGATGACAAGGGTAGACGTGCGATGAAGCGTGCTTATAAATGATTTTGGGTGACAGAACAGAAAGGTGATCGTTTCTGGATTTGAGAGTCGTAGATGTCGATGATGATGGTGGTGTTGATGGTTTGTTCTCTCACTTGGAACAATGCTAGAGTAGATTTAATGAGAGTGATAAGCGTTGTGAAGTCGAGTGAATGCAAATTATAGGAAACAGAGTTTGATAGTGGATATATAAACAGAATCTTTGAAAGAAACAGAAACAGAACTGGAGTATTGTATTCTTCGAAACAAAAATGGTTGTACGACTATCAATCCAACAGAAGAGAGTTCGTCGTGTTGGTATATTTCGCTCAAGTAAGGAAAAAACGGGAATGTCGACGCAACATCAGTAATCACTACTAACCACAAAAGGTCCCAATCATATTCCCTGCTGTTTCTTCTCTTGAGAAACCCTGGGGTGCTGTACACAAGCGTAAAGCGTACGCAAGTGCATCTCAACTGGATGACTAAAGAAAGTCGTCAGCCAAATAAACCCTTAGATGAGCGGTCAGGGCAAGAGCAAAGGCAGAGGAAAAGGAAAAGACAAGAGAATTCTGGTTTAATAACCTTTGGTCCCGCTTACTCAGACATCTCGTTGCGGTGTTCTCCTCTTTCGACCGTGGACCTAGGAGTAACGTATCAGGGTGGGATCTTCCCACTTTACTGGACCTTTTCTTTTTGTTGCGAAAATGAATACAGGCCCTGATAGTGTGGCGTTCTCGTACTCGTTCCTGGTTCACAGAAAGCAGAGGAACGTCGGGCAGAGGAACCTCACAATTTCCACAAGAAGCAAATGGGACATCGACCATGCCTGAAACGGAAGCCCTTGTCAGGCGACATGCAAAACAAGTGAGATGTGGGTGATACATATCTCATTGGTTTTACGCATGACGCGTAGCTCGTGCTTTTCCCCTTTCGTGTTTTACCCTCTGGCCCTCCACAGCCTCAGTCTCATTTGGAGGGATGAAATTCAATAGACCTGCACTAGTTTCGCAGCCTCCTGTCATTAACATTGATTAGCTTCAATTGGTGCGTGACTGTTTGTCGTTTTCGATCAGACATAGCGTGTCTGTCGTAGCTGCAGATGAAACCGCGGTAACTTGACCGGATTCGATAAATCACTTCGCTGTCTCTGTCCTGTGGCGTCCCATCATATGTTTGCGACACCTGGATGTCTGACCTGTTCAGAACTTGTTGCCACTCGCCCAAGCTTTCGGATGCAAAGCTTGTGCCGACTCTTGAGAGGTACAGGGCACACTCGCGTGCCCTCCTCGCCTTTGCCTTGGTCGGTTCCTTCAGGTGACTAAAAGTCTTCTCGTACATCATGCCTCGTCGCTGCCGAGCTGTGGTAATTACCTAAAGATGCAGATTTAGCAGATTTGCACGGCCGTCAATCGCTGAAGAGCTTCTTACGTGACTGTAAAGTAGGGAAAGATATCGGCATGTGTTCGCGTAAAGATCGACGTTAGCGTCTGCTGCCTTCAAGCCTCACTTTGGAAGTTTCTCGTTATCCCGTTTCTCCACGCGACCATTTGCAATTCCGTTGCATCTCGATTTCGGGGCAGACAGATCTGGATCGGAATGTTCTCTGTCATGTACGCAGACCAGTCAATTTGTCGAGATGGAAAGTCACCCGTACCTTTGCGACCCTTACGTTCTACTATCGTGGTATCGACTAAAAGGATTTTTATCAGGTAAAGGTAGGTAACGAATGTGTAAACAACATTCATTATGGTTATTTGATTCCAGTTGTTTGGAAATCTTTTCACAAATCTCTTACATAATAATGCATAGGCCCCATCTATCCACCGCGCGTTAGTATCTTATTTAGTAGTGAGTTCCTTGACTTACTCAAGCCGCATATAGGATCGATCGCACCTCCACAATCATATAAATCTGATCTGATCGGAATGAAAATGAATCTTCTCAAACCAAACCGAGAAACTCTATTGAAAACTGAACATGGTTGTTCGCAAGAACCTGTTCAAATCAATCACCTTCTCGTAAATTTTCTATTGATGATCTCATCTAAGACAACCTAGTTCGATCAGTCGTGGCAAGTTCTCGCGACAATCGCTGTGCTGTTGCGAGTGTTCCATGCACAGTACAGTAGTTCGCACAGTGCAAATTAGCATTTCGGTAACTGACCATTTACGTGTAGTCTATTGGGGGGGGAGCAAACCGAAGAAAACTCCAAGATCTTACTTTGCGGCATCTGAATTTCATAGATCTGATTGAAAATCAACATTCCGATCACATAACAAATAACATACACATACCTTACCGTAATAGTTCTCACCAGATGTGGAGGTCTTGTAATATCTTTTCTACTGCGAGACCGTCTTGTCTCTCCCACTGCAACTCAGCGTTCAAGAGGCGCCGACCGCGCAACGTAAGGCAGGCAAAACGCGTAGTCGAACGATACAAATGTATTAGGCAGACGTCCTCCTCAAGCGGTTAGCAGTCTCGCCAATCTGCTAATGTATGATTGCACCAAGCGTGGCGATCTGCCAACAAACAGCGTGGAAGTGGCGGGACTCACCGTCTTCACGGCCGCCGGGATTCAGGTGATCTTCGTCATACAGGAGAAAACTTACAATACCCTTGCCCTCCATCTGAGCTCGTACAATGACGCACTTGGGTGGTCCTCGTGTGCATCGAAATGATGTTTCAGTTGGTGTTGTACTGTATCCTTTCGGAAGACTATCCTCACTCTCCGAACTTGGGCTGAATATACCTTGAAAGAGGCTTTTCAGGATTGTGGTTATGTCCTCGCCGTCTCCGCCTTCAGGTCAAGTTATGTAAAAGCAAGTCCGGTGGAGGCGCACACGACCTTTGGTTACCAAATATCCCAGTCCAGAGGCTCTCTCCGGCGTGGCATGACCTTTGACCTGAACGCATGGCAAAGGCGTATCTATCTCTCGCGCCTGAACTGAGGTGAATCTTCCTCATTCCAGCTGGTCCTTTAGGAGGCATGCGATTAGTACAGATAAAAATCTCGAATGAGGTCAAACGAACTACCAGTAGTTTTACCTGCATCGCGTGGCGGAGTACTCATGTGCTTCCCTTATGGATCGACTAGTCCAGATGGGATACAGGGGTACTGGACCCCGCATGAGCCGTCAGAAACCTCCGACACTAGCCTGTACATAGGCATGTCCCAGAGTATACTACGTATTCTGTTGACAGCCAATGAGTGATTTGCATGCGACATTTTCATTTTGCAATTGTGTTCGGTCGAGCGATGTGCTCTGAACAAGACATGACATCAACATTACGTTCCAACCGGACGGTAGATGGTATCTCTGGCGCTCATACTCACCCGGAGGTTTTTGCACTCTTTGGACCCAGCTGGTATTACGGACGGGATTGGGGAGATGTTGGCACTATAGCGAACTATCGACCGGGTCAATTATATTCTGATAGCTACACAAGGTATATACATTCTAATCGTATCATAAAGTCATTAAACGTCATATATATACAGGTATAAGCCATCCCCAGTCCCTTGTCTATCCCCCGGATCTCTATAAGAGATCTCGAGATCGTCGTCAAAGCCAACTACTTTTACAGGGCAGTATCGTTCTGAAGCTGAATGCACGAGCGATATCGATCTTCTCCTTCTGCTCGACATCCAAACTTCTCTTACGATACAGATCCCTTACAAATCTAGTTTCGTTTTAATGCATCATGCCGCCTCCGCCTCCCTTACCGCCTACCCTCTCAAAAGGCAGTGCCAAAGCGCATCCAGCGGTCCCAACGAATATAGCGGCAGAGACGAAAACTGGTAAAGAGGGTGAGATGGCCAAAAGGAATCCTGCTGAGACAGGCGCCATCACTCCGGTGCTACAGTATATCAGCTCCTGCAGGGGCAGTGAGTGGGTAATTGGACTTGACTTACAATCTGCTCAGAGCTGCTGAAGTACCACATGCTGTTCCTCTGATACTCGTTCCGAACGTTTCGGGGGTCATACCGTCTGTGTCCCCGAGACGAGTTAGCGTATTTGACCAGCAGCAGACGTGGGGTAGAGGAGGTTTAGACTCACACAAAACAGCATACATCGCCGTGGCAGCTGCTGAAATGACCATCGAGCTCACTACCACCGCCCACTTGGCTTCGACATTGATGAATGCGAATGTCGATAGTCCCGTGGCGAGCGTACAGATCGCAAGGGATTTACGTCGTCCAAGGGTAGTTTGGATCATCCATGCGCCGATCTGCAACCATATGCCAAGTCAGCCTTAATCTCCGGCCAGAAGCGGCATCGGGGGTACCAAGAACTTACGATAGATCCTGGACACCCAGCGACTACGTTATGCAACAAAATGATGAGGTCAGCTGTGTTCGATGTGATCGGAGTGTTGATGAGCCAGAGACTCACGAGAATACAAGACATAATCGCTCAAAGCCTCCTTGATAGCTTCGTCGCCTTCTCCCGTAGCTTTACTTTCCAGTACAGAGGGCAACCACACATTGAACATTGTGTAGCCTGATCATGCACATGTTAGCATCAATCAACTGCGAGAGAGTCAACAGGCTAAAGATTGTCACTCTCGAGTGTGTGCGATTTGTCGGATAGATGAACAACCACTCACCAAAACTTATAGCGCCCCATATGATCCACATGAGAATGACCGTCTTCCTCCACTGAGGTACGAAAAGCTTGTTCATCTGCTTCAACCACGATCTCCACCATACCAAAGGTTTCTCATGCCATTTCTCGTATTCCCCATCGTCTTCGTGGGTTGTATCTTTATACCGTTTCTCCGCCCCTTCCTCGCCTTCATTAGAGTCAAATAACACCTGTCTTTCTTCATCCCGTCCAGCAAGAGAGGAAGTAGCATTGGCAAAACTACTATCAAATCTATTCTCTCTCAATTCATCTTCCTCTATAATACCGGGTGTAGAGGTATTATAAAATTCTGATCCAAACCTCAGAGGTTTCCCCCTACTTGATCCAGCAGCGGCCGTGCCTATACCTAATCCACCATACCTCCCATGCGGACTGTCGTTGTCATTCAGATCAATCTGGTTGTTCCATCTTGGCAACTCTCCATCCGCTGAACCCCCCATTATACGAGGCGAGGAAAGTTGGAGATTCTCGTTTTGGTTATCTTTGTCTTTGGATAGAGAAATACGTTCCGAGGTCTGGACGTCGGCGCGCTGGATGTCGATCGAATTGGAATTGAAAGTTGCGATTGCCTGTAGAGCTATGATGGCTTCGGACTCTCGGCCGTTCGATATGAGGTATCGTGGGGATTCTTGTAGGCGGAAGAGGAACCATCGGGCGAAGGAACATGCCAGGTTCTGTGTGGATCGTCAGCAGGACGAGACGAATAACTTGGACTGGTATTCTAATAACAATGGTTTTGAGGCAGGTATGATCATGTTGATGAGGTACACATGGAGGTGAAATCACTCACAAACAAACCCAAGACAAACATGACTCTCCTCCAACCTTCGTTCTCCCCCTTGGGTATATCACACCCGTCGAACGATTTACAACTATGTCCAGGTAAGAAGACCAGACTGACGACTGAGCTAAGCACCGCTCCGAGGGAGAAGAATACGGATAGGAGGGTGAGGAGGTATTGTTTGCTGTGGGGTAAATTCTCCAGGAAGAGGGTCCCGTCCGTTGGCATTGAGCCGCTACCATTACGGTCGGGGATCGTCAAATTGTATTTTTGGCAGAGTATGGATAAATAGCGATGAGTCAAGGATGGATGGGCGGATGATACTCCCCACTCACCCTACAGCGCTGCCCAATAAGAACATCCAGAAGCACAGTACCCAGAAATTCGGACTGAAACTTGCTGCAATGCCGAACACGGCTGTGAGGAACAAGGTAGCGTTGAACGGTAGGGATCGACCTAGTAGGTCTGAGATCACCCCCCAAGCAACTGCGCCGATCATCATCTACACATACTAGTTAGCATGAGTGAGGCGGATGAGGAAAGAGTGGATGGAGGAGGAGAGACGTAAACTCACACCTGCCATTGTGGATGCTGAGAGTAAACCAACGACTTTGGAGGAGAGGTCGAAATGCACTTGAACACGGGGGAGAATGACGGCTACACGCAATTCATTGGTATTGATATTAGCGACAAGAAGAACGATTCTCTCGATGCTTCTATCATAGAGCAGCGTTGCATGTGATGTCTGTGGTGGTCGACCCAAAGAAGGCCTGAAAAGGAGAAGGTCCAACTCACCTATACATTGTAACGCAGAATTATCAGACATCCAACCGAACCCGCACAGAGCCTATATGCAGATCAGCTACAACATCCCTTGACTTCTTGCAGACGATATACACACAAGTAATCTCCAATGATATGCACCTATCCAACACCAAAACACACCGTCAGTCCCTCTGAAGGATAGTAATGAGGGATAAGAGGACATACCAAACCCAATCTTCTCCAAGGTCTCTTCCAACCCCCTCTCTCCATCCCTTCCCCCGGTATCTGACCCGTCATCTCCCTCGGTCTCACTTTCATCTTCATCCTCGTGATCCAGCCCTAGCACATTCTCCGCGGCAGATCGGAAAGAGGGGATCCGTCCATGAGTGGACCGAATGGGAGATGAAGTTAAGGTGGATTGGGAGAAGATGTATGATGATTTGCGGGATGCGGGGGGTGGGGGGAGCATTGTACGGTGGATCACTGGTTGGAGTTGTGCATTGGAGTGCTAGGCGGATAGTATACTGGTATAGATTAGTCAAGTAATGAGACGATCATATATATACGAGATGATGATGATGATGATGATGATGATGATGATGATGGAACTGAAAAATCAAATCAAATCAACAATTTCAATGTCTAGCTCTTGTCGATAACCGGAGCACCGAGCATCAACTTGGAACTATAGTATAAAACGTTCGCTCGTTCTGCTTCATACCATCTTGCAATCTCACCTTGCATCCCGCTATATGTATCAAATACAGCACCATCATCCAGATTCGAGAGGATACGACCAATACCTTACAATGAGACAGGATGACTAGCTTGATCTAACCCTATACACCATGTCCTCGCCCCCACCTACACTGCCTTTACCGCCATGCCCCAACGGCCTATTCACGTTTGATGAGGGATGTGTTTTGGTGGAAGATGCAGATGAAGAGGTCAGTCATCTGTAAGAATGAGAGAGGACGGAAGGACTGATGTGTCATGATGCTTGAAGATAATGGACCTATACATGTCCCTCGCATCGACCTCGCCGGAAATCACCAAACGGGATGATGATTCTGGTGGACTGGGGTTCTTGAATGCGAAGGAATCGATGATGGAGATCACTATTGATCTGACACCTGATTCATTGAGTCATGGGGTTGGGCCTGGTATGGATTTGGACAAAAAGGTAAAGGGGAAGGGGAAGGGGAAGCAGTCGAATAGAGGTGTAGAGAGTGTGGTTGTGAAGATACAGCAGGATTTGGGGATGCTAAAAGGGCAGAAGGGGGATACAGGTGAGTACGGATTGTGCTGTGTTTCTTCTGTCGATATACACAAGCAAGAAGTCGACTGTTCACCCTTTTCCACCATGAATGTATGTGTGTGGTAGATGTATATATATCTGACAGTGATTCATAACAGGTAGCGTCCTCTGGCGATCCTCCCTACACCTCTCAACCCAACTCCTTCGTCAATCTATTTATCCCCTCTCATACCCCAATCCGGTATTTGACTCTGCCATCCTCCGAGGCTCATCAATCCTGGAACTGGGATCCGGTACGGGATTATTGGCAGTCTTACTCTGTCGTCTGTGCAGAACATATACCTCGAGCGATAGGTTGGAGAACCTCAAGTTGGTTAAGAGGAATCTGGAGTTGAATGGGATATCCACTGATACCGAGGTGTCGCCCCTGGGCAAGGAGAGAGGACCGTTGAAGATGAGCATGAATGGGAAGAATAGATCATATGCTGCGGATCAACGTCGACCCCGAGTCAACCTGGAGGAGATAGATTGGGTGGATGTTTCTCAAGAACGGAAATCTCATCCTGAACGATGGACCTCTACCTCTATCTCTAGAGAAGGGAAGGAGACGAAATATGATTTAATTCTGGCGGTCGATTGTATATACAACGAATACCTCGTTCAACCTCTTATTGACACTTTGGCGAAATACTGTCAACCCGGAGGACGAGGTGTAGTTTGGGTGGTAGTGGAATTGAGATCTCCGGATGTGGTAGGTTACTACACCTATAGACCTTGACATATAATTCGGTGAAGCATGCTGATTTTGACCCTGATATATCACATAGCTCACACTGTTCCTTGAGAAATGGTTGAACGACCCTTCAGGCCCATGGACGATAGTGAGGTTGAGCGAGGGGATGATGGGTGATTGGGATGGTAGGAAGGCCAGGTGGGTGGGTTGGGTGGGTTGGAGATGATTGGCAGGTATCTGATAATGGGAGAGATGATCTTTTTGTCAGGGGGTAATATATCATTTTTGGGCTTTTTGTAGTCCTTGTCCATAAGTAAGTATGTTGTATACACCATCATGACACCATCATGCATTGACATTTTCATATATTACTTTACTTCTTGAAGTCATGCGGGACACAATGTCATTACCACGTCGAGCAAGGTGAGAATCATGACTGATCTGGGAAGGATCTTCGTTATCCCCTTATGGCAGATATTTACAATCATCCCGATCAACTGGCTGCCTGCCTATATGAGTACCCCTTTTGTAATATGAATTGTCACCACATGCTCCTCTCTGTGCTACTGTAGATAGGACAATTGATCGCATGAAAGTTGCGAGTCTCTGGTCCATCCTGCCATACTCAGGATGTAAGAGTATGTATGGTGATCACAATTAAGGTTAAACATTGACTCACTCAGGGGTTTCAGATGTGTTGATGTGTTTTTGTCTTGTTATTTGTTTACGCGTCAAGTCAACCCGCAGTGAGAGGTGTAGGGGGTTGTTTGTTTACACTTAACACACTAGTCAATCGGACCGAGCTGGCTGATCACATTATGAACATGTATGTTACGCTTGGACACACTCACCCTATCTCTATTACCTTACCTTGCTTACACCTTGCTGAAAGAACATTCCTTATATCCTCATACTCTAATTCATATCGCTGATAGGACATTACTACAATCCACTACGAACACCATCAAAGGACCCCTCCCTCACCAACAACTCACATTCATTACAACCCAACAACAATAACACGCTCTTTATTAGGTGGCCAATCGATCAAGTCGTCCATCCCATCAATTCACCCTCCCTTTACTGCTCACTCCAAACTCACCGCTGCTCCTTTCTTCCTCATCTATCAACTAAAACAATAGCAATAGATCAAAGTAGCCCGTTTCATCAACCCAAATCAAATCAAACAGATCCTTTGTCAACTCCCTCCCCCCCAAAGCAAGGCAAAGCTCTTTCCTTTGGTAATATCTTGTATCACCGTGAGTTGATCCTTTACTGTACTAGTATACCGTACATGCCCATTTGCACGCTCTGGACCATTACTACTCTCAATCGTACCAGTCACAGTACTCTTGTACTATCATCTGTCATCGTTGTCTCCTATACGTAGCAAGGGTAGAGACTTAACAAACAAACAATAACAATAACATAAGCTGACCTGGGGTCTTTCATTCCCATTCCTCCCCTTACTCTCCGAAATAATCAAATAAAACAATCAACAATGTCCCAAATACTTGATCCGATCATACGTCCACTCGATGACGACGATGACAATGATACACCCACGACGACACGTAGACCATCACAGGATAACGACCAAGACGAAGACAAAGACACGATGTCATCTTCAGCTATCACCTCTGCTTCTGCTGTGACCTCTGCTCGAACGTCCGATGCTGCTGCTGTGAGCACCTCGGCTACTAGTGCGGTTAGGACTCAAAACCCTGCTACGCCTCAGTCTAGTGAGTGGTCTTGTGACTACTTTCCAGCCCATCATTATATCTACCTATCTGGCCTACCTTTTGAGCAAGAATGAGATAAATGCTGATAATTCTTTTGTCGACGATGTGAACAGCTACAATCCGATCGACCACCTCATCCGCACCCACCTCAACCTCAGCATCCACCTCAACCACATCTACCAGACCAACAACGACGTCCACTTCCACTTCCACTTCCAGCTCTACCTCCTCGGCTAGACCCACCACCACCTCATCGCTTACTTCCTCCCGTGCAACTTCATCTACCAAGGCGACTTTGTCCAGCTCAGGAAGCGTCAGTAAGAGTGCCAGCAGCGCTACGAGCAGTGCTACCAAAGCTGCTAGTGAGAGTGGGAAAGGTGGGATTGGAGGGTCCGGATTGAGTTTGGGTGCTGTGAGTTCTGTGATCCTCATGTATTCATAACCTAGTAGAACAAGATCGACACTATCACCAAGATGTGTTGGATCTGTTGCCGCTAGTGATCGGCCCATACTGATCATTCTATGATTCACCCAGCTCGTCGGTATAATCATCGGTGGTATTGTCGCGCTAGTCCTCATCGGCATAGTCGCGACAAGAACGATCAGACAAAAACAACGAAGAGACAGAGCTAAGAGGAGGAGCTCAATGTTCGAATGGCCAAGTACGACGATGGAGGATGAACCATATGAAAAGCCTAGGGTGAGTCATCAATTCTTACCACTTCTCCTTCTTTTTTCTGTCCTCTGGAATCGTGAGGATATCAAGCTGATGGACGATCTTGCTCGAAAATAGTACGACCCTCCATCCCAATCATACGCCATGTCAGACTCGTACAACACCAACCACGCCGGTACCGGAGCCGGATCCGGATCAGTCTCATACGTTACCAACGAAACTTCCTATGCGCCGGTACCAACCCAACACCAACCGCAAAACTACATGGAGAGGAATAACCCGCAATACTCGTATAACAATCAACCATCCTACCCACCTCAACAACCGCAATATCAGGAGAACATCGTGCCGCCTCCCCCTACTTTGGCTGCGCCGGGTAACAACTCCGGTGGTGGAGGGTTGAGAGACGGGTCGATGGTTAGGGTCAGTGTTGGGTTTGTCAGGTCTTTGGAGGATGAGCTTGGTGAGTTTTTCTTTGCCCTTCCCGTATTTCCGATGTTCCAACAGGCATATAAGACCATGTACCATGTGTCTGTGGAACATCTACTTTAGCATCGGTATCGCTTATACCCCTCAAACACCTCGCTAACGCTCGGTGTTCTCGTAGCAATCACACCAGGCCAACAACTCTACCTTCATCAAATGTACGACGACGGCTGGTGCCTCTGTGAAGATTCCAACCAATTCAAGGGTGTCGTACCTATCAGCTGCCTTTCGCCCCTCTCCAGCTCTAATGGGAACAACGGTGGACTCGCACCTAATATGAGTAGACAGGGGAGCGGTGGGTCCGGAGGGTCAGGCGAGAGATTACAGAGGAGATCGAGCTTGTATAGGGAACATTGAGCGGGAGGCGTCAGACGAGTTTAACGACATCTCTAGGAAAGGGAAAGAGGGAAAGGGCGGATCGATCTTATGTAATTAGTAGAATAGAATAATACGATATCTTCATTTTTATCTTGATTCTGATCTTTCACATTCATCTCGATTAACATGATTGATTTCTACGATACCCCTTTTCTGTGCTATTTCAGGTTTTATTTTTATACCCCCTTAGGTAGCGCAGCTGGTTGATATATTATTTATACTGGTATACATTACCAGTATGGTACACATGTAATGCTAAGAAATTATGCCATGAGTATGTCGGTGGTCAACTGATGGGTTGTCCTCTGCATATACGCTTTCGGCTAATCTCTGGTAGACAGGTAGAGGACTAGACGAACCAAATGGAAGGATTTCAGAAGAAAGCACAAATTTGAACACCTTCAATCATCATAACATGGTATGGTACACTACGGCGCGTAAAGTCTTGCAAGATTCGCTTCTGGCCACCCTGGCTGCCTCCTCAGTAGATGTAATTTGAGCTATGATTTTACAAGACCAGTCAGGTAGGGAATTGACTATCCCCGCTTGGTCACAGGCTGGAACTACCTATTTCGGCAGCTCGGGTTTGGGGTGCTGCAAGGCTAGCTGCCTCGGAGAGCAGAGACGCAAGAGCCATAACAAGCAGAATGTCCGTCTCCGCACCAGAATGAGAGTGGCAGCGCTCAACCTGTACCGGTACCGGTACCTGGCATGCATGCCACATGAGAGTCTGAAGTAGCTGACAGAAGGATTGGTATTGAGGTGTTCTGGCCGAGGCCTTGACCCTGTCCCAGGTGACCACAAGCTTGCCCTCAAAAGGAGGCTCTGAGATCGCCAAATATAGAAAACCACATCTTGCAAGCCTTTCTCCGCCACACGATGTTGTACATATCTTTCTGCATAGATGCAGCAATGGACAGTCACTAGATCATTCGCCACCTAACGAGATTACTGTACTGTACCACTAACTCATAGCATCTTCGTGGACTTGTCACCTGGACCTCCTTCTCGTCACCTTTTTGTCTCAAAGGAAGGTGATGACGTATTGTACCTGGAGATACTGTATCCTCCTGAGGCGTGCCGTGCCAGTAGCTTAGGTCAGCTAGCGTGCTCGTTTAGGAATCGCGATTACAGTAGATGCGGTGCATGGGCCTGGATTTGCAAAGGATGCTATATAAGGACGGCGATGCTCCACCTTCTGCTGTCTGCCTTTTTTCGAGATACGCCATGTGCAATGGGGCACTGGAATATTGTCGTGGGGGTTGCATGTCTTCGAAATTCGGTTGAAACAAAGGACATGCACAGAAAAAGGTGTTTCCAGATTTCAGTAGCACTGTACTCTGCATCGATCGTTAACGACTCCAAAGCGGCTTTGATGATTTAGATATATATAGGGGTCTCGCCACCCCTTCAGTTCGCTTGCTTTATCTTCATCTTCATTTCATCATTTCTGACATTCCACACCACCTGTAACACTTGCAGATCTGCACGTCTCCTTCCAAACTGTGTTGTGACTTGATCGCCATCACCAGACACGTACTAGATATGCCGGATACTCGAGGTCAAAGTGACTATGCCCGACAGCTAGTCGAGGATTCTGAACGTGACAGAAAACGATACGGTGATGTGACGTACCACCATGACGTTTTCGTTCACGTTCCTACTGGTCCTCGACCAACTTTGACAGGAAACCCAGAGGGGAACCCGATATGGGAGGTAAGAGGTCCCCAGTATCACGAATCATACGTGACGATGCCTCGGCTCCGTGGACACCCATCCCCATTTAGACGTGATACTTTGCTGGGTCTGCGAACGAAATTTCTAGACTGTGTCGAACATCTAGCGAGTGGCGGAAGGGACCTTCCCTCAGTACTGGACCCAGAAGTCACTCAGACCAACATCAGTGAGGAGAATGAAGAGTTTCTCAAGAATCAAATGGCCGTCTGTGACGATTGGAAGACAAGGTTGAATGTCAACTCATCGTACGAGGAATACAAAGCTTACGACGAGGAACTCAACCAAGCATTCCAGAAGTACATCACGAAATGTTCTGAACTGATCGTCGAGAACCATCCGTTGAGGGAGCAGATCAAGAGCAACGTCAAAACGTGGGATCAACTGGGTGAGGATGATAAGCGTATGAGAAACTGGCCGATAGTCGGACAACTCATAGAAGAGTCCCAAGCGGGGGACAACCTTGCCGACAAAGATCTGAAGAGACGTTTAGAGAACGTGTCGAAGCCTTCCCTGTGGGTTGTCTTGGGACATACCTGGGCGGAACTGCGGGCGAATACAGTCGATACCCGCGAGCCAGACTTAGTGCCTGATCTGTGCACTTATTTGCATATACCCTTGTATCCTTCGAACGATCGTACCAAGAGCGAACGGGTTTCAGCGGCGCAGGAAGCATTCAGGAAAAGGTTGAAATCGCAGTCCAAAGATCTATACTTCAGAGCTGAAGATCGCCCGGAGTCAGCGTCGGGTTTTAATAACGAGCTTTCGGAATTGTGGGATGAGCCATCGAGGACAAAGTTCGTTAATTCGCAATATATTAAAATCAACGCCACAGACAAAGAGTTCTCAACCAGGTTGGATAGGTTTTTGAGTACGATCAGAAATCCCGAGGACGAAGAGCTGTTCAAAGTCTGTACGTTATCGGGAAGGGAGTACTTCCAGTCCGAACGTGATTTAGCCCTGTTTCGGGGATATGTGAACTGGCGCAATCTTCCCAGAGATCTGAGGGTTGTCGTTGACGAATTGGCCACTCGGAGAATGATCGATCAATCGGGTGCTGGGAGACTACCTGAGAATTTCAGGCAAAACCTTAGCGCCGATGAACAACAAGATATAGGTGAGTTCCTTAGCTTTCACCATGGTCATCTCTCGTCCTCCGATCCATATTCTGACCCCACAGAGACTTAGGGATATGCGCATGACTTCTCTCGACTACTGTTTGATACCTGTACACATAAACCCGGCCGTTCAGACTTATGACAAGGTGAAAGATCATCACCGAAGAGAACAGAGGATTGCGGTTCGAACGTGGTTTACGTATATCGAGGATGCACAGGATCATAACACCAAAGAGTCTTAGAGTCCATTGACACATGGCAGTTGCACCCGCTTACCGTAAATCATCATATTCAATGACCTGCTCGCAATTTCTTGTCCAGTACTGTCCAACGATCATCAAAATCCGCCACACATCGGATTAAGCCAAAAACAGCCGCAGGATGTTCCTTTCTGATACCTCCTTGGCTTAGAGGCAGACCGAGCCCATGCTCTCCTTTACTACTAGAGAAAATGCGGTGCAGATCGTGTCAAAAGAAGGTGCCATCACCGGAAAAGGAAGGGCAATACATTTGGTTCTCCGTTGGCGACTCAAACAGTTATACCTTATATTGCCTTGCAGTGTAGGCACCCCGCTTCACTCGTGTCTGCAGAGTTCCTAATAGTCAATTCGATCTTGCCACCTATCCCAAATCTTTCCTGCGCCTCTACACTATACTAAAGTATAACCTCGGTGCAACTTCTCAAGCATACATTTAGACTTATAGTCCGAAGTCGCATTTTGACCGCACATCATGGTGTCAAAAAGTCTGATAACCACCCATTTCGACAGTAGCGTTCAGAGTCTCAGTCCCGATGCTCAAGCCATGATCACCAAATCTGAAGAAGACGAGAGGGAACGTGGACCCGTCACATACCGCAACGACCTGGTCAACTTTCGCGAATTACAAATCCTATGAGAAAGAGATGCACTCCCGTTTCTTGAATTATCTTACAACATGTGCCGGCCTGATCACGCAGAACCATCCATTGGGTTCAAAGATATCGACCCAAGTGACGCGTTTCGATGAACTGGATGATGACTCCAAGAGGTATCTCCTGCTCAACGACAATCTGACGGATCCTGAAAGCGATCAGGAATGTCGGGATGAGCTTCTCAAGATAACTTTGGCTAACGTGGCTAAACCTTCCCTATGGCTAGTTGTGGGCAATGCATATGCCCCTCAAAATCCCAATAGAGCTATGACGGAGTGCACCAAAGAGATCAAACTCCTCCCCGAGTTTGAAACTGGGGTGGCCGTGTTCCCCGTTCCTTGCAATGATCCAATAAAGAACAACGCCGCAAATGCTGATTTAAGCAACATCTGGAAAAGATCAGTCTCGGGCTTGTATCGAGCGTTAGACTCACAGACCCGACTGGAGGGACCACTCGATACTACACCTGATCCAGGATTTTTCGATTGTAATTCTGACTTACAGCTCGTTTCTGAGCGGTCAGAGGTTTACATCAGGACTCAACATGAGAAGATCAGCCAAAGGGAGAAGAAACTGGCGGAGATCGCTCAGAATGTCAAGGGTAATCTGAGTGGGACAATTGACAATGACTTGTTCGAGGTACACGCCATGTCAGGAAGGGATTATTCACGACTCGATCTTTTGTCAGCTCAAGATTGGGGATTCCTTGATTGGGACACACTCACAAGTGTGTTGACCAATGAGTTCAGCGAGATCAGCCATCAAGTGGAATTTAGAAGATTGAATCCGAGATCGAGACAGGGTCTTACTGAAGATCAAGAAACAGAGTTGAACAAGATTGTTGATGAGAAGATCCCCTACTTTAAACCTCTCGATATCAGAGGAGGCACGCCAGTCCCATCCTTATATGATGGTTGTGAGGAGTTCTAGGAATATACTGCAGGATGCATACATTCCTTTGTTTGAACTCAATCGGTATGCTGAATTGAGGTCATTGAGGTCTTTACACTTTCATAGAGGTTAAATCGAAAGTGCCAAGTCTCCTTTCAGGAATTCAGTCAATCGAGAGAGCGGAGAGGCCAGGGTGGCGGACTCTCTTCAGGTAGATTACAGCAGGAGTACACACCCAAATGGTCCGATATGTACGTAATTATGCCTCCGGCCACTCTGATTCGGAAGGCTTTCAACACAGTGTCATTGTTTCCCTGTTCGCAATGAGAGTCAATGTAGGACACAAGGATCGCTGTGGGGGCGTATTTCTCAATCGCCGCCCGTTCGAAGTCTCAGTTGAATGGAGGCATAACGCGCGACGTTCTAGAACAGCTCGTTCAAGATATTCCACTTGACCGGACGATCAAGCCCCTTACACCGAGATCGTCCGACTCAGGCCTTCTTCTTTGCATATCGTCTAGACCATTGCGATGTATCGACCACGAGTCTCATGAGGCCGGTACGATCACAAAGTCTGGACCGTCCCATACTGCAATGAAGGGATGGGCCAAGTCATTGCGGTCATATCTCGGGGTCTACTTTGTGCTGCAGGAAGAAGGCGCAACTCACTGAAACTATCTTCTTTCAGTGATTATAAGAGGATACAAAATAACCCGGAATCAATATCCCTGAGAGGATTTCCCACACAACTTAACTTTGTCACAACTACAGCAGCACTATACTAACATTGTCAGCAAATTGACGGTTGGTTCAGATTTGATAAAATACCAGAAGAGTCCCACTTGACCCCTTACGATGACTCAAGAAATCCCCCCGAGTAGTACATCTGTACCGAGCAAAGCCTTACAACTGGTTATGGAAAACGATGCCAACCGGACAAAATCCGACACTCTCTCTATTCTTTCTGAGACTAGTGATTCTCGTCATGACGCTCCCGACAATACTGTCTCCCACACTATTAACACCTTTACCGCAGAGGCCAAAGCTGGAATCCCGTCTGTTGAGAACATCAAGGACACCTTAGGGACGAGGAATCCCGCTTCACTAGACCCAACTCTGAACTTGCATGCTTACCTTACGAGTGGTGTCGAAGTCAAGCGACGAGGTTGCAGCGAATACTACAACATCGTTCCAGCCAATAACAGGCTCGCAGCCTTGAACTATACTGCACCAACATTTGAAGACAATCCTGTAGACAGCCAAAGAGTTGTCCGTACCGTTCATACGCGATTGCGTGGAAACAAAAATACCCAATTCGAGTACACCCCTTCCGCGGGGGTCGGGACAATGCTGAGCCAGCTCACCGAGGCGGTGAAGACCTTTTGGCAAGAAGGTTGGCGAGCGACTCTGAAGGATGAGATGGACAGTCTTCAACGGAAAGGAAGTGGGCATGGATCGAAGATAAGATATGTCGAACAAGAGACAATGGAAAAATTGATCCAAGGATGTAGCACCGATCATCCAGTTTTCAAGCCCCTTGATATGGCTGCATACGAGAAGGGAAATAGTGCGAGATGGGAAGGTACTGAGCTGGTTGGGCATGTCATCAAAGATGGTACGTTGCTCTTCCATATCCGCGGTGAGCCAAACGAGAGGTCGGAAGCCCTTGCCACTGTGAACTGCGAGTCTCTACCAAGCGAGTTGAATGCGTGTACTATTGATAGTCAGAAGAAAACATAAGATATGTTTCGGTAAAACATGATGTACTTAAGATAGTCAGTGGTGATGTAGGAAATGTTCGGGATGTTAGTGTGCGCACGTGAAGCAGAATATCGAGAGGTGTCCGAGGCCTGAAGGGAGAGAAAGGCATATGTGTTGAGAGCTGGGAGAGTTTAGTCTGATTGTCAAGACTGAGCATCAGCTTTTCTCCGTCTTCAGAGTTCGAAGAGCAATATGCTAAGCTGTAGATCATCTTTCCTATCTTCCGCTACTTGTGCGATGATGTTTCCAGCAATATCGCGGAGCGCCCGCAGTGACAGTTTAACGGAAAAGGTTTGACATTGAGAAACTCCGTGGATCTCATTATGCACGGTGGGTTTCGAATGAAGATTGTTTTCTGGATCGCTGATCAAACCCCTACAATGACTGTGTGTGATCTGAAAAAGCACATTATGTCCTTGGGCGTTCTGGACTGGAACAGGCGAAGGAAATACAGTATTGACCTCTGGCAACTTCTGCTGAGCCTGGAACTACACGCGATCGGTTTCAGTTGGAAATGGGAAAATGGTTCGACAAAGAGTTCCCAACAGAACCATAAAGGGACAGCAGCACCGATAGCGCGCAAGTAATAACACGCAGGATCGAGCTTGTAGAAGAAGGTATGGTATCTCGTTCTACAGCACAACGCTCCAGTCACATCATCTCTGTGCGATTTCAAACAGAATATTTTCCGGCTGCGTGGTCCTTCTTGTGTGGAGATGGATGAGCCTGCTCCACAATCCAGTAGAACAGATCTGGAACTTCACAGAAGGCATGTCGCGCTACATCATTCTTGTTCAAATTGCATCGAAGCTGTAAGTGCATACGGTCCGGTCCGATCGGGTCGCCACTGGGCTGGAGGCGGTGGAGTTGACTGTTATGTACATAAACGAACGGATAATGCTTGCATTCGATTTTCGCCACTTCACATCCATAGCACTTCCACATTCAAGTTGCCTTGTATCAAACAGCAATCATTGTCATCCGCGGTTCCTGAACACTGACAGATAATTGATCCTTCTGAATAAGCATTCATAAAAGCACTACACGACATGAGAGAAAGGGCAAGTCCGGCTACGGATATCGTTCCATTGCCTGTCAGAGGAGCCACCACCACGACATGCGGACCTCATGGCACTGATCTTGGTTGGTCGAGAACAGGGGGCTCCCCGGAGACTCTCGTGGGGGACGATGACATGACGGAAGGAACAGAACTCACAATAACAATTTCTCTCGATACCGGGAGCTCTAAACCAGTATTTATGGGAACTAGCTATCTACATAGCGGTATCAAGAAGATCGATGAGCGGCCGGGACGCCGATGGCTTGCTAGATTGACCTATAATGAAGGTGAGGAGCCGTCTCAAGACGTGAAAGATCTGAGCTCCGACCTGGATCGGAAAGTACTTGTACCTCTGATCAGACAGCACTCTTTCATCCCTTTGGAGATATCCAAAACATCCGATCATTCCCGAGGTCAAACCTGGACAGACATGCTCAAGCGTTACCACGACCGTGCGTATGATAACGGAGAGAGAATGTTTTATGAGGCCTGGGATGAATTTCAGAAGGCTCATCCAGAAGCAAGCGATCAGTTCGATGTCAAATACGTTCCGCAGGAGGTATACGCCGCTGCTTACCCTGATCCATCTTCTGTTCATACCGATTCATTCTACAACTGGGCGAACAAGGGTGTCTTCGATTTCGAGGAGCATACAAAGGAGGTGGACGAGTTTCATGCCGACAGCTCAGAAGCCTCCAAGCCGATCGTGTTGACCACCGTTGCTTTGAAAAAGGGGGCATACCTTGGATACTCTGCTGATGTCAAAGAAGAAGCAGGGCGTAAGGACGAAGATCTATTCAGAGACCTTCCTAGTAGCTTTGGCTCGCTTAGCTGTGCATCTGCAGAAGACGGCGCTGATCTTGACAGTACATGTCACACCGTGCTGCCGAAATGTGAGACAATGGTTCGCATGGCAACTCTGCCCGGACACTCCATTAGCCAAGAAAAACAGGACAGAATTTCGAGTTTCGTCAACAGATTGACAGAGCAATTGAATTCTGTCCCGCAAAGCACTTCACCGAACAAGGAAGATGACAAGCGCAAATCGTACCTTGATCTGTGGTATGTCACTCAAAATTATATTGACGACAAGCGAGATAAGCTTAAGGAACAGACAGAAATGTATATGAAGCAAGAAGGACTGGATGGATCCGACTGTACGTACATCAACACTCTTCCGGAGCAAATAGAGGAAATTACCGGTATGCAGCTCCCACAGCTTACTGATAGGCAGTATTGGGACTGGCTGAAGAGGTCGAAAGGTTATGGCGCAGATGGTCCAGAATCATAAGGCTAAGAGGGCCTCTCAGCTTGACCAGTCGTCAGTGTACGGGAAATTGTGGTTCGGATCGTTTCTAGTCGGTATGAACATAGCTTGTGCCCATATAAAACAGCCAGAAGTCAACTGAGGTGCTTTTTGCGATTATCATGTTGTGCTCCTGTCGATTTTAGAGAGTGGAATGGTTTCATAGGAGACACTCTTGTGGATATGGTTTGACACGTACAGGACCACGTCCCATCACAGTCATTTGCTGGAATCATAAACCAGGGCGGTTCATATCAGACGGCCTGTCTCAATCTGGCTAATCTTCAATATCATCCCTGAGGATCTCAAAGGGAGGCATCTTTCCCTTTTCCCTGCTATACAAAGATCAGGAGGGGAAAAGGTAAAAGCCAAACGTCTTCAGTAAATATGTACATGGAGTGCTAAGTCTGAGGGTCATACTTCATCCATTGACCACGGACGTCATGTCAAGAATGGGTATGATGTAGGTGCGGTTGAAAGGAGGGACAGATGATAAAGGATGATTCGAGACATTCTCATTGTCATCGTACCAAGCGAGACAGCTTCGGAGAAGCGCTGTGACTTCATGCTCCTCACAGTGTACACGAATAGATAGGACTTGCAAGCACATTCTTGAATTCGCGGGCACACCGCCTCCTCGCAATCTCACTTTCGATCCCACTTGTCGAACTTGTTAGAGCCCCCCACGAAATCTTTCCAAGGCCTTGCACGCATACGCGCTAAGGTACAGTAACCTCGACCTCACCATGCGATTCGAAGAAGTTAAGGATTCTCAACTAAGAGAGCCGTATGTCGCCACCACCTATGTCTGCTCCCACGGTGCGGTCCCCCTGATTGACAAGTCGCCGTCGCTTGCATCTGATGAACAAGCGCACGAAGCGTACATGCGAAAGCGCTCCGAGAACATGCACGAGTCAGCCCAAGCGGAGCACGGCGAGTCGATCCTTTCCAGATTTAGCAATCGACTGTTTGGAGGGAAAGACCACAGGTGGCTAAGGGCGGAAGGCAGTAAAGAGAAGACTCGACAACTTTTGTCTCACGATGAAGGATCGGCCCCTCGACAGGCTGGAACCCAATCAGTGTTACTTCCAGATTACTTCACCGACACTCGGATCATCTGCCCGAACGCATCGAGTAAAGGATATTCCAATCTATTGACCCTGATAGAATGCGAGAAGCTCCCAATGGATGAAGCTCTACTTTGGCGCAATTATAATAAGTGCTCGAATCGGGAAGCGGTCGAAAGCTCACTAGGAGGCAAAGCGAATATGGACTTTGCGAAGAAGCTGATCAGTTATGCCACTGCGGTGGAAAGTGCCTGCGACAATGCTCTCCGAGGTCCGGCAAGACTGGCTCATCCGATTTTCGAACCTTGTTTCAAGTCGGATTTTAGGATTGATTCCTACCCGGGTGAATACGTCCGAGCTACCGAGACAGGTCTGAAGAGGTTGAAAGATCTGGTCACCGACACTGTTGCCAGATTGAACACGAGTCAAAACACAGACAGACCAATTAGGCATGAGATCTTGAGTGCGTGGGATGATAAGATTAAATATCCACACGCAGGGTCAAGGGTCACCTCTTACGATCCATTTGAATATACCACTTCGCTGATCAAGAGCTGTCGTGCGCTCAACCCCAATTTGGATCTTACCAGGGACATAAGAGGAGATAAAGTGGTTACATATCGGAACCATCCGAGAAGATCAACCAATTTCACGGTGTTGGCCGTTCCATATCTCGTGAGAGGTATTCATCCGCCTTCGGGAACCAAGAAAATAAGTGAGGAGCCTCAACGACTCGGTTCGAGAGGTAGATTGTTCGTCAAGTACATTCAGTCAGGTGACGGTGGCTCAATGCAGGATTGGTTGAAGTTTGATCGATTCCGCGCTGCTTTCGAGAAATCCTTGAAAAAACGTGAACCAGTCCAAGATCATGAGACTGTTTGGACTGGCTTGCAACTCGATCACGTCGTTGCGTTGTCGGAAGACTGGGAGGCAAGCTTAGAACAATACGTCCAAGATATTTTCTATGAGAACCGATTGATCAATCCTCATAATCTATCGTCCGTGCGCCTTACAGGTCAAGAGTTGAGCAAGATTCGTCCCGGGACTGCAAGCAATGTGGGTGTCATGAACTGGAAGGACTACAGAAATGAAACATCGGATATGTGCAGCTACTACCGTGGTAGACTTAGTGCTACAGCCGAGGTCACCGAAAAGGAGCAAACAATGGAAATAGACTCCGGTCCAGAGTAGATGGACGAGAAGGGATAAGCTCAGACGCTCAAGAAGCACACATGCGCAAATACGGTCAAGCAGTCTGGGAGTCGATATTGAACTTACATCCGTTGGCTGGAGGCTCATGTATCAGAGACTACAATCAACAGATGACGCTCTATGAAGACCGTTTCCCTACCAATATCGTTTCATGTGAAGAGTCGAGACTGAGGCGCAAATTAAAGCCTGAGGGCGCATCAACGGACTAATCGCTACTAGCATCCACGTTATCTACCAGCGTTCGATTGACGCGTTGACGGTGCAAGGCCATGGCATGAATTGATGCTCTTGCTTGGTACAGCGTTTCCTGTGCCGAAACGTGCTCGCAAACTTGACAGCAGCATCCGATACATCCTTCTGGGAGGGAGCTAGTGGACCGAGCAACGCTGTTGGATTCCTGTTTGACGTCATCTTACTTGTAGAAATGGTTCTCCTTGTACTAGTCCACTCTAGCTGAGCTGACTGCGATCAGGGATGATAGAATGAAAAGAGTGATTCCAGGACATTTAAATTAGCGCACGGGTGATCGGCTCACACGGCTTGAACCCTGAGTCATTACTAACAAATCGTAATCGGTGATTAGGAATTATTCACCACGTGCATCGACCATTCCTGTGGGGATATCCACAAATCAACAATGCGACTAATCAGAAATTTGTATTGTAATTACGATTTTTTGCTTGTTTCTGTTTTCGAAGAAGCTGATCAGTTATGCCACTGCGGTGGAAAGTGCCTGCGACAATGCTCTCCGAGGTCCGGCAAGACTGGCTCATCCGATTTTCGAACCTTGTTTCAAGTCGGATTTTAGGATTGATTCCTACCCGGGTGAATACGTCCGAGCTACCGAGACAGGTCTGAAGAGGTTGAAAGATCTGGTCACCGACACTGTTGCCAGATTGAACACGAGTCAAAACACAGACAGACCAATTAGGCATGAGATCTTGAGTGCGTGGGATGATAAGATTAAATATCCACACGCAGGGTCAAGGGTCACCTCTTACGATCCATTTGAATATACCACTTCGCTGATCAAGAGCTGTCGTGCGCTCAACCCCAATTTGGATCTTACCAGGGACATAAGAGGAGATAAAGTGGTTACATATCGGAACCATCCGAGAAGATCAACCAATTTCACGGTGTTGGCCGTTCCATATCTCGTGAGAGGTATTCATCCGCCTTCGGGAACCAAGAAAATAAGTGAGGAGCCTCAACGACTCGGTTCGAGAGGTAGATTGTTCGTCAAGTACATTCAGTCAGGTGACGGTGGCTCAATGCAGGATTGGTTGAAGTTTGATCGATTCCGCGCTGCTTTCGAGAAATCCTTGAAAAAACGTGAACCAGTCCAAGATCATGAGACTGTTTGGACTGGCTTGCAACTCGATCACGTCGTTGCGTTGTCGGAAGACTGGGAGGCAAGCTTAGAACAATACGTCCAAGATATTTTCTATGAGAACCGATTGATCAATCCTCATAATCTATCGTCCGTGCGCCTTACAGGTCAAGAGTTGAGCAAGATTCGTCCCGGGACTGCAAGCAATGTGGGTGTCATGAACTGGAAGGACTACAGAAATGAAACATCGGATATGTGCAGCTACTACCGTGGTAGACTTAGTGCTACAGCCGAGGTCACCGAAAAAGGAGCAAACAATGGAAATAGACTCCGGTCCAGAGTAGATGGACGAGAAGGGATAAGCTCAGACGCTCAAGAAGCACACATGCGCAAATACGGTCAAGCAGTCTGGGAGTCGATATTGAACTTACATCCGTTGGCTGGAGGCTCATGTATCAGAGACTACAATCAACAGATGACGCTCTATGAAGACCGTTTCCCTACCAATATCGTTTCATGTGAAGAGTCGAGACTGAGGCGCAAATTAAAGCCTGAGGGCGCATCAACGGACTAATCGCTACTAGCATCCACGTTATCTACCAGCGTTCGATTGACGCGTTGACGGTGCAAGGCCATGGCATGAATTGATGCTCTTGCTTGGTACAGCGTTTCCTGTGCCGAAACGTGCTCGCAAACTTGACAGCAGCATCCGATACATCCTTCTGGGAGGGAGCTAGTGGACCGAGCAACGCTGTTGGATTCCTGTTTGACGTCATCTTACTTGTAGAAATGGTTCTCCTTGTACTAGTCCACTCCTAGCTGAGCTGACTGCGATCAGGGATGATAGAATGAAAAGAGTGATTCCAGGACATTTAAATTAGCGCACGGGTGATCGGCTCACACGGCTTGAACCCTGAGTCATTACTAACAAATCGTAATCGGTGATTAGGAATTATTCACCACGTGCATCGACCATTCCTGTGGGGATATCCACAAATCAACAATGCGACTAATCAGAAATTTGTATTGTAATTACGATTTTTGCTTGTTTCTGTTTTTCAAGGCGTAGTAGTAGTCAGGTTTATCGTCCCACACTTGCCTTTTTGCGGTCAATCCCCTTTTATCGTTCAATAGTCGATTGGTTATTTATATCATCTTTCTTTATACCCTTGCACTCTCCCTCTTCTCTCATTCGCCACCACCTTTTCGTCCCTTCCCCTCGTCTCCTCAACGAGCAGGGCATCATATTCATTTGACATATCGACGCGTCGAACAGCGAGAACAACATCCCAGTCTTGCGGTTTCCTCGGATAAGTACACACTAGACAAGTACGACATCAAAAGTTAATTTGTTATTGGATGAAATCGCGTTTCGCCGATTCTTGATTTTTCTATTTCCATCGGTCAATATCTCAACTTTTTTCTGCTGTTCAACACAACAGAAGTATCGTCTGTAGAACCTTTTCAACACTGTCCAACAGGTTCGTGTCGACAGTGAGGGGCTAGGATCTCACAGGACCACTTAATCTTTTCTCGCTCCACTTTGACGCTTGGATCGCTCTTACTTTCAGTATGGGTCTGCGCAAGATGCTTCGATCCACCCTCGTCTCACTCTCCTCCATCTCGTCCTCCGCCCCCATCGAAGTCATTACGACAGGCTTCATAGTCGTCACACTCGTCTACTTCCAGCTGCTCCATGCGATCAAAGGATCTGAATTTTTCAATATCCCTTCTGCTTCACCACCACCCAAACCCGTCCATCTCGTCCGTCTATCCCACCCACCCCATCTCGATGATTCAGCATATGGTCTGCCAAGTACCAGCTCAAGATTAGCCAACCACTTCAATACTGCTACGCCGTGGAGTGGGGAGGACTGGCAGCCTGTCACCGTAGGGGATTTTAGAAAAGTCTTAGAAGGGAACGCGGTGGAAGGTGGATATGTGTTTGATGAGAAGATCGGCGGTAACCCAGCGGGTGAGAAGGCCGCTGTCGTACTGGTGAAACAGATCGTCGTGGTCAAGGAGGATGAGAATGAATTGACAGACCAGTGGGAGGATTGGTTGTTGAATGATTTCGGTATAGAATTTGGAGGTTCAAAATATACATACAAGGAGTTATGCTTCGATTGTTCCATTAAACCTACCCTCATCCAGCATCCACTGCATCCATCTCAATCGGTGATCACACTCTTCTTGCAAGCTCCCACACCTTATACACCAACATTACCCTACTTGAACGGCTTAGGCAAACTACCTTCGTTCGCTCCTGTCGATTCAAACACAACCTTCAGGATCCTTACTCCCTCAAGCGCCAGCTGGGGCTTCTTACCAAGTTTTGACGGTGCGGGACTGTTCTCGAACTTTGGTGATGGTCTCACCCAAAGCGAGAAGGAGGACGAAGATGCGTTATACGGGTTGAGGAATGTGCGATGGTTCGCATATGCTGTCAGAGCTTTTGGTATGCGTTTCTGGAATTTGGCAAAGGTAAGTAACTCTCAGGCACCGCGACTTTGTGATATAAGAATCCAACAATAAGCTGATGTTTGTTCCTTTTCCAGAACGCTGATTCTGCGGACATCTTTGTGGTGTTACTTGGATATGTGCTTATGCATGGTGTCTTTGTGCACCTGTTCATTGGTATGAGGAATATAGGAAGTTCATTCTGGCTTCGTGAGTGAAAAGCGATAAATCGTTAAATCGGATTCGGCCGCCATCGAAGTTTCCCATCTCATGACATGTGACATTCAGAACAATAAGATGTCAACGCTAATTATTCATTGTTCTTTTCCATCATCACATATAGCCGTGGCCACTTTGGTATCTTCTACGTTCGCATTCCTCGTAGCTCTCTTAGCAGCATACTTGCTCAATGTCCCCATCGATCCCATATGCCTCTCAGAAGCATTGCCCTTCTTAGTCATTACAGTTGGCTTCGACAAACCTTTCTGGCTCGCTAAAGCGGTACTGCAAAACCCAGACATTGCTCCTGTCCCCACATCACCCGAGATGTCACCCGTGGATGATATCGTTGACGAGACTGGTCTAGGGTTAGATCTTGGTACACTACATAAAGAACTCGCTCCGTTAGAAAGATTACAGAGACTGGCAGAAGGGCAAGTCAGATGGGCTGCACCCGTCGCAGCGAAGAAGATCGTTGTTGATGCTGTCAGGACGACCGGTGTTAGAATCGTTAAGGACTATGCTCTTGAGATCGCTGTGTTGAGTGTTGGGGCAGCTAGTGGTATTGGTGGATTGAGAGAATTCTGTTATCTTGGTGAGTCGACCGTTTCATCCACCCCAATCGCATTTACTAAATCTCTTTTCCGAATTTGTAGCCGCCCTCATCATGGCTGTGGACTGTGTCTTCCTTTTCTCCTTCTACGTCGCCATCCTCAGTGTCATGGTCGAAGTTCACCGAATCAAGCTCATTCGTGGTAACAAGCGAGCCAAGCATCTCCGACGCAATTCCAGCCATGCATCTTTGAACGGTGCATCTATCTCACCATCCCCTACCGGCAAATCATTCAATACCAAAGAGGCAGATGGTCAACCCAAGAACCCAATGGTCCGACTCAAGCTGCTCCTCATCGTTTCCTTTCTTACTTTGCACATCCTCAACCTCTGTACCACTCTCACCGAACAGACAGCCTTGAAGCGACATTCAACCCATTCCGTACCTCAGGTCACCCCACGCGCTATGCTCGACCCTCGAAGTCCCGCACTTTCACCTATGTTACAAGCATTGTACGACAATCAACCCGCAGAGACCGACATGGCGGTGCAGATAATACCTGCTACCAATGTTGTCGTGTCAACCGAAGATTATACACCTTCGAGAATGGCCACTATCGATCAATTCATGAGCGAGTGGACTCAACTTGTTGGTGATCCAGTGCTCAGTAAATGGATCGTCGTCACCCTTGGTATTAGTGTTCTGTTGAACGGGTATCTGATTAAGGGTATCGCTTCCAATTCTATGGGTGGCAAAGGCCCAGTCGCTGCTGCCGCTCAGATCCTGGTGGGCGTCTTTGAGTCCGCCGAAAAGAGTGACAGGGAGAGGAAGGCAGCCAGCAAATCCGCTACTCCTCGAGGCAAAATCCCAGCGAATCACACTCGTCCTGCTCCTGCAGCGGTAAAGGACGGGGAAAAGACGCCGAAGGGAGATGAACGTCCTAACGGCAACATTGGTCAAGTTATGGTCCCACCGGCCCCGAACGTCCCTATCATCTCTGAACCCTCCCCGCCATTACCGAAATCCGACTCTAGCTCTTCACTCCAATCTATGCACTTTGGTCGACGATCCCTCGAAGAATGTATCGATATTTACGCTGGAGGTGTTGGATCAAACAACTTGTCGGATGAAGAAATTATTCTGTTGGTCGAGAAAGGCAAGATTGCTCCGTATGCTCTAGAAAAGGTGTTGAAGAACCTTGAACGAGCTGTGCGAGTCCGACGAGCAGTCATCTCTCGAGCATCCGTTACTCGAACATTGGAGAACAGTCTTTTACCTATGGCCGATTACGACTACAAGCAAATCATCGGAGCATGTTGTGAAAACGTGGTTGGGTACATGCCTTTACCCGTCGGTATTGCTGGTCCACTAAATGTCGATGGCGAATTGCTTCATATTCCTATGGCTACGACTGAAGGAACGTTAGTCGCATCCACCTCAAGAGGATGTAAAGCCTTGAACTCTGGTGGTGGGGTAACAACTGTCCTCACACACGATGCGATGACTCGAGGACCCGCTATCGATTTCCCTTCGGTCGTCTTAGCTTGTGATGCAAGACTGTGGATAGATTCCCAAGAAGGTTTCTCCATCTTGAAAGCGGCTTTCGACTCCACCTCTCGATTCGCAAGATTACAGACTCTAGAATGTGCTTTGGCAGGACGAACGTTATACGTCAGATTCGCCACTCAGACTGGAGATGCGATGGGGATGAACATGATCTCCAAAGGTGTTGAGAAAGCCCTGGAAGTCTTGAGGGAGAAGTATCCCGATATGCACGTTCTGGCGCTATCGGGTAATTACTGTACGGATAAGAAACCCGCTGCTATCAATTGGATTGAGGGTAGAGGTAAATCCGTGGTGGCTGAGGCTGTCGTCCCTGGACATGTGGTTAAGAGCGTTCTCAAGACGACCGTCAAGGATCTATGCAATTTGAATATCAAGAAGAATTTGATAGGAAGTGCGATGGCGGGAAGTATCGGTGGATTCAATGCTCATGCTGCGAACATCCTGACTGTGAGTTTGAGTAGATCCCTACGGTATTGTGTGATGCGGTGCGCTAATTTTGTGGTGGCGCTAGGCTATGTACCTTGCCTGTGGTCAAGATCCAGCTCAGAACGTCGAATCGTCAAACTGTATGACATTGATGGAACCGTGAGTTGGGCTGGCTAACGTATCAGATTCGATAGCAATACTGATCATTTGGTGATTGGTTGCAGAATTAACGACGGTGCCGACCTCCTCATATCATGTTCTATGCCGTCTATCGAAGTCGGTACAGTCGGCGGAGGAACCATTCTCTCCCCCCAACGAGCCATGTTAGAAATGCTCGGCGTGGCCGGTGCACACCCTACCACCCCCGGAGCCAACGCCCAGCGACTCGCCAGGATAATATGCGCTGCGGTAATGGCAGGAGAATTGTCCCTGATGTCTGCCCTCGCTGCTGGTCATTTGATTCAAGCTCACATGAAACATAATCGATCGGCACCCGTCACTCCTGGTGCTGTAACGCCTTTTGGTGGAATCACACCACTCAGAGAAAGTATGTTGATCAATGGTCCGCCGCCTAAGGGGCTGAGTCCTGTCACTGCTACAAGACAGACGTTCTAGGATGGGTTAGATAAGGAGTATATGGGAATAATTGGTTTCTTTCTTTCTTCGCATTTGTTTATATATACACATCAATACATACAAATCACAAATCACACATGGCATTTATGATACCCCTTTTTCCAGGCTCCAAACCTTCTATATACATACATTATTCCGGATTCTGGCATTTTAGCGATAGGATATTCGTTTTGTCTGATTTCACATGAGAGTATAGGGCGAGTGGTTCAGAGGATGATGAGGTTCTTTAGTATTGGATTGATGATTCTTGACATGACACTTGTTGATAGATCTTATAAATCATATATATTAGTTGGACTGAACAGACATGTAGGAACATATAATCTGACTTATATAAGGGTATATATGCATCCAAGTACACGATAATGATATGAGAAGATTATCTAAGCTATATAAGGTTGACCGGAAGACTGCCAGATGAATCCCAAGTAAACTACGTAGATTGTGGGATCTATGCCTTGACACCCTTCTTCACCGTCTTCTTCACTTTAGGCGTACCAATAACCTCCCCCTTGGCTTTCCTAGCTACGTTAGCCGATCCGATAGTAGACGATTTCTTCTTCTCCCTCTTCTCCTCTACTGGAGCTGATACCTTCTTCTTCTCCTTCTCCTTCTCGCTCTTCTTGTTTGCAGCCACAGGCTCCTCGGGCACTTCAACCTCCATTTCCACGTCTTTACCGTTTTGCGCGGCGGACTTATCAAACCTGCCTTCCAACTTGGCGTTCCAGATGGGTAACATCACTGAAGTGTTGGTTTTGATCCCTACCGAGAGGACGTTGGACCACCCTTCGGGGATGTTGGAGATTACTGATGGGATTGAGGCGAGGAGGTTCTCGAGGATTTGCGAGGGGGATGAGGAGGAGGGGGTGGCTATTCTGATTGAGCTGGAGGTTGAGGATTGGTCAGTGAGGGGTTCAAAGGGTAGGGGATGAAAGGAGGGATGGAAGACATGGAATTTTGAAGGAGTCGATAGACATGTTTCTTGGTAGAGAAGACAACTCACTAGGATGTACCGGTAGAAGGATGGAAATAGGTTGAAGCGATCGCTCGGCCAAGCTCGGCTTTGAGGTCTTTGCGGTTCAGGTTGACTGGTATAGGTTGTCTGTGGGGGAAGGCAGAGTGATCAGTCAACATGTGTTCTCGTCAAGATGCGTATCGACATGGACGTTGTCTAACATTCCATCATCATATCACATAAGATCGCTCCTTCAATCCCATCTCCTTCTACCCCTCATCGAAACGGGATGAAAATCGCCTGATCGTCCAATCTCGACCAGATCCTTCGTGAAAGTCAAACCCCAACTCACTTCTTAGCCTCAAAGAACATCTTCCCCAGCAACCCAGGCATAAGCGTCAACACCCTCTCATCGCACAAGAAAATCTCATGGTCCCTCATAAGTTCTCGACGAGGTTCGAAAGGCTTGAATTTTCCCTTCAATTTCTCAACACCTACGACCCTCGAGATGAATTTGATGTTCTTGTTGGATAGGAGGTCCTTGTATTCCCTCTGAGGGGATTTGGAGAGGAGGCAGATCGAGGTGGTTGGTGGAGGTGGGAGAGGGGGGTGGGGGAGTTGGCTGATTGGGCATGTATGAGTTAGCATGAATTTGAGATGTGGGAGGAGATGAAGACATGGGTGAGCATGATGGTTGAAGTAAATGATTGAGATTCTCCATTGATGTACACCCCATGAACCCTCAAAGCTCTCCCCCATATATATATACATATATATACCCTTCAAGTCGAACAAGAAATAAGCTCACATCCTAACAGGCATAGCTCCCTTCCTAGTACTCCCCCTCTTCGTATTAACAACCAACCAAACATTCTCTTCCTTCGGTAAGAGCTCCTCCTCCTCCTTTTGAGCTGAAACCTTCTCGTGGTGCTTCAACAGCGCATCGACGGCTTTCTTAGCTTGCGGTTCGGAGAATGAGGAAGGGAGGGGTTCGACCGGGAGTTTCTTGGGTTTGGAAGAGGATGGGACGGAGGAGAAGAGCTTGATGGGTGGGGGCATTTTGGGTGTCTTGCCTTGGTGGGTTGGGTTAGGGATGTAGGAGATGGGTTACAACAAGGATAGTCTAGTTGGATTATCGATATGATCAATCGTAACCTGTCTGTCAAAATAATCAAGATGAGTTTGAATAATTTTTGAAAATAATCAAACTTGACCTCCATCCTCAATCCAGGCACAGCTCGCATGGACGAGTGAGTGATAACCCGCACTTGCTCGTGTTGGGAAATGCCACGTAAGGGTGGAAATAGTATTGTTCCATATCACTTCTATGCATGTATTGTCTTCTTCTTTCCCACCATATCATGTATATCTCACCATCTATATCTAACATTCTTCTGTTCGTAGCTACGCATGTATATCAGATCATATTTAGGTATCATCGACTCTTCCCATGTTCTCTGGTATACTGATCCAATCCACAAATCTTCATCATCTCCAATCGCATAATCTTCCAGAACCGATATCCATCGTCTTCCGCACTACCGATTCCACCTTGCTCGCCCTACTTCGCTTAGCGTCTTACTGAGCCTTCTTGTCAGGAACGCCGTTCTGCACCCACTGCCCATTGGCGTCCTTGTGTCGGACGGTGAAACATGCGATACCGGTGTGTTCGGTTCTGCAACGTTGCAACACAGCCATTCAGTCTCTTGATAATTTTGGATAAACTGGATGTCAACTCACATTTGCCAGATGACTTCCCTGGCGAATCTGATATAGTTGAACAAAGCCACAAAGAACGACATGCTGATGAAGACGTTGGCAGCTACGGGCGAAGCTTGAACAAGGGGTTCACTAATTCATATGAGAATTTTATCAGCGGTCTGTCGAAAGTCCCATGTTCAGATGGCTGACAAGCAGAGAAGACATGACTTACCGTCCGAACCACCAAAGCGAGTTGGCATCGAGCATCCCAAACAACGAGTATACCATCATCCCATTCCAAAATGGGAAGGGCGATTTGGTGACGTGGGCGAGAATCAATTGAGAGACTTGGTATGAGAAGCTATCATATCAAATTAAGCAATCAGCTTAGCATCTCATTGAGGCTATGTCTGACGAGACGGACAAAGCTGGTCATATACTCACGCCATTCCCCAGTATCCGATGAAGGGCAGTAACCTGGCGTCATGTACCAAACTTACCCCACCTCTCAATTCGGCGTGTAACCATGTTACCAAGATGAGGGTGTGGGTGAAGAATGGGAGGTAGCCTAGTAATGGTGAGAGAATGGGTTTACCGGCCTTGAGACGAGCTTGAATGACGTTGGAGTAGCTGTGTTGTTAACATAATCTGTTAACTTGTCGTGTGTCTTTGGAAGATAGCGAAGTCAGGGATAGGAGGATTGTGGCTATGAAGCCATGAAGCAACGATGGAAAAGGGCCGAGGACTGTATAGGTCCAGGCTGGGATCTCAATGAAACAGCCAACTCACGAAGTAACGATATTCCCCACAGTACCAACCGCCCCGAACGTCATGAACGCAACATTCGCAGGCAATTTATCCAATTTCCAATAACCCTTCAATCCCAACGTCTCGTTGATCTGATAGATGAGATCCAACGATTGAGGGAAAGCTTTGATCAGCGGAGTAAGGATCGGGGTAGACCAGAACCCTGGTCCGGAGGGGTGGAAGGCGGTGATGAGGTAGATGACGCAGATCATCAGGATACCTTCCACTGGACCGGAGAAGGCGGAGAGGTACAGTGTGCCGGTGTGGTATTCTTCCCATCTGCATGTCAGTCAGGTTATCAGCTTGAGTCGTTTAAGGAGCGGGAGATGATGCGATTGATTGGAAGGAGATATGTCCTGGTGTATTTCGTTCGGGAGATGATATCACGGAAGGGAGGGGAGAAGAGACATGAAGACCCACGTCGAAGCGTAGAAGTTGCACAGCGAAGCAGCTTGAGAAGCTACGGTCCACCATGATCTGTTTAATCCCAATGCGTGAGCGCAGAGGATGACTTCGAGCTGTGTGCGATGATCGTAGAGCTGTCAGCTGTAATACTGCTGTGAGGTAGAGTTGGAGCAAGACGTACAGTGGTGTTGATAGCGTCTATATCAAGGTACAAAGGACAGCACCTGTCAGTTTGACTTCGTCTTCCTCCTGTTGTTGACGAGGTGAGGATCAAACCCACCACATCCATGATCGAACATCTCTCCTAGAGCACTTGCCATACCAGTCCTTCTAGCCTGTTTACCGTCTATCGCGTCCATGCCTAGAGGAGATCAGAGAATGTCAGCTTGTCTGTACAGCTAGTCCCAGGGATCTGATGAGGCAAGAGACTTACTTTGGTAGGCGAAGAGACCAATCGCCCATCTATCATGACGAGCGGCTCTCCCATTCAGCTTCCGCTTCTTTACAGATGTCTGTTGTCGGAGAGGGAGAAAGACAACTCACGATAAGTACACCCAGCTAGGTAAGACCTTTCCTTCATATCCAATATCAAAGTAGAGTAAAGTGCCGACATTGGTAATGACGAAGCAGAGTCCGAGGAATGTTATCTGGCGGAGTGATAGAACGGTGTTAGCGATGATTGTGACTGATATGATAGCGACGCCAAGTTGAATGCAGAGAAGTGTCCCCTTTCGCTGCAAAACCATGGCTCATCGTGCACTTGAATCCTCCTCAGATCCAAGGCCTAGTCATCTCGACGATACGTCCCATCCCTTCGCCTAATGTGACTGTCCTTCGCTACATCTACACCACAAGCGAGCCAACACAAAGATACAGACAACAACCCCAACTCACAGTGTTAGGTGCCAAAGTCTTAGGAAACAGAGTGACCAACCAAGTCCAGAATGGTCCCAAGACATGCTTGGACAATACACTCTTGTCCACTCCGGAATACTTGTATTGATCTAACCCTGCTAATTGTTTTTTGGTGATTCGCATTGTGCCGATGATCTAGTGACTAAGTGAACGAGGAGACAGTTCAGGGGGGTGTGAACACCAGCGAGCAGCAGACGGCAAGTGGTGTTTGTTAAGGAGAGGAGGGGAGGGGATATTTGGGGAAGTCGAAGTGAAGATGAAGAAGCAGAAGAAAGAAAAGGAAAAAGAATGATGGTCATGACGTTCTGCTTTTTTTTTCGTTTTGGATTCCTTTGGTAGAGATATCATGTAGAGGCAGTGGCAGGTGGCATCAACCCTTCCTTTGGTAACCACCTATACACACAGAATAAACGTGTGTTTTCCACACGTCTGATACGCATATATGCACAGGCTGGGTCGAAAAGCATATTGCTATAGTGCTATACCACGCCTTGCAACGCAGACATATCTTATTCACACCCATTCATATTTCATATATATAGGATAATGGGGTTACTTTGATCGAATAAAACCAGCGAAACGAAGTATATAAAAGGACTACCCCTTTTCATTTGAAGTAGAAGAGGAGAGTAGGAACGAAGAGCGAGAGGGACAGTAAAGAGAAAACGCGCGAAGGACAACTATAGACTAGATAACATTGATTTCTGATTTATGATTGTCTGAAACGTTTACTCGTCATCGTCATCTTCGTCAGAGTCGGAGCTACATCAAGCGAAAACGGACCGGTATCAGCCATCGTGTGATTCGGTGATGAGAGGGAGAGAACGCGGACTCACGCAGGAGCAGCCTTCTTGGCAGCTTTACCGTTGGCTTTGTAAGCTGCGTTTTCCTTGTCGGCTCTGGCTTTATCGGCTTGGGCTTTGTCCTCGTAAGGCTACAAAAGTGAACGAGAAAGAGTCAACCTCCGTATACTGTATGGAGGAATTGAGGTAGGGGTATCGTATGACTCACCTTCTTCTCGCCGGCAGACATCTCCTTCCACTTGATACCCAAGAGCTTACCAACATCACCGAACGAGGCATCGGGGTTTTCAGCCTTGATTCGTTCTCTGTAATCTTGCACGAAGAACATGTAGGCGGAGAGGGCTCTGTGAGGTGCGAGTTACGATATGAGGGGTAAATCGTAAAAGTGTTGTGGAGCGGGGGTAGATGCGTTATAATGTTGATCAGCATAGTGCACTTCGCATCAGGTGGAAGAGGAAGAGGGGAATGACCCACCTCTTGGGCTTGTTGGGGTCCTTCTTAGCTCTCTTCTTTGCGGCGGCTTGGACGCCGGCGGATTTCTTTGTGTCTTTGGCGGATACTTTGGGCATTGTCTGTGGTGGGTGAGAAGGGGGAAGTACGAGTCGGAAGAGGGTTCGAGTGACAAGTTGAGTAAGATAAACAAAGAATACAAGGTATGGTCAGCACTATGCATCAGGATGTGAGACGAGACAGATCATGATGACAAGGAATGTAGATAGAATATGAATGAGGTAAGGAATGTTTTGGTTAGATATGTATGTATGTGAGAGAAGTAAAGTGAGATGTGGGGTGAAGATGCATCATCTCGATGTTCATCTTCCTTCCCACGCCTTCTTCATCCAACATGCATCTTCCTCTCCATCGTATCGATGGGGGATAATAAGATATGGGATGAATGTGAGAAGACCAGGATGAACCACCTCCACCTCCGCGACGCGTCCCCTCACCGACATTAGATTACTTCCCACCGTCATCCACCATAGTGATGATAGCGAGGAAGACTCAAATGATAGTAACGAAGGGATGCATTATTCTCACGAGTGGGGAGTAGGATGGGAGTGTATAATACCTCTTTGAATATGTTTTTTGGGATGTGATGTATGTATGATGAATGGTCACTCACTATAGGTGTATGTATATGGGGTGTCTTGGTTATGTGGTTGTACGTTGTACGGTTGTATGGTAGAGATGATATACTATGAGAGTAGTATGAGTATGAGGATGTATGGTGAAGAGAGAATGTATGGTGGTGATAGTAATGGTAGCGGGGGGTTATTGTATGAGCGGTGGAATGTATGGTGCATACCCTCATAATCCTCGTTTACTATCAAAGGGTAACTCGGCACCCAAGGTCAACTTGTTTATCCCTTATTTAGTTACCACTTTCAGCAATTTATGAGGGAGTGACGCGGGTTGAGTGATTCAGGTTATATTCCCGAAACGCCGTACTATGGTGGAATGGGTTAAAACCACATGACTTGGTGGGTTGAGTGGCAGGTTGAAGGAGATAAGGTTAATGTTGGAGACGAGAAAGATAAGGAAGGGACAATGTTCATATGAGCAGGTCAAGATAAAACTAAGAAGGGCAAGACGAACGATAATGGCTTTCCATCGTGATCTGATTACAGGAATTGTGCGACACAGATATAGCGCAAATCAAGCGACGTCGGGAGGGTCGGCGAGGGAAGAGTGCCGTATGATCCATAAATATACATGATCCACCTACATTTGCTCCGGATATACCTAGAAACTACTCATCATGATGATTGACCAATCCAGCAAAACACCAGGATCTATTCGATGCGAAGTGGTACTGGTATGAAGTCCCCCAGCCTAGTCGCTATCCCTACTACTGCTGCTGCTTCCGACAACCTTGCCTTTCCCCTTCACGGTCCTACTTTTACTCCCTGTTGCCTTTCTCTTGCTTGGACTGGAGTTCTGGACTACAACGTTGATTGAGATCTACCGCAGTATAACATCGGAAGGCAGCGGATAATCAGCGCGACCGACTCCCTCTTCAGGCAACTGTCTGACAGAGACAAAAAGCAAGAGGTCACTCACACTAACATCAACGTTCTTACCGTTCTTCAACGTCACTTTGCCATTCTTACTTCCACTCCACCCGAACGATCTGACCTCAACATATCAGCCAATGACCCTCCTCTCATTGACAAGAAGGCAATTGGTGTTCATACGGAAGGTAGTGACAGTGACAACAAACCGTACTCACCCAGTCGACATAATCTTCTTATCAGCCTCGAATCTTATCACATCACTCTTAACCGTCTGTTCGCCCACCTGAACCTTGAGAGGACCCGAATTATCCATAAACTCTGAGGGATCAGGAATATACTTTTCTACTTTTTCTTTTGTCTTCTCTTTCGGCTTGGATCCGTCCTTGGATGACTTGGTCAGATCCAATTGGGTGATCCCATTTGCAGTTTTCGTGGTTGGTTCTCTGGCTTTGGAAGAGGATGAGGAAGTGGATTTGCGGGTTGCGGCGGTGCGAGTTCTTGTCATTCTGGGTGCATGGGTGGGTGTATGTGATGAAAAGCAGAGGAGAAATACAATTGAAATGGATCTTTGTCTACATATTTATATTTACTATCCCTTTGTAGTGTGCTTAACGATGGATACCACGACGTTATGACGCATTTTGATGGTACCTCGTCCAACACTAGCATGATGACGATGTGATAACAAAAGGTCAATGCGTTTCGATGGAAAGTGGGGAGATACGAGTGGTCAAGTGGCACTAACGATCAGATGGGAATGAGCCGCTGTATGATTTTTTTATTGATGCATGTATATCATGATTGCGTCCCTTCTCAATATCTTTATCGTATGAGCTTTCACTTGGATACCAAACAGATTCATCAGCTGCATGCTACCTAGTCGAATTTGGACAGCTTGTCAAGGATTGCTGTTGCTATCTCTTGGGAATTGCGCACGTGGTTACGTCATACCTTGTTACTTACTGTGATCGGCCAAGTCCGCCGGTCCGAGCTAATCGCTGGTGTAAATGCTGGAATTGGAATATGCACCGGGTATAACCAGCATCATCACCTCACATCTCATTCGCTCAATCCTACTACTACATATATACTTATCTTTCATTGCAGCATCGATCCACATCTTAGATCTCAACAACTCACTGATACACTCTGACAAGTCAGACCGAGAGTCTGAAAGAGGCTGATTCGACCCGACAAAAGCATACATTGACGGTCCGATCGAACACAGATCGAGTGGCGCATAGTCGTCTCAGTCAACGATGATCGCTTCATTATCCCTCCTCCTATTATCCCTCGTCTCGGCCTCTGGTTCCAGCAGCAATCAAGGCTACGGTTCGATCTCATCTCGATCGAGTGCTTCGAGAGAGCTGTTGGATTTACGAGGTGGCGATGTAGGAGTTAGCCAGTATACCTATAATGCGACTTTGGTAAGTTACATTGACATCTAATTCAATCATCCCATCTGATCGGACTGTTCATGGTCAAGTTTCGATCAGTGTTCTGATCCAACTGACTTTGCATCTTGTAAGGTCATTGATGCTGATCTCTATCATAATGTGGTACTCGCAGCTCCCGCCCAATCGACCCAGACCTCCAAACTGTCCACCATGCTTCAACTGCCAGCTACCCGCGTTCAACTGCGGTAATGCGGGTGAATGTAATCCGTTTGACGGACAGTGTCGATGCGAGCCTGGGTTTGGTGGTCAGGATTGTTTGACGCCTCGTTAGTGGACTTGTCATCCCATTACTGTCTTATGCTTTGATCAACGTGGGCAGAAGCTGATTATAACGATGTGATCGTATAGTATGCGGAGCCTTATCAGATGGGGACGAACGATATCCCAGACCTGATGGGGAGCTGTGTGATTGTAAAGATGGATGGGGCGGTATAAACTGTAATGGTGAGTCAACGGTCCAAGCTTCAGTATTAGTCATCTCAACGTATCTCGATCTATCTCTTCGTGCATATGCGTGCGTGACGCTGATACACGTCATTTATCCAGTTTGTAAGACCGATAAAGCATGTTCGGCTTTCCGTCCCAGATCTTCACCCTCAGATGGATTTGAGCAGGATGATACTGGAGATCAAGATGAGGATCAGATGGTTTGTTATAAAGGCGGTTTGGATGTTGAAAGGAATTTCCAGATGTGCGATGTTACGAGTGAGTTAAGACACCATCTATCACTGGAATGCAACATCTTGCAACCTTACAAGTACGGAAATCATCCTTACTTTCTTCCAGTATCAACTTGACAGACTATGCAGAATTCCTGACATAAATATTTGCCATACCATAGACCGTAAAATCATCGACACCATCCCAGACAACAAGCCCCCTCAAGTCACATTCTCCTGTACAGCCGGTGGACCCTCCTCCAACACCTCTTCCTCTTCTTCTCCATTATTCGCACCATTCCGATCTCTAGGAAACGATTTAGGCGCGTTAGCTGAAGATAGTCTTGGAGAATGTAATTTCCAGTTCTGGGTGGATAGGATCGAATCGTTTCATTGTGAATTATCGAAATGCTCTTGGCAATCTAAGGAGTCCTTCGACTCGAATCAGACGAACTACAATTGTAAGGAAATTGAATGTTCTTGTATACCTGGGAGGTTCCTGTGTGGAGAGGATGGGAGTGTTAGTGAGTGTATTTCCTTCTTCTTTGACTCCCTTATCCCTGAACCCCAGCCCAATTTCTCATCTACCGATCTCCCCTCTATGTTTCGAGTCTCCACTGACAAACCCAATCCCACTTAGACATCGACGACTTCCTAGCAGAAGAAGTTAAAGGTCCCGGGTCGTTCAACTGCATCTCAGGAAAAGGATGTTCATTCGAAGAACCAGCGATGAACCAACTGATCAATGATATCTTCGGAGACAGGTCTATAACATTAGATTGTGATTCGGGAGAATGTCTGCATTACACCCAGGTACCAGGCTACACCAGACCGGAGAGACCGGATAATAGTGTTTGGGTGGCTTTGAGCGCTGCTTTGGCGGCGTTGATCTTTGTTTTGGCTTGTTTGTGTGAGTTGGCCTTGCCTGATACCTTCCATGATACATCACCGGGAGATCTGGCGGACCCAATGGCATACTACCCAATGGCATACGAGCATCCTTTCCTCTCATTAAGCTGACATTGTAATCCTCATACAGTGTTATGGTACCTTGGCAGAACACATCGACATCCTGCAGGGTTTGGCGGCGTCAAACTACCTGAAGATGAGGCTGCTAAACTCATGGCCGACCACGTACCCGCTACTCTCCATTTCAGCAATATCTCATACGACCTTCCATCCAGCAAGAGGGTCTTATCCCATATCACCGGTACCGTCAAACCCGGTGAACTGTTGGCTATCATGGGAGCCTCAGGTGCCGGTAAATCCACCTTGTTAGATATTCTAGCTAGGAAGGCTAAATCTGGAAGAATCTCCGGAGACATGTACGTGAATGGACGGACTATTCCTGATGAAGCTACTTTCAGAAGAGTGGTGGGATATGTGGATCAAGAGGATACCTTGTTAAGTACATTGACAGTGTACGAGGCTGTCTTGTACTCCGCTTTGTTGAGGTTACCTAGAGATATGAGTCATCAAGCCAAAGTCTTCCGAACGCTTGAAACTATGAATGAGCTGGGAATACTAGGTATCAAGGAT
This sequence comes from Kwoniella bestiolae CBS 10118, assembly GCF_000512585.2. Classification (NCBI taxonomy): domain Eukaryota; kingdom Fungi; phylum Basidiomycota; class Tremellomycetes; order Tremellales; family Cryptococcaceae; genus Kwoniella; species Kwoniella bestiolae. The sequence goes on along the minus strand of NC_089241.1, from coordinate 2,427,673 downwards.
TCGAGGATCGGCGAGTCAGGGAAGAGGAGTATATCAGGTGGGGAGAAGAGGAGAGTTTCGATTGCGTGTGAATTGGTGACTGGACCTAGTATCTTGTTCTTGGATGAGCCTACTTCGGGTGAGTCATTCTTCCTTCTCACTCCCAAAACCCTTTCTCATACACTGTTCACATTCTCTTTCTGAGCCAATTTTTCATGTGTGCTAAATACTGATTCTGCTTTCGCTCTACCAGGTCTTGACTCGTACAACGCATACAACGTCATCTCATCCCTATCAACCCTTGCTAAACAGTTCAACCGAACAGTCATATTCACGATTCATCAGCCCCAATCCAACATTGTTAACCTATTCGATCGATTATTACTATTAGCCAAAGGTCAATTAGTCTATTCGGGAGAATCGGAAAGAGCACAACAGCATTTCGAGAAACTAGGGTACGAGTGTCCTAAGGGATATAATATCGCCGATTATCTCATTGACGTTACGGTAGAAGCGGCGGGTGATCACAGGAATGGCGAGAACGGCAAATCCACCTTGAATGGGAATGGAACCAGATCCATCGAGGGAACAAGGGACAATGGCGATGTGGAGAATGGATTCGGGACCTCGATTTCATCACCTGCTCGTGGCGAGACATCTACAGCAGAAGAGGAAGACGCCGAAACCGACAATGGAGGTATGATCAACGAGATCAAGATAAAGGCGTCCAAGCTATTAGGTGCATTCACAAGTACCACCACCTCTATTCTACCAGGATCAGGATCGACCACACCCAAAGACCATATACCCCCTATTCCGGAGAAACTGGCTTCCCTCGTACTGGCCTCGAGGGCAAGTGACGATTCCAAGATTGTCGAGGCGGAGATTATGAGGATCCAACAAGGTCAATCACCAGACGGAGCCAATGCGATCGGTATTACCGAGAGGGATATTGATGAGGAGACGAGGTTGTTGAAAGGTTTCCAGAAGGCGGGTTTGTGGACTCAGTTTAGGTTGTTGAGTGGACGGGCGTTTAAGAATCTCTATAGGTGAGTGGGGTTATGCTTCCTCTGAGAGACTGTTTTTTGTACGAGGTGCCAGGTGAAGAAGGTATTTGAAAGTGGAAGGATGGGTGCTTACTTCCTCCGTGTCGCAGAAACCCCCTCCTCATGGCTACCCATTACGCTGTGGCTATTGTTGTAGCGCTTGTATGCGGGTTCTTCTTTTACCATGTTACGAATGATATTCCAGGATTCCAGTGAGTCATTCGTCCTTCAAGATCGTTCTTAGTGATATATGCTTATCTACTTCTGGTTTTCGCAGAAATCGACTCGGTCTATTCCTGTTTATCCTGTCATTGTTCGGATTCTCATGCTTGAGTTCGCTGGGTATCTTTGCAAATGAGAGAATGCTATTCATGCGTGAGAGGTGAGCATTCTGACTCTAATTCATAATCCCCAATCTTCTCTTGCCACTTGATACTGAGCTGACCATGTATGACTCATCAACAGAGCAAATGGATATTACGCCCCAATCACCTATTTCCTTTCCAAAATCCTCTTCGATATCATCCCTCTCAGAGTCATCCCGCCTTTTATCCTTGGGTCGATCGTCTACGGCTTAGCAGGTCTCAACGCGGAAGTATCAGCGTTCTGGAAATTCATCATGACGCTTGTGCTATTCAACTTGACCGCGTCTAGTATAGTCTTGTTCTTGAGTGTAGCGGTGGCAGATCTGGGAGTGGCGAATCTTTTGGGAAGTTTGGTGATGCTTTACAAGTGAGTCTGATATCCTCATCCCCCCTCTATGTATAGCAGCGAGGGTGTCGAGCTAACTAGTTGGGGTTGTGTATAGTCTATTGTTCGCTGGTCTACTTATGAACTACGATAGAGTACCCGACGGGCTGAAATGGATGCAGACGCTCTCATTCTTCCATGCGGGGTATGAAGCTCTGTTGGTGAATGAGCTGCGATACCTCCAGTTGATTGAGCGGAAATTCGGGTTGGACATTCAAGTACCTAGTGCTACTAGTGAGTTGCCCCCCCCCCCCCCTTTTCCCCTTGTTCCTCATCAAGAAACACGGACCATCTTTGCTTTGCTTCTGTAGATGATCAGATATTGATGATTATGTATTCACCGCTCAGTCCTCTCATCATTCGGGTTCCACGCTCAAGCATTCTGGTGGCCTGATACCGCGTTACTAGGAATTGTCTTTGGGGTATTTACTGTCGCTAGTTACTTGGTATTGGAGTTCTTCGTTAAAGAACGGCGATAATCTGAAGTGAAGAAGGGGAGAAACGATCTGACACCTGATATGATCATACCAAATGACAGTAGATGGTCAGTCACGTATGGTAGATAGTACAGTATTGTACAATACAGTATGGAACTCAGAGTCTAGCATCGGTTTACAAATCTCCTTGTGTGGTGTGGTCATTTGCTATTCATGTATACATAGTATTGTGATTGGATGGAATCCGGCCTATGGCGCGGGCTGAATTTGCCGACCACGATGAACTTCTCGCATGATTGTGACCGTCATGAAGGGTGATACAGTATAATCAGCATTCACTTGCATGAGCACTGGAAAGTTTGGTCGTATCTATGTACAGTACATCACTCGTCTCGATCATTTCCACAGCTACATCATATCTCTTGAACACTAAAATTGTAAGCACCATTCAGTTGCTTTGATTACTCACATCTCCTCGTTACTACTCGAAGAGATGGGCAATTTCGGGATCAAGGGTAATAACCCCATCTTTGATTGTACTATTCCCCCATTGATCTCTCAATTCCTTTCTGTAAGTATCCATATCCAAATTTCCAGGCACTCTCTCAACTCTGCCTCCGAGCACAGATCCTTCAATTCGTCCCTTGAATCCGCCACGGCAATTGCAAATTCCTGTTTTTCGGGATCCTCTGTGGGATTGAAGAAACTGTGCTGTTCATCCAGCCACCGGGCCCAAGCTATCTTATTCGCTCTATTTTGCATAATCGTAAACTCAGGCAATACGTCTTTGACATATGACGGTGTTTCACCTTGCCCTTGACCTTGACCCTGTGGGATGACGGTGGGATCTCCACCCATCACGGTCATGGCTCTTCAGCGATACTTTGTGCCTCCTCATTCAGATATCCCAGGGCATGTATCTTCGGTCTCAGGGTCCAATAAGAACGTTTGACTATATTATATCCTCGTGAAACTTCGAGAAGTTCGATGCCTATACTTGGTGTTTTCCTTTGAGCACCGAACGAAGTTTTCGTACTCCATTTCCTGCACTCCCCACTCTCCCGTTTGAGGATCGCGAGCGTAATTCACGCCCGAAATCAAACACGGATAAAATGTGAATCTACCTTTTTCTGGGCTGGGATTGGTGACACCACCCAGCGAGTAGGCCGGATCGTTCCCCTTTACGATTGTATCTCCCGAATCAAAAGGACCCTTCGACTCGATTTTGAACCTGGTCCCAAATTCGGGGCTGGTCCCATCCTGGGATTCATATCTGCCAGATGGGAGAGCGGGATCCGCTTAAGCTTGAGATTCGAGCTCGTCGTAGTAGGTAAAGGCGCCTGGACTGGTCTTGGTCGGAGAGTCTGACTGGATAATGCTGTCGTTCCCTGCCATGGATGAAGGGGTCTCTGTTCTGTCGATAGGCGAGGTCTCCTTGTCAGACATAGAACCATCTTGGTCAGTGCCAATTGTCAGAAGAGGCATGATGGTTTTGAGGGCTCGGTGTATTGCGTGGCGCTATGTGGTGGTTTCGATCGACAATGATGTGAGCTGGGTAAAAGGTCAGACAATGATACTATACAATGGTCATCACCTTGAAGCACTCACATGAAGTTGAAGTACCGTGTATTGTGTGATACAGTATGTACGGTGGCGATCGAAGGATTTGTGTTGAGAAACTGTGCAAGGAAATACAACTCGCAATGCCCCAATTTATAGTTGACTGTACAGCCTGCAAGATGCGTCATGCACCGTGTGTCCTACACTCAGATCACTGTTTTGTTCTCCAGAAGACCTCTTAGCCTTCCCTTCTCGCCCCTGTCCTTGAGGCCTCCTTTGACCCAGGTCAAGTCTGATGACCTCCTTACGCACTGTCGACAGAAGGCATAACATACTGTAAGCTACTATTCGGAAGACGAAACGCGTGCGTATGAAAGAAAGGAGTGATCGAAGTCTGAACAGAAAAAAACGTCACATTATGATAACGCACTGCACAGCCGTGTGCGTTTCGCCGCTGGTACGCTGAGAACTGTACGCTGCGAATCGACCATGTATCTATACCACACATACCGTGACGCACTTCTTCATATGGCTGTATCCCCTAACCCCCGAATCATACTACAGCCCTTGAATCTTCGAGTGAGTCCTCGAGTAAGTGAACAATCACTTTGATGCCACATCCGCCACAAGGCCTTGATCACCATTTCCGTACGTTACATCCACATTAACGTTCACTCGTCTCTCCTTCTGGCACTGTATTGACGGTGCACTGCATATTCGAGGTTTACTGATTGTTCACTGATCACCCACCGCAGTACAAACAAAAAGTGCAAATATTCTGACTCGATCTGTCGCGCGAGATGCTTATCCCCACTGCTCTTGTGGATACGACCGTCGACGGCAAGACCTTCACTACGGCTACCTCTACGCAAGAAGGATCGAGCTCCCAACTGTTTCCTCAAGGCTTCAAAGGGGAAGGCGAAACGCAACAACCATTCATCAGCGAGGAGTCAAAGAGTTCAGAAGAAGCGAATTCGGACTTGGACTCGGACTCGGACTCTGATTGGTCACAAAGCGATGCTCCTCGAGGAAAGTACACGATCTACCAATGCATGACCAACGGAATGAACTTCAAAGTCAATCACGACGTCAATGTTGGATTGTCAGGTCAGGTCCCGCAAGTCGTAGAGCTTGAATCGACGTTAACGAACTATTACACTCCCAGATCAGAAAGCGATAGCCCTCATTGTGCCGCAGCGTTTGCCGACTATGTGAGAGCCAAGGAATCCGAGCCGGAGGCGATTAGCCGATTGAAAGAGCTGCGTGAGCGACATCTGTCAAATCTCGTTTCTCAGATTATGCGCACAAAGATGGCATGCTCGCCTGGGAATACACTTGTCAGCGAGAGATTGTACGATCTTACGAGATGCGTGGACCAGAGTCGTAGAGACGCTCATCTCGAATGGACCGAAGAATTGCAAGGGAAATTCCATCTTTGGTATAAATTTGTAGGAGAGTTTGCCTTGACGGTTGCAGAGTCCAAAGAAGATTTGAAGGATCTCGTTTCCCAAGCTGAATGTGAGAGGTTGCCTGACCAAATGGATATGAACAGCTTCAGAAAGAGCTTAGATGAACAGTGGGGATCCAGCAGAATAACATCGGACGAGCGAATCATTCTTGACCCTCGCCTCAACGGTAAACCCTCTCTCTTTTCCATACTGTCATGGTTCAAGGTTCAGAACGACGCATGATGAAAATGTGCATTGTCCTGTCACTGCCATCTTCTTATCGTCCAACACAATTATGTGAATCCTTCCCGTGTTATAACATCCTACCGCGATGGTATATGACCAATCACGATTATGCATGGAATTCATGATTGCAACCGCAAGCAAGTCCTCGATTGGTGGAATCACCTGTGCAAGTCTATGAATGCGGAATGCTTCCCTCCTCGCGCGAGGAAGATGGCAGGCGAACCCATCACCGTGTTGCAGAATCACGGAAATTCGATGTCATGATATGGACGATGCATATGATGTCGTACAGTAAAACAACCTCTAACACCAAAATAAACATAACCGAAAAACAAAAGGGCCGAGGACTTGTGCATTGCAGCAAGAAGCGGCAAGCCCGATCACCCACAATACGAGAACCAATCACAAACTAATTGTCGATCATATCTTGATCCTCTCCATAAAACCGAAAAGACTCTTCATATCCACAAACCTCCTTCCATTCTTATCGAGATACTTGTCCGTAACATTTACGAGTTGGGCGAATAATGCTGTATTAGGTAAGACCAATGCTCGGATTTCCTCTATTCATGACGAGACCATGGCGTCAGTTCCGATCATACCTGTTCGAGGCGTACGAGGATAGACTCACCAAATCTTGCTGATCCTCTTGCATTTGAGATGGCTTTCTCACCATCAAACAGACTTCGGTAGTACAGTAACTGGTTATACAATTTACTATCGTTGTACTATCATCCGGACATATAAAGTCAATTTCCATCCTTTTCATACCACGCGGCAGCGGAGTATGGACCAAAGGGTATACTTTACTCACCTCCAACCTGACAGTACCTTTACATCCCTCCTTGACCAAACCCAAACACCTCTTTCCATAAACACTCATCATCCTCGTCCTCGCTCCACATCCTTCGCCATCACATACTGTCCATCCCAGGTAATACCTTGAGATATGAGCTCGTATCTGATTTTCCAGCTGGATGGATACAGAAGCAGGGTGTAAGATGGCATGACAGGCTGAACATGATATTCCGACATGCTGTATATTCGTCTATCAATGATGTACCAAATTTCATCAGCTATCATCATATCCGCTGTGCCATCAGGAATTATCATGAAAAGGGATGAAGCAGTACCGTCACTTACAGACTCATCCAGCAGTCCCAGGAATGTGAAACTGCTCTCACAAGCGACACATCTAAGTTGTAACGGTTCAGCCTCCTTGAATCGTTCTTTATCCGATATCTGAGATTCGAAAGTAAAGAATTGCTCCTCGTCCGTCACACCAGGTCCTGAAGATGCGTATCTCGTAGGGTCCAAACCTGAACAATACAATTAGCCTCTGTTAGAAAATGGATATATCATTGACAAATCACGCTACACTTACCTAGACATTCTGCCAACCTAGATCGCTCGGTTCCCTCGATAGTCTCGCACAACCTCAAGACAGGCTGTAAGATCTGTGTATCAAGATAGAAGTCGTAATCTACATATGCACCACCTTTATCAGCTGAAAATCCCAATGCCCCTTGTCTAGCTGACTTACCAATCTTAAGCTCCGAACCCTGTCTTCTAAGATCATCAGGATGGAAAGCTCTTTCAGCTTGTGCTGTCTTTCCTCCTTTACCACTTTCGTCCAAACACATGATATACGGTATGACGTCGTGCGCTCGGACAGAGGCTCCCTTGGATTTCATTCGGAGAGCGACTTGCACGTGGGGTTGAGATTTCTTGTCTGGGTAATCCTCAGGGTTTTTACCAAGACGCTATGAGGATGGTGTAGATGATAAGCTCAATACCCCACTCCCGGCTCATCGGTATGGCACGAAGACCTCGCGACGGGAGGCTGTAGTTAGATCTGACTTACCTTGAAGATGATGAAGTCTTCTAACGGGATCAAACCACTTTTAACAGCCTCACCAAGATTCGTGAGAAGCTCATGTATCTTCTCAACAACAATTTCCGTTGATTCCCCACTGAGTATTTCTTTGAGGACAGCGCTATTGAGAGGAACGAATTCAAGGTCAGCTTCATTGCCAAGAACTATCGCGTGCACTTCAGATGGTATTGATAATGACAAACGGAAACGACGAAATAGGGAGGAAACCCAAATCAAAATCCTGAAGCGATATCAAAGAGCAACCATTGTACCAGTCGCACTCACCTAGAAGCATCTTTCGAGACCTTACTAAACTCTCTCCTCTTCATATCCAAACCTTTGACCTCCGTCTTTCTCTCCCCATTATCCTCAATTTTCACCGCAGCGTACTTCTTCTTATTTAGCAATAAGATCCTCTCGAAAATTGCATCCAGATCAATCTCAAGCAACTTGTATCGCTCATTGACCAATTTCTTGAAATCATTTGCTATCTTGTGAGCTTCCTGCAGTGAAGTAACATTGGAATTTACGAATACTGAATCGGTATCTCCGTATACCACCTACAACAGAATGATGAAGGATAGTCAGCTGATGTGTCCTGGTAGAAAGCGAAGAAAAACCCACATCGAGTTGTAAGGACTCTGCCAATTCCCTGGTATGGGTGAGAATCTCTCGACCTTTGAAGGTAGTTAACGCTGCCAGAGGTCGAGAAGAGAATCGCGATCCGGCGAAACCGAGACAACCGTACATAGAGTTGGCGGTGAGTTTAAGGGCTTGTTGTCGGATATCATACTGCGTAAGATATGTCAGCTTGCTAACGCTTACTATGTACAGCTTAACCCAGCTTACCTGAAGAAGCTGAGCAGGAGTAGCAGATCTATCTTTCATCAGACCTTTCACCTGTCTACGTCGGTTGACAAGAGTAGCAATAATTCGAGGCAAGACACCTTGAGCCACGTCCGAAGCAGGTACATCCGGGATCTTCTCCTCCTCGGCCTGAGACACATATCAGCTTCATGCCTTCGGTCATAGCCAAGCTTGACCACTCACCTGATCATCTTCCACCTCCCTCTCAACAGTTGTGAAATCAATGTTATACTCCTGTATGATACTAGGATACAAAGAGTTGAAATCCATGACCATGATATACGTATCCCACAGTCCCCTCTTGGGTTCAAATACCAGACCACCAGAGTATTTCGCTTTCCCTCTTATAGGTTTGGAAACTATATCTTCGGTCGATGGATCATCGTCATCCCCTCCGGTAGTCGAGTGTTTCTGCTTCTTGTTGGAGTTGAAAGGCGATTTGTCGGGACAGATATACTTGAGTCGATGGAATTCATGTAACAGGATGAACTCATTTCGTACAGCTCTTCCTCCGTTCAGTGTGAGGTTCCTACGTTCAAGATCGATCTTAGCTATTCATCCTTCTACTCTGGACCGCGTCGATTATCATCTTGAGGTAATATAGGGAGTCATCACTCACCATGAGTTACCAGCCAAATTAGTCAACTGCTTAGTCAAAGGCAACAACTGCACCCTAGCAGCAATAGCCATCTGGAAGTACGCATCGACCTCACAGAGTCTAATGAATTTGATCAACTTGTCAGGTGAGGACAAGGTATGATCGAAATAGCTATGTGTATCTTCGGGGTCGATATCTTCTCTCTGGATTTTCAGGTGAGTGGCACACATTTCGGTAAGTGACCAAGTCGTCGAGGAGATCATTCCCTATCAACATTGTCCGATAAATCAGTCCTCCTTCATATACATGATTTATTGCCGGATAGGAGAAATGGAAGAAATGTGGAGAAAAGCGAGAAACCCACCTTCGCCGCATCACTCGATAAATCCGCTACCAACCTCCCCGCCAGCAATCTATGATTACTTCCCCCTTTACTGATGTTGAAACCTTTTCTTCTAAACCTTCCAATCCTAGACCAATGATCCGCTTTCAATTCTTTGAGCCTATACAAGAATGCTTCAAACGAGTTTCCCAAGAAATTATGCCCAACAATAACGTCGGGATCGTACCTCTGTATAGTAGCTAGCAGGGAGTTGAGGAGCGCTCGTTCAGCTTTAACAGTTTGGAAAGGTGATCTATCTGTTTTACCCCTTCCTTCCAATCCAGGTGGGAATTTTTCGATTGGTCTGATTATTGTATTGAGCGATGATCGAAGTTGATCAGGTGGAGTGGGATCCTCGATATTACTTCCTTCCCATGTTCTCGTAGTTGCGCATAACAACTCAGTCTTATTCTCTCGGTGATTCACGATGGTTCGTAGGGATATTGACATGATGGTCAACGGTGGTGTATCCTTCGGAGCAGAGTTATCGGTCTCTGAGAATGGGTTGACGGTTTTTGGGTCGGAGACGGTGAATTCGATCTTACACCATGATGCCTGATGATGTATTATGGTGAGATCAGCTATAATCCGATCTGTTATCATAGAAAAGCTGACTCACAGACTTCGTACTCAAGGTAGGATTTTCTATCTTCAACCAACAAGGGCCCATGATCTTCCTCTTCAGCACCAACAATTCAAACGGCGTAGTGTTGGTACCAAAGACATGACTGAATGTCTGTCCAGTCGTACTCATCGGTATCTCAGGTTGATCGAACCCATAGGCAACCTTCATCCATTCACTTTCACCTTTCTCGACCGTCTTATCTTCGAAAGCGTATTTACGCTGGACATACGATGCCGCCCATTCTTCGATCCCGGCTTTACGTCGTATCTGATCGAACTCTGTGAATACGTCTGTTCGAGAAACCTCTTCGTCCGTCTCTTGACCTTGTACTGTATATCCAACGAAACGTGTCAGCTGACCGTGCAATCGATGAATTGTAATCATTCAGCAGGACCTGACTCACCAACTCGCTTAGGTCTGGGTTTAACAAACAGATTCCTTTCTATACCATTTATACTAACACAGGCACTGACGTGCTTCCCGCTATGTCTATCCAGCACTTTACCTACAAACAAGACCACACCATCCTGTTCGAAATGGTCTAACCAGAACATACTGAGACTACCGTCTTTCTCCAGTACGTTCTCGGGTCGAGTGGATCCCACAGAAGCTCTGACTTCCTCCAATTCTGATGTCTTTGTAGGCAATAGAGATTCTTGAATAGATGACCATCCAGGTAAATTGGTCTTGGCATTCCCGTTCCGTTGAACCGAAGATGCAGGTCTGGGTTTGACGATCGATATGTTCTCTTCGTCCATCGGCTCAGCTTTGACCATCACGGGATCAGGCTTAATGACGTTCTTCACCGAGTTCGAATTGTTCACTCTCCTTCTTGTTGCAGTGGTAGCACCGTTGAGTTTTGTAGTAGCCGAAGTGAGGGGTTGTACCTTCCTGATCTGCATCTCATCTTCCCCGTCACCTTCATCCTCATCTATAGGTTCAGGCTTGACCATAATCGAATTATCATCCACATCCATTATATAATCACTATCGTCATTCTCCTTATTGGGAACAACAGTTATATCTGACATTCTAGGTTTCTTCCCCATGATCCCTCTCTTGGAATCCCAAAGGGATGGTGGCTCGTCATCATCATCATCTTCCATACCATATCGTTTCCTTCCTGATGAAGAGAAGAACGAAGAATCGGATGAGGGATGCAATCCCTCTGAAGAAGGTATATCAGGCGATGATTTTCGTTTTCGGTTGGCGACGTCATTTGAGGTGGACGTAACGGAAGAGAGGAGGGAAGCCATGAAATCGTCCTCCTGTATTGCGCTAGGTGCTGGTCTATACCCTGCTGAAGAAGAGGATGATGCCGCCGGTTTAGCGTAGTCGGAGAAGGATGATTTGGGTTTGGCTTTGGACGATTTGGGAGCAGGTTTGCCTGCTGAAGCTCGGGCTTTTGCTTTTGCTTTTCTGATCTGACGGGCTACAGACACATTGCGTGTTCAGATTAATACTCATGATAGCAGGGAAGTAAGTGTATGCACTCACCCTTTCTGAATTCCTCATCTTCACCCTCAAAAGCATCTTCATCCTCACTCTCGTCATACCCATCTCTCCCACCATCCCAATCGTCCATCCCATTATCTACGTACCCTCCCTGATCGTCATCCTCGATAAAATCATCTGCGTCCAGCCGATCTCCTACGATGGATCGATATTGTTCATCGGTCACTTCGTCGTATAGCTCGGAGTCTGAAGGCTGTAGTAAAACGAAGAATCAGCTGTGATTAGATCAAAATGATCGACCAATAACTCACCTTCCACTGACCCAACCTTCCACCTTTTGCACGCGCCTCTCGGAGGGCTGCTAGACCTTTTGCAGGGGCCATGGTGATATTATATCGATGTGTAGGTCACCGTGGTTGAGGTGCGATATGGCAAGACCCAGGAGTGATCGATGGCAGTGTCGATGTGAACCTGCTGTACTTTAGCTTTGCAAGATATAAGAATATGAACGAGGTATAGGTTCAAGGAATGGATGTGTCAGGTTTGAGAAAGATGAACATTGAACATTGATCTGATACGCGTCAAAAGGGTCAAGAGGACGAGGCTGGAAGGGGGAAAACGACGCGTTGGATGAGAAACACGTGGGGTGTAATATCACGTGATTCTGGAATGGAGTGGAGGCGAGTCAATGTGAATGACGATTCTAGCATCCTCGAGAGGGGGAGTGATGGCGAGCAGACAATATATCATACAAGTATATCTGAGGAAAGCATCGCGTAGTAAGACATCAAGAAGCAAACCCCACAATCGCACAACCATACACAACATCATCACGAATCCACCGGATCAGATCATAAATACTCTATCATGTCAAACCCTCTAGACGCCCCCGAAGCACCTACACCCCAATCATTAACCCCCGTCCCAGAGACGACCGATACTACTTCCCCCCCTTCTCCTTCTGCTCAACAGCATAATCAGCCACTAGCTATTGAAGATGCTCCCACTGAAAGTGAACAGGCTACGAAGGAAGAAGACACAGAAGAAGAGGTGCAGACGCTGGATCTGGGTGAGGGGAATGTGATCAAGTTGGATAAGCTGGGTCCGATGATCATCAATTCTGATGGGGTGAGTATGGTCCATTCCTAAGCCTTGTATAATCAGATCATCGGAGTAGTAGATATCTGAAGGAACATATGCTGATACTTGTCATGTACGTACTCACAGACGCTATCACGTATACAGAATTGGCAAGACCTCCATCCAATAGAGCAGGAACGTACGGTCCGATTATTGGTTAAGAAAAGAAATTTAGTGAGACTACAGAAGTTAGATCAAGAGAATCAAGATCAGGAAGGGGTAGAAAAATTGACGGCGTTGCAGGAGGGAAGCAAGGCTTGAAAACCAGAAACCCAAGAGACTGGAAATATCTCAACTGAATTAGAGGGAAATGGTCACGACTATATACAGCACGATATTTCACGTTTATCATTACCCATGTATAATATGCATACTATTTAGTACCAAAAAATCACTATTCTATATGTATCTCAATACAACAAGTAACGCTTTGGTCTCAACAACACCGTTTATATGCGGTATCTCCCAACCAAGTATGTCTCATCTCCCAATCGCATGTCATTAGTCATGCCTTGCTGGCCAGTAATCTCGGTCATACAACAAAGAACATTTCTCTCTATTCCACCGTTTCTCATGATCATCATCGTTACACCTCACCGCTTCCCCATTATTCCTCCAGGACCATGTTCCTACGACCAGCATTTCAATTCAGCACCCCGAATGAAAGATCAAAACAACGGAAGAGAACAGACCCACCTTGGCATAACAATTCTTACAATAAGGTAATCCATCTTTATCGGACACTTTCGAAGGGTCCAGCGTGGATTTGCAAGAGGTACAGCGTAAACATGCTTTATGCCATTTCGAGCCTATCGAGTAGACCTAGATGTGCAAAAAAGGTATCAGCGCATCCGTCGTGATTGATTCAGCTTGCTTTCACATAGACAGTCCCCTGCCTCCAAGATCAATTACAGAACACTGGAAGCACTACGGCCTGGTCCGTATGACCGATCCAAAACTGTCTCCCAGAGGTCTCACTCACCTGCTCAGCCGCATAAACCCTCTTCCCACACCCCCTACACGCATCATCCCCCTCAACCCTCGTCCCCACCTTGGATCTCGGACTCTCACCCCGTCTCAAGAGACCCCTATCATCCAATGCCTTTGACCCACCAGCAAAAGGAACAGAGATCGGCCGGGCATCTCGGAAATTCGGTCGGGTTATTGGAATACTGGAATCAGTGGGAGTAGCAGGTTCAGGAGGTGGTGGGGTATAATTTCTTGGTGGGGTGTAATAGTCTTTGGGGGCTGGGAGGGGCGTACGTGGCGATTGGGCTGATGAGGGGAGTCGGTATGTTGGTGTGGAGGGGGTGACGGGGGGTTGAGGGCGGGCGGGAGAGGAGGTCGGTGTGATGGAGGGGAGGACGTTGGCTTGGCGTAGGTCTGTAAATGTCGAATGATCAGTATTGGGCGTAAATCTACTAGGAGCTGAATCTGGGGGACCTCTATCGATGGGGTAGTTATAGAGTTGTGAAGGATAAATCTATACTCACCCCGGGTACCAAATAACTGAGTATGACATCTTGTACAATACGGCTTTTGAATTATAAGATCTCATTACTTGTTCTTCGATATATTTGAAGTAATCGAGGTGACTCACCTGCGTATCATGTTCCACCAGATTCCCAGGATCCAACCTCTTCCCACACTGAGCGCATTTCAGACATATCTTGTGGTATATCTGACATGAAGATAAGAGATCAGGTTTAGTCACGCCTTTTCTAAAGGATGATTTATCTATATATATATATATATATATATATATATATATTTATATATATGTATATTGTCAGAATGGGGAATATAAACCTACCTTTCTATGCGGTCCCAATACCTGCTCGGCATGATACACCGAGTTCCCACAAGTCTCACATTTGGGTGCACCTCCGAATATCATGTTTCCGGGTAAGGAAGCAAGCAAGATACGGCGAGGAAGATAAGGAGAGGTCGTAGTCGATAATGTGGGTCCTTTTGAATGTAGTCAGTCGATAGGTTATCTGTCGGGTCGGTGTCTTGACTGAGGATGGGAAGAATGATGATATGGATGCAAGCCAAGTTAGGAGAGGGGACGATGAATAACGATGGCAAAGTCAAGCAGGGTTTGGTTAGTGACGGTATGTTGATACAATGTTGGGTTTGTTTACAGGGCAATGTCGAGTGCAACATGAAACGCGCGTAGCAGAGTAGTCACGTCACGCCCATTCTGTATGATGAGGCGGTGTATACTGTATAACAGTTAGTGTACCATGTCAGTGTCAAATTCAAGCCATTCCAATAAGCGTGTTATCATCGTCATGAGTCATGCATAAATTGACATTGTCTCTGGCTGCATTTGATTGCGTATAAAGCTGATCCTCCTCTTCAAGCTTGACGACAGTGATCTATCAAAGCTCCAATCGGACAGAGGGGAGATAGAACCAGACTACCCAACCTATTTCCCATACTGGGCAAAAATACCATCAAAGTCGGGTTTCCCACCCGATCCCCGTATCGAGTCAGTCTTGTGTCTCTATATCATCGCATCACAAGATTCACAATGTCAGCAAACCCAATTCAGAGAGGACCCCCAAGCGCGTAAACCCACTCACCTCGTGCTTGTACACCTCGTCCGGCGAAACATGCGGCAAGTCCAATGCCACCTCGATCCCCTCAAAGACTCGTTCTTCCTCAGGGGTCATGACGATATACCTATATTGACCATTATTATATGACTCTGAATAATCATCAAAAGATACTTTCGACACGTCTAACGTCTTGGCTTGATCGGAAATATGACTCGCGAAAGCACTTAAAGCCTTCCTTGCTTGCTCCTTCTCGTCTCCGAACAAAGTGGGATTTAATATCCCATGAGTAGCCATCGAACCTCCCTTTCTCAGACTCTCGCTAAGATCTGAGGGTCGGTTCGAGTAAACGACCATCAAACCTTTCACATGTGGGTTGGCAAATTTATCTCTAATCTCCATCAACGTATGACAATATTCACTTGGGGTTCTCGCAACGGCAAGAGAACCTGGATCCTCTGTGTCAGATCTTAGATATCTTCTCGAATGATTCGCCGCCAATTCCGCGAGGTGACCGTCAATATCACTTTGGGCATCGTCCAGCATCTTATTTGCATTGCAGGAGGACCCTACCGAGAACCTCTTGGAGGGTTTGCCAATGACATTTGCAAGGGTCAGGTCGACGACCTTAGCTAGCTCTGAAGTCAAGTCAACATGATCTGCTCGTTTGGGAGCAGCAAGTGTGATTGATTCCGTCCCAGAGGGGGAGATACTGTAAAGCACTAGAGAAGCAGTACTGGGACCGTAAGTTGAGTGATCTAGGTCAAGGTCCGCCCGCATATGATCCCCCAGAGGGAGGAACGGTCTTCTTGGATCGAGAGAACATCGTATTGTTGATTTCTAATCGAAGAGAAAGGCTTTAACACTTGAGGGGATGGACCATGCCACGTCTTACATATATATATACGCCTACACTTATCAACCCCGTTATCCCTATCATGACAAATCCGATTCGACCCTTCTACTGTCAATCTCCTTTGTATCGCCGTACTGTTTCACTCGCCACGGCTCGGAGTGATAATGGTCTTGATTCGCGAAGCAATGGTGATCCTTTGTCCTTCTCGCTATGCCCTGCGGAGCTGTGCAGTGTCATGGCCGTAATCCGATATCGTACGAGGCAACCCGCAACGAAGCGAGATCAGAATACACAAGTGAACGGATGAGGCAGGCAGGCGAACTTGCTTATTCAGCAAAGATCGAAGGTAGACGCATAAGGAAATGTTCGGAGTTCACCTGGACAAGGAATTCCAGTCTCGCCGAGACTCGAGTTCCTTCGAAGAAGATATAAGAGCATGGACTCGACATACAGAGTACTCTAGTTTTCCCCATCGATCTTAGTTTAGTCTCATAATCTCAGTATTTCTAGATATACCGTCTTAGCTGGTTTATGCCACTCTTGCTCTATAAACCTTATTGCACCACTTGCATGGATAGTAGGGTTTTATTCTAAGACGGTGTAGCACCCTGACATGCAGTGAAGTGTACCTCATCGCACAGCAACAAAGGTTTGGTATTTGTCTTCCTCACGGATCATTCCAGCACCTCTGCGGGATGGTGGGTATACGAAACGTTCATTCAATCTTTCGTTCCACAGGATACAGAATTACTTCATGACTAGACAGACCCTCGTCCCGACCTCTGCAGCATCGTCTTTAACGAGGGCATCCCAATCTGTATCCTTGAAAAAGTTATGTTGACTATCTCCCACCCATGGAATTCTGGAACCTATGAGCATCGATGTCTTCTGCCATATCGCCTGTTCTTGCACCTTGTGGTACGAACGAGTTGGTCCGGGATACCCCTGGGATGGTAAAGAGCCAAAAAGATCTCTTAGATCAGTGCGATGAAACACTTCATCGTGGGACAAAGCATCATGTCGAACTCACTTCATCGTCATCGCAACCCATCGGGTTTTCGTCCGTCTCCCCGAGGGACCAACGCTCGTTATGGGAATCGGAAGGACCAAGTTCTGACGATCCTTCGGCATTAGACCTCAATGAAGTGTCAATTTGCGATGTCGTAACGGTGGGCAGTTGGTCCATGATGCACCTCAATAATCATATCTTTTCCTCATCCAAGATTACGTGCCCCAAGTCCTTATACGTACTAGGCCTGTTAGTCAACCTTTTATCCAGATTGGGACGCTCCACTCAGAGGTCGTCTCTTGATGGACTCTTCAGTGTTGTTAGCAAATTCACTCAACCTTTTCAACGTTTATAGTCTAACCATTTGGCAGCACACGACAGCCGAATTCACTACCCCATACGTTGATAATCTCCCTCCATTGGAAATCTCATCGTTGATTGTCGATGTGGACTTCTCGGTAATCACCAATACTCCCTTTTTCCCCTTTGGCCATAATGCCTTTGGACTCTTCATAAAACTATCGTATTTCCCGTTGTCAATCCTCTGGACGCTCACTCTGTCACCTATGGGCCACTTCTTTGGAGCTTGAGAGACGATCGTTGGAAGTTTCTCTTCGAGCTTTGATGCGATGTCGCTAGACGTGATGGCTCTGCGTGATCGCCATGGCTTGGGTTTCAACGCTTGGAATTCCGTGTCCATCTCTTTCTGAATGACATATTCAAGGTATTCGACCGAGGGCCAGCTGATATCAGACCTCGGGAGTGTCAGGACACAAGACTTGTTGCTCCCATGACGAACTTTCGGACAAATGAGAACCACAGAGTCTTTCGTTTCGTCCTTGCTTGGCCCTACGTATATGTAATCGTCCCTGTTGATTAAGGGCAGGTGAAAACTTTGCATCGCCTGGATGCTACCTGATGGGTCAGGGTGAGGCGCGGTCATTCTATAAATATGAATATGAATTGAGTTCTGAAAAACAAGAAAGAAAGATGATTAGAGGGTCAGACATTGGTTAATGCTAGACTGCAAGCTTTTAAGTACGTCACTCGATTATGCCCAAATACATCACACGATATACCGACGAGGGTGAGGTGGTGATTTCAGACTCAGATCGATTGCGTAAACGTGAAATATTGCATCATATAGTATCATCTATCGTTTGATTTCCTTCCAAATGTTCAAATGTGTGATGTAGTCACATCAAAGCATGGCATATGAGTGATCAAGTTACGTCAATGCGGTCACAGGTAAATCTGGCCTGTCGATCTTTGACCTTCGATGATGTCAACCCTCAGCCAAAGGAGGTGTCCGTCCCTTGTATAATGTTTGATGGCTACTAAAAAGCTGACTGTTCGACCGTCTAAGGAGTTGTGACAGTACGTGAAGTGAGTGAGCGACTGGAACATGCAATCAGGCGCCAGAGATTACGACAACCTCGAAAACACTGTACCCATTCAGAACAGACTCCCGTTTATCTAGACTCGAAAGAAGGTGCTGCGAATGGAGCCTAGGCCCAGGATACCTTCGAATGAGATGCATGCACATATCACAAGCAGCGATGTATATCGCTGACCGTGCTGAATAAATCTTGGGGCATGTGAGAGCATTCAGTACCGGTCACACGAGGGAAGGTAGATCCAAGATCTCCCCGTTGGTGACCTGCCAGAAATCTATCCCACCCTCGGATGGATGATCGTCAAGAGCGTTTCTCAAACAGCTACTGAGGACCTCTGCTCTTCTAACCATTTCAATAGCATCGGCATCAGGTCTTACAACCCATTTCCCCGTCGCTCGGGGTCCATGTCATGAGCGTAACCGGGTTGGTCCAGTATATAACCGCTGCCTAGGAACCATTCCAGTTCCTAGCAATGAGCCTTTTTCAGCACTGCGTCTCCATCAATTTCTACTCCCCAACTGAACTGACCGGCGGAGATGAACCTCCTTCTACTTCAGCTAAAACCGCCATCCAAACTCAGCGCACCCTTTCACTGTTGCAAATAGAGTGCTGTCTTGTGTAGGTCAAAGTTGCTCCAAACCGAACTGACTCCAAATGTTGGTGCGATAGGTGATTGAGCACTTCCACGGGTCAATTGCCATGGGTCGCGACTGAGCATTGCTTATGATCAAGTGTGCAGGGGTGTACCGTCAAGTCCAATGTGGATTCTACCATAAATGACCAAAGATGGAGTATTACAGACCATCAGGTGCCGTAGCTAGGTAAAGGAAGCAGCAATACATATCTTACATTTTAGAACGATATCGTCCAGACTAATCAGATCATTTGCCACCCATCTGTATTCTAGGCATGAGTTTCCATTGTACGTATCCTTCATATCACCAATTTATACACATTCAGGTCGGAATCTCGTCTAGTGTGGATATTGCTGGAATATAACAGTTAAAGTGTAGCCAAAGTGGTGCCACGCACAGCACGCTTCAGCGTAATGAACGGACATCATAAAGGACTCGACATGAACTCACTTGATCATCAAATTCCGAGATGACTTAGTCGCTCTCTTCTTCGTCGCTCTCTTCTTCGATCAACGGAACCAGGCTCGATTCAGATGGGGCTGAGAAGTGCTTGAGGGGACTAGATAACCGGAAGCCGTGGCGCTTCATGAAGCAGGGAGAGGATCAATCAGCGCTACTGTACACTACTGTACTCCCTAACTACAGACCTCGAACATTTGAGAACTCACTCTACGAGCAGTTGATCCGGTGGTACATATGGGTCCCGATTCCCACCTGGTAGATGCATCAGGCAATTCATCCATGAGCGACTGGAACATCCCAATGTCTTGCTCTTCAAGGAATACGAAACCACAATCATTATACTCTTTCGGAGAGTTGATCAATCTCTCTGTCAAAGATGACAAACGTTTAAGGGGCCTTCTCTCGATTTCCTCCTCGTTACAGTTGGAGTATCTGCTCAGTTTCTTCAGCGCGGAAATCCGTTCTTCACGACTGAACCTGACACTCGGATGCAGGATCGCGAAGTTTGATAATTTTCCACCTCTGGATATTTCTTCGTTCCTTGCGGAATGAGATTTCTCAGGAATGACAATAACCCCTATCCTGCCTGCGGAGCATTGGGACGTTCGTATCTTCATGAGGGAACCGTAACTCTCGCTAGGTATCGTCTGTATGCTGATCCTACCTGCGTCTGGTTTACCACCAGTAACATCGTCCTTCGACCTACCTCTGATAAAAGATTCAATAGTGGACGGTAGCTTGCGAATGGTCTCTCTGGCTATATCGGCAGATCCAATTGTACTGAAAATGGATTTCTCGTCTACACACTTATTCCAAGCTTCGTCCATGGCCCGTCTGATCCCATCTCCCACGACTGACACCCATTGCTGGGTTCTCGTATCACCAGATCTAGAGAGTGCGAAGACCTCGGAGACGTTACTTGCGTTCTTGACCTTGGGACAGAGCAGGATCACAGAATCTTGAGTAGAGTCTTTGCTCGACCCTCCATAGATGATAGGGCTCGTCCCAGGTGAGGTCACAGGTATAAACATATTATCACTTGACATGGCGTGTTGGGGTGGCGAATGTCAATCTGACGTACTGTAGTGTGTATACTCTGCTGTACGGAAGAGCCAAAGGGATGAGATTTGGTAATCGATGGATAATATGGGATAAATTTCCACAAATGTATGAATCAAGGATATATATATCATCACAATGGCATTTCCCCACATCCCGGTCCCGGAGGTGGACTAACTGACATCATACCTCGTTTGACCCTTCCATTGTGATAAGGGCTACAAGAAGCAGCTGACACAGAGATACCAGCCCGATCATCCAGTGTATAACCCGGAGCACGAGATATGCAACAGATTCACATCCTTTGATCAATCTTTCGTGGCTGGCTGCTCGCTCGGCAATTCCGATCCAGTGTCTGCGCTTACAGACAAAACAATTGTCGAATGTGCTGCCTTGCGGATCGAGGACCGTCTATGGGAGACATGCTTGGTAGATCATTGTAGCTAAGAGGTCGACCGTCAAACTGGACTACATTGACTCTTACTTTGAAAGAAGGTTGAATACTGATGGATTCGTTCTATACATGTACGATATAAGCTGAATAAGCAGGACAAGTAGAATAGCATACATCGGATGGACCAGGTACAATTATGCTATCCCAACAGATTGATAAACAAGTATGGACAGGTCTTAATTTCATGGTCTCGCAAGATGTCTAGCTAGTTGAGGAGTCTTACAATGAAGTCATTATGGGTCATAATATATACAGTAGATTGTCCTTTCAAACGGTTGGCGGATGTGCAAGTCAGCAAACCTTTGTTCGAAGTAAACCTGGCATGATGTCAAAGTGGCACCAAGGGTGACCGCGTAAGCACCGAGACATTTCCATTTATTGTACAGTATATAGTCCCACACTGCCTGATAGCGCATCTGTCGAATATATTTCAACAGACTGTAGTATTCTGATATCATCGGCCACTCCTCCGTCCACCTCTCCTGTGCTTGAGTGACTTGAACCCGGACCTTCTTCTCCAGTAGTAGTACCTTCAAATCTCTCGATTCTCGAGGGTTGCACTGTCAAACGCTCAGTGTGACACGAGGGTCATACATTACCACCCACAAGTCGAGATTCTCGTGCATCATGATTGTCCATATGCTTGCGACCTCTGGCCCCCACTTGAAAGTGCATGTGCCGTTGATTTCAGGTTAAGCTATGGCCACCAAAAACTGCCACAGTGCATCAAGTGGGTAAGTTGAGTTACCAAAGCAGCTATTCTGTATTCTTGGTTGGGTGTACTATCAACACAAATGCAATATTGACCAGTTTGATCAGATCATCTACCGCCTATCAAAGCTTGGAAGGCATGGGAATCGTTATATCGCCATCTGGAGCGGTGTGCGGTAGAAATTCGTTTGATGTCGATACCTTCCAAATAGCTATAGTCGAACCGGCACCACATACAATATGTTTGAGCCCAACAAATACCCAGATACAATGAAAAATTCTACATGAGACTCACTTGTTCATCATCAATTTCCGATTCGATCTGACCGCTCTGCCTTTGGTCCAAGGAAGCTTGAGTCGAATGAGATGAGCCTGAACAGTTCTCAATGACTGCCGGACTAGATACCTCAACGACGTGACCCTTCATGAACAGTAGTAGCGACCGATTCAATCAGCGCATGGCACTTCCTCAAGAAATCACGGACTTTGTGTATTTTGGTACTCACATGAGTTGATCCGGTGGAATCTCCCGATTCTGCTTGGGTCTGGCTAGGAACATCAGGTAAAGGATCCATGATCGACCTGAAAGATTCTATCTCATCTTTGTTCATGATGACATACCCCAAGTTGCTGAACTCCGATGCCCTATCTATCAACCGATTTTCCAAGTTGAGCGCCATACTCAAAGGTTTTCTCCCGATACGTTCCTCAGTGTCCTTTGCGAACTTGCTCAACAGCATCAACGTCGAGTTCCTATCTGCCTCGCTTTTCATCGTCTTCGGATTGATTATTCCATATGTACACAGTTTCCCCCCCTCCGAGATTTCATCATTGATTGTCGATCTGGATTTCTCGGGAAGGGCTAAAATCCCCTTTATCCCCTTTGGCCATAAGTTTCTTCGAAACTTGATGAAACTATCAAACTTATCATTTGGGATCTCCTGAATACTGATCTGATCCTTTTTGAAACCGTCATAAGTGTAATTCCTTGCGGTATCTTGAACGACCGACGGGAGGCTGGATTTCATCGCTTCGGCCAGATCGACTGATGTGACAACTTTATTACACATGTACCATGGTTTACCGGCTTTTGATTCAGAGCAAATCTCATTCAATTTTCTCTCGATCGCTTCTGTTAGGCTGTGCACCATGTTCGTACGGACATCGGACCTTGATAGTCCGAATACTCGCGGTCGATCTTTACGTCTAGCTTTGGGACACCAGAGGATCACGGAATGGTTGGTTGGCTGGTAGTTTGATCCACGGCATCCGAGGTGGATCGTACCCTCACCGTAAAGCTGGGGATATGGGGCAGGGGGATCGGTACTTTGCATGTTGTGGTGGGTAATTGATGATGATGAGTATAAGTAAGAACAAAAGTATGAGTACGGTTACGAGTAGTAGTATGAGAATTGGCTGAAATTTGCGAGACACGAGACAATAGGGCTGGAGCGTGTGTTCTTTGAGAAAGAATGGGTGGGAGGTATTATATACATAAGTCTTGAGCAGTGGCGAGAGAATGGGAGGGACAAGTTCGTACTGAGACCGGTGGAGCCGCCGTGAAACATTGCATCATACAGCATCATCAATCCTTTGATCTCCTTTCGAAGGTGTCTTATAGTCATATCAAAGTTAGTCATACGAGGGGCACGTCATTGCGACTTCAGGTTGTCTTCTGACTTCGGACGATGAAGGGAGGTTTGATCAACCCTTATGTCCCGGGCTGTGCAGTTGACTCTGAAAGGACGGCTATACGATCATCGAGCAATTGCCACAGTATGTTCACTGAGGGGGCGTTTGGTGCGTGTGCTCTTTCAGGAGCTTCAAAGCTGCGGCGAACGATCACCCAAGACATCACAATGTGAGTGGCGAAATTGAATCAGGCGCAAATACTCTGACTGTACCTTTACAGAAATAGGACATCAAGCACTGGAGGGGTTTGTTCCCAGGAGTGAATGCCGTGTATTCTAGATTAGGTGTGTATGTATGTTATCCACAAAACTAAATACATGAGTGTTGCGTACATTACTAAAGTTGCAATCTGAACGATAGCATTCCCCTCAACATTCAGGTTACTTTATTAAAAAAGGCAACTCCGATACTTCCCTATCCCCAACATCGCACCACAATACCCCCTCATCGAGGCAGGTGTGCCTTTGCATCTCACCAATTACCCTACTTGCTCTCTTGTCCATAACATCCGAGCTTTGATCAGGTTTGACGTACCCTCTGATAGACTGATCATCCCCGGAGAGCAACACCGCGCCAATGGACTTTTCATCTTGATCTAAACGCGCAACGATCGAATTGTATTCGTTCAACGTCTCTTCACTAACAAGCTGAAGACCTACTCCATCTTTGAGAGCGTGCACACGGAGGATTGACATGGAGGGCTCCGCATTGGATATGACCGTTTCCGAAGAATGGTATAACCCCTTGGAATGGGCGTGATGGGCATCCTTAACGTACTGGTGAAACCCTCTGGGATCGTTCGAGCTCCCCGGGGCGGCAGTGCCCATGTATACCGAGGATTTGACTTCTGGCCTGTAGGTCAGCCATTTCGAGCCGACAGAATACAGAATGTAGGGTTTCCTGTAGTTCACACCAAAGACTGACTCAGGGGTAGACGACATGATGTTTCGATTGGGGTTGATCAGTATGCGGTATGACTGTGGTATTTATTGACTGAATGATTTGGGAGGAAAGGCAAATGCGATATCTGGACAATTCTGACTGAGTTAACTCAGTCATACACACCTGCTGTATCGCTCTCGCACGCACCTGACCCAAGAAGCGACAGTATACAGAGATAAAGGATGATCCTTGACCGACCTTTGTTCGGGCAGAGCTTGATCCTCCATTCTTCTTGTGTTGAGCTCCTACAGTATGATGCGGACTCGACTCGAGCCATGTTGAAAGGTAATATTGTACGGTAATGATGGAGAAAGGATTGCACAAATCGCGTTTTTGCCACCGTAGAAAGTCATTTTGGTACTGTTATTGTGGATTATCTTGTATATCAGACAGCCCAAGCTTGGTACCTGAGCCTATGCTAGAACACCTGAATATCATCCTGTCACCGGTTCAACAGCTTCAAACAATGCATGCACACAAGACGATACAGTACAGATAAACAGAGATGTCAAGCGCTGCCACTTTCATTCGGGTGCGAAAAATTCTAGAGTTGTTCATGGTTGTTTCATCTTTGATCTGTCACTTGTACCCATACCTCTACGCTTGAGCGGGATTACATCTCTTCGAAAATGATGGAGGAGGGATTTCTAACCTTTTTGAATGGGAGACAGTGAGTCGGACGCGTGCTTGTTGTGTTTAATTAGCTCGATGTCCCCCTCACAAGATGAGAATTCTTCATGAGTGTCTCGCACAGTTGCATCCTGAAGCGATCACACTGTAGATTCACTCTTGTCCGTCCGTGACAGCAGATCAGCACCGATATGGATGAAAAGCACTCAGATATGCATGGCAGAGACTGAGTACTGAGTCAAACCCATCCATCTCTCCAAAAAGGTATATAGATAAAATACATACAAGACCGAACCAAACCAAAGGAAGAAGCCCAACAAAAACCCATATCTATCGTCTATCAGTCTTTCCACCTTTCCTCTTACCAGCCAACATCCACTTAGGCCTAGTAATAGGTACGTGTCTATCCGATTCCGAAGCCTTCGCCAATCTGTTGGGTAATCTCTGGGCGAAATCCCTAAGTTCATTCGCCTTATCAGATTGACCAACGGTAGCCAAACCGGCCATCTGCCTATTGGATCGAGGTGCTCGAGAGACAGCCATTCCAGATTTGGTTCTAATGGGTTTACCCTTCGATGGTCTACTTTCCTCACCATCCATATCCACATCCATCTCAATATCACCCGACGCTGATGCTTCGGCATCTCGAGCTTCAGCAGCTTCCCAGGCTTCTTTCTTCTGGTCCATCAGTCGGGCGGCTCGTTTCTCGAGGACTAATGGGTCGTGTCCTGATTTCCTCATACCCGTTGTGAACTCTGATAAGGTGACGTGCTTCTTCTTTCGAGGGATGATGGGTCGGTTCTGCAGGTGATTCTTCTCTTGGGAGATCTTCTTGATGGAGGCTTTCTTCTTTTCAATCTGCTGGGCGGCATCTCGGAATTCCTCTTCGTCGGAGTCGAGCTGCATCGAAGAGATATATATCAGCATCTATACATCAACAGACAGTATTGAAAGTGTGAAGACTCATATAAGAAGGCTCGAATCGACTCACCATCTCAGATTCGTCGGAATCGTAGAACCCTTGAGCTTGCAACGCTTCCTCCTCTCTCTCTAACGCATCAAGTTTCTCAGCAATATCAGGATCGATGAAGTCGGCCACGTTCTTTCCGTTGAGGAATTCAGGGATTTTGTCGTATTTCCATGAATCGTCCGCAAGGATGTAGTCCTCTGTTGAGCATGATACGTTAGATTAGTAAAAATCCATTGGTATTTGGTACACGTATGATGCGGTATACTCACTCTTGGTATCAGCAGAGTAAATACCCATACCAGACAATTCCATCTCCTGCTCTTCATCTCTCTGCAATTTCCTCCTGTTAGGATCTTCCTTATCATACTTCACTCTACCCTTAACAGCATCAGGAATGAAAGGCTTTCTCTCCACGTCGTCTCTCTTCTGTGGTACGGCAACATGAATCTTGTTGGCAACCATTTCAATTCTGTTTCCCTTCAACTTCTGTTCCACACGATGAGCTAACAAGGCATCACAAGATACGTTCCTGACGTCCATTACACCTTCTTCAGAGTATGTCGAAGCTTCCACAACGGTCACTGATTTGTCAGATAGGATGGTATCAACGAAAGCTCGATTTTCAGGTGAGAGATCGGAAAGTCGGACGATATCGATCTTGTTGATCACGAGAATGGTGGGTTTGTTGGTGAACAAAGGTTTGATAGAGTGGAAGAGCTTGCACTGTTACATTTTGTCAATGAAGTCAGTTATGAAATATTCCAAAGATATCTTCGCAACTCACCTGAGCTTCAATGGTATAACCACACTGTTCACTCAGATCCATAAAGTACAGAACGGCACTTCGCAGATGGGCCAAAGCGGTAATAGACTGCATTTCGATGGTGTTCATCTCCTCCAATGGGTGATCAAGCACACCAGGAGTATCGATAACTTGCCATCTGAGGTATTTGTAGTCCATGTGACCGACAAAGAGGGATTTGGTGGTGAATGCGTACTACATATCCACCCATATTAGCATGTCGATGAATGTAAAAGAAACCAGCATAGGTTGAACGTACAGGTTGAACATCCACATCCGCTCGGGTAATTTTATTCACAAAACTACTCTTTCCGACATTTGGGTAACCACAGATAAGTAACGTTCGGGTGTTGGGATCGATAGCGGGCAATCTCGAGATATGTTGTCTGACTTGTTCGAGATATGCTAGAGGGTCTTTCTGCCTCCTCATGATAGTTGCCATACGACCCAACGCCGCCTTCTTCAACTGTTTACATCTGTACAAGGAATCACCGAATTTGAGTAACCTGTTGTAATCTTTGGCTACTTGGGAGATCAGGTGTCTGGCAGTGTTAATTTGACCCAAAGCAAGTTTGTAGTGGTTTTTGTCGTATAATACGTTTAAGAGGGATGACAAAAAGGGGTGTAGGTTCTGAATAAATCTCAAGACCATTAGCAAGTAATTCTTCAGCAACAAGATCAGTAAGATGGTGTAACTCACATCGAGAACAGGGAATTCAGAGATGATTTTGCCTAATTTCTCATCAAAGGTGTCTTGGGTGAATTTCACCTTTCGCATGTAGACTGTTTCAACAACGTTAGCTTTAATTCAGGGTTCTACGAGGATCTGTAAGCTCACAATTCCTGATACGAGAGATCTTGAACTGTGATGGACGGATGAAATGTTAGCATCTCCTCAATCCAGAAATCCAGCTATTCTGATGATGGTATCTGCTCACGTTCTTGTGAATAACTGGATGACATTGAAGATATCAGCTTAGTTCACTTGTACAATGGTCGCGCCAGCTCACCAGTAGGGGTCTTCCTCATAGTAGCATTGAGCACAATGTCTATGAAGTCCGACGAGGTCGGCACGGGAGCGATC